>NC_134982.1:85119511-85444056 GCF_965638725.1 Aptenodytes patagonicus
CCATCTGCCAAGACGATGTGGTGGTTGCATACGTCTGCTCTAATTCCACCTTTCATATTGAAGCGGTCTCTTTTATCTTACAAATTCCCCTGTACCTTACGGTGCTTCTCACGCACCCAAACTTGTCGATATTAGTATGATGGCTAACACGTGCAGCAGGCGTTGCTCCAGACAAACATGTATAATGCTCTGCTCTATTTATATAAGCTTAACTGTGTTTAATACGTTTTATTACTGTTTGCGTACGCGTTAGGGGAACGCAACTGTAGTTCCTCTGGCTGATTTGCTAAAGAACATTTTTTCCATTAATTTTCCTACAGAAATTGGGCTATAATCATAGAGAAAGAATGAAAAGGCAGCCATCTTGTGGGTGTCATATTGCACTTTTTCTCCTTTCTCCTTCCCCACCCAGTCTTTCTTTTTGCTGTCTTATTGCCCTTCACCCTAATTAGCCTCGAAGATAGTATTTGATGTGCAAAAAGGCATTTTCATCATTCCATATACTATAGAAAAGTTGCATTCCCCTTTGGCACTTCAGGCAATCGCTGTCTAGTGGTTACAAGGAAACTACATCTGCCTTTATATTTACTCATACATATGAATGAAACATAATTTTTGCATTCTATGGCTCTTTGTGGAAACGTATTTACAAAAAGCAAATATGTAAGCAAAATACTATTCTTGCGAACGATATTAATTTGTCTGCAAACTAACGTGCAGGTACACCATTCAGGAGCGATAAAATAGGAAATCTCCCGGATGCTCCCTCTCTCAGATTAACTTCGTTCTGGCTAATATCGCTGATATTTATTGAAAGACCTATTTACTGTTTAAATCGTTCACATTATCTCTGTGGAAAGCTTAAGAGCTTTGGTTCCTGTTAAAGTCGATTCTATTTCAATATGTCCACAGAAGAAATATTAAATGCAATCCTTAACTTTGTAGTTAAAGTACTGTAGAGTTTAAAGGTATCGCCTCAAAAATAAAACGTCCCTAAAAAAAACCCCACCCCTCTGCATACTGCAACTTAATAATTGCATCAACGAGCATTACACAGTTCCTACCTTGTTACAGCTTTTTTTAAAGAAGGAAAGCTAAGTTCAAAACTCTACCACCAAAAACGTGAGAATAAGGCTGTGAAGCTATTTGTCAATGAAATAAATGCCGTCAGCAACACCGTTATTAACATGCAGACTGTTCGGTTCAGGATTAGCTGTTACAGACGTTATTGATCGTGCCACTATTGGCGATTTACTGACAAACTTTCAATAGTAGCTTGAACGTAGCGGGTTTTAATCTGTTTGAAAACTTGCGGGGAAAATGGAAAACTTTTCCCCCTTAAAAAAAAAAAAAAAAGCCTCGAAATGCAAAATAAAATAGCAACACCAATTAGTGTGCGTTTCGTCAGCGCTTTGTAAATGCAAAGCGCGTTGGAAGTGCTAAGTGTTATTAATAACTCTGAGGACACGGGTAACTCGTGACTCTGGTGTGTCAGAATGATCACCCCCACACGTGCAGCCGCTCACACGCGCGCACACACACACACACCCCCAAAAAAAAAAAAAAAAGGAAAAAAAAAAAGGGAAAAGAAACCCTTTCTTTCTCCTCTTGCAAACAGCTTAAACCAAACTTTTGTTTCTCCTGTTTTCGGATAATTTTCCCAAAAGCTTTATGGACCACAGTTGGCGAGATCCGTTTCCGAAAGGGAAAATAAATGCTGATTAGGAGGAAAACAGTTGTCGCCTCCCCCCCCCGCCCCCGAAATAAAGCACCCTCCAGCCTGTATCAGCACGGGAATGGGCAAAAGGCGTCCTCTTTCTGCCCCGCGCCTCTCAAGGGAGCCTGAGCCCGCTCAGCGGCACGCGCAGCTCCCTCTTTAACCAAACTTAACCCCGAAAAAACTCGCGTGTGCGTGCGTGTCTTCCTTGGCTGGGGCAGTGGGTGCCGGGGGTGGGGGGTGGGGGGGGCAGTGTATTTATTTCCAGCGCAAGCGAACCAAATGCGTGTCATTTTTGTTACAGCCATCACGGCTGTCCTCTGGGTGAGGGCAGGCTTCCCCTCGCCCACGCCAGCGTGGGGCTCCGCGGTGCTGCGCGCCCCCGGCCGCGGAGCCTCCGCCGCACCTTGCGCGCCCGCCTCACGCCCCCCCACCCCCCCCCCACCCCCGGCGGGGGCTCACAGGGGAGGCTTTCTTCTCCTCCCCGGGTAAGAGCAGATCGCATCCTCTAACAGATTGATTTCCTTGTGTGTAAAGATAATTAACTCATTCTTCTCCCCTTAATGGCATTAGCGGCGATGTCCTGCAGAAGGGTATGAATATTTCTCTTTGTGCCCAGGCCTCAGACACCCACCCCCCCACCCCCCCCCACCCCCAGACCCCGCCGACCGCGGCCCCCTCCCCGCCTTGCTCTGGGCGGAGGAGGCCCCCAGGTAACTCGCCCCCTGCCCCGGGGGGGGTGGGGGTGGGGGGCGCACGCCCTTTGCCTCGGCGTGCCCTAAATCACACCAAACGGGGGGGTGCGGGGGGGGGGCAGGTAGCTTTGGAGCTGTAAACCTTGTCCCGGGCTTTGTTCAGAGTAAGGGCGGGGGGGCTGAGTTTTTGGCTCTCGGCAGCTCCCAGGCTATCGCCCCTCGCTGATACCCCCCACCCCGCGCCCCGGGTGCCGGCTTGGTGTTATTTGGGAACATCTCTCCCACCCACCCCAAACACCTCCGGCACGGGGAAAGTCAAGATCGGAGAAATCCCGGTTTTGGTTTCATAGCCAAAAAGCAAGACGCGTTTGGGCTGTTACGGCAGGGCAGCTTCCTTAAAGCGGTTATTTGAACTACAAAGGCATTCATTTAGGGCTCGCGATGCCGCAAGAAAAGGGCCCTGCTAGAAATTAGCAGCCTGTCCTGGTATTTGGAGAACAAGAGTGACAACTTATTGGAAGTTCTCAAGGAATCATTTATATTTCACACTCCAGCAGGCAGCTGATTTGAGATTGTCTGTTAGCATAACAAAGGCTCTGAGCCTGTGAACTTCAGAAACCTTTCGACCTCTTCGCTGCTGGCATGAATAGCCCCCAGCCCTGCCTATAGAGATCTCCCAAAGCTCCCCTGTTCGTGGCTAAATTGTTAATCAGGGTAATTTAATATAGTTTTCAATATGCCCCATCTCTCATTGGGTAAGGTATTCACGGATCTCGCCCCCCCACCCCCGAAAGAAAAGTTCTCCTTTATTCAAGTGCGAGAGGGGCAGCTGCAGAGTCCTGGTGACCCCCCCCACGTCCCCCAAGCTCTGCATCCCCCGGCCCAGAGGGCGCGGGGTGGGAGGCGACCCCCCCTCCAGCATCCCCAGCACCCCCAAACCCAACACCCTCCCCCTGACAGCACCTCGTTATTGCACTCCCTCCTCCAGCGAGACCGGTGACCCCAACGTTAAACCCACGCTTGATTTATTTAATGTTTTTGTCATCGCATTTATGTATTTTCTCCCAGTCCTCGTGTTTCTCGGTGGGCAGCACCTGGGTTTTTCTCCCCTCGGTGTGAGCTGCAGCTCAGCCAGCTCCTTCAAGGCGTTTCTGGGCAGAGATGGGGGGATTTATTTCCCCCTCCTGTTGCACGGGGTTTCCTCTCTCTCCCTTCCGTCACTCATCCTGCAAAAAGTTGCTGGGACCAAAGTTTCTGCAGAGAAAACTTAGGGAATGAGAGGCACCAGTGTTTGGGGGGAAGATTTTGTTTGGTTTTTTTTCAGCAATAACCTGGTATTTGGGTTTTTGGCATACTTCAGACTTCTGGTAAATTGGTGAACGATGGAGAGGAGATCTGTGTTATCTGTTTGCAATGTGAGCAGCGTGGTCATGCAAGGATACGGTCCAGGCGCTGCCTGGCGTTGAGGCGGCGTGGCTTTTTCCACGGGCTTGAGCCACAGTGCGTGTGGACTCCCGGTATTGCCACGTAAATAGCTATTGATGCACGTTGAGAGCAACACTCTCTAAAATAAAGTCAGTCACGGCAATATTCCTTTAAAATGTCTAAAATCATGCCCGAGTCCTATTTACATCTAAAGGCCTTGGAATAATTTGTTCTTGAAACAAAAGGACAAAACAGCATGAAAGATAACACAAAAGTGTGAAGACGGTCAAATCAGAAACACATTTTCTGTATTTTACTTTCCTAAAGCAGGGATTTTATGTCTTTGCATTTTATTTGCATGTTTTGACTTCTACCACTGTCTCTGTGGACATCAGTGACACAGCCAATGTTCTTAATTACTTTTTTTTTCCCTTTATGAAGCTCCATATTTGCGCTCGATTTCCTTGACAAAATTTTCATAGATTTCGGATTTTTCACAGGTTTCTCCAAAATACGTAAACAAGTCTTAATCAAGGTACGTTTGTGCTTCTAATATTTGTCAAATGTCTTTTGAACAATCAAAAATGCCAAATAAATAAGGTAGTCACTTCACAGAAATTCAAGAAGTAACCGCTGGTTTCTTTTAATTGTGAGAAGGTAAAATGACTGCATTTTTTCCTTACTTTTTGCTCATTAATGCTTTTTTGTTCTTTTTTTCGTTAGACTTTTCCTTCATTACAATCTATGATACATACCTATCGCTTCACTTTCACATCTCTGAATTTCTGTTAAATTTTCTTTGAGAGATTAAAAAACCTACAGGAGAAGATGCCTTTGCTTTGCGCCCACACAAGGGTATATTTTCACATTTCCCTCCCCCAAATATTTTTAGATTCTTAATTAAAATAATTATATTTTGACTGAAAGTCAAATTAATTCCACTCCAATTAAAAATTGTGTGGTTTTGCTTTGGGTTTGTTTTTTTTTTTCCTTCCAGCAATTAAAGAACAGGCTTTCTGCGTATTAGGAGATATTTGCTTAGGTGGTTGTTTGAAAGCTGCTTCCGTCTAATGGTACAGTTTGGGCCTATTGTATTGAAAAAAGGATGTATATTTGGGATGGTGTTTGACAGGGGGAATGAACGCAGACACCAGAACAATTATATTACAATCCCATTGGGAATGCCAGCACCAAATTTAGCCGGACTGATGGGGCACTGTCTAGACGGTCCCTTTTGTGTATCAGCTGTTTTTTCCCTGCTTTATTGTCCAGCTTGAATATACGGCTGGAACCTGCATATGGAGCCCAAACGTAACCGTTCCTGCAGCCGTACTTTGCTGTGAAAAGCAAACCCCCCTGCACGCCGAATGCGTCCTGCAATCGTGCCCGTGTCAGAATAGTCCTAAAACAGAAAAGCGAACAAACTCTGCTTTTGCACCGGATACGTAGCTGTGTGCCCGTATAGGCACGCATACGCTTGCAGATAACTATTCTGTAATTAAAAATGCAATTCAGTAGAATTATCGCTTGAGATCGTAGCTGGATGCAGAGGAAATCCTGGCTGGGGCTCTGCAGCTTTCTGTGGGGAGGGAGCTGGGGGTGCTTTTGGGGGGAGCGTTGTTTTACAGAAGACAAGGTAGATGGGGGTAGAAACGTTGCTCTCTGTTAATGTGCTCCACCTCTTCCCAAAAGAAGATAGAAAATAAATAAAACAAGCAGGTATTGTGAAGAGGCAATTAGGAGCCACCGTACATGTAAATTACAACCTTTCATTTCTGAAAAGGGCAAAGGATAAAAAGAAGGAATATTTATCAAATGTTTACACTGTAATTAGTAGTGCAGACTGCTCAGCTTTTCACTTACTGAAGCTGATACTGGAGCTGGAATTAGGCCTGTGCTAAAGACTTGTAGGACCATTTCATTTTTTTTTAAAGGAGGAAGCATCAGAAACCTATGAGAAAGAAATTGCTACAGAACTTAGCTTTGTCAATTAATACACATCTTGCCACTATGTCACAAGGGGATTTTTGCCACTAATACCTAAAAGTCATCTTAGCCAGAAACAGCCACTGGTAACTAATAAAAAAAAAAAAAAAATAAAAAGACCCTGTCAAGATACTGTGCTGAAGAAGTTTTAGGAACTGCACCACACACAGGCTGGGAAAAATCTGTGGGCTTCCTATGCCTGCATCTTTATTATCTGAAAATGGCACTCTATGGGTGGGTACTCCCCGGGATGATTTTGTTTGCCCTTGGCAAGCTGCCTGCTACCTAACAGGCCGAGCGATAGTGGCTCATTTCTCACACATCTTACCTGTCTGTGCCCGTTGCTTTTTGCTTGGGGGTTTTTTGTTTGTTTGTTTTTAAATTGGAAACTCATTGGGGAAACCTTTGGGCTATTTTTTATATTTTTTTAATCCCAATCGGGGTTAGACTGAGGCATTGATAATAATGGACTTCTTGATAACATGCTTAATTGCAAACTTGGCTCGCTTCCTGTCAAGGATAGCTTCGCCACGGTCCTTCTGCACTGGTTTAAGACCACCTGCTTTTGGAGTGTACCCGTCCCGTGCAGATTTCCTACGTGGAAGCGCTCTGTACTCAAACCGATAGCGCTACTTCTAAAGCATCCCGGGAAGTCAGGTGTGACGGTTTTACGATCAGGAATCGTGTGCTCTTCCGACCTGCTGTGTGGAAAGCCTGGTAACCGGTAACGCACGCGGACAGCTCGCGCTGTGGAATCGCTCCTGTCCTTTCTCGGCCTGGCACGAGGAGGAGGGAAGAGGCAAGAAATCCTCACGACAGCATCTATCGTACCTGGGGCGAAGGGCGTTCGCCGCGCGGCATTTCTCAATCCGTGTGTCTGCAGACGTCCCTTCGTACGGCGATTCTGACAAGGGCCTTGCAGGGCTCAGGAGCTGTGTCAGGTGGCTTGGAAGCGGGCATACAGAAAGGGTGACTTCTCACCAAATATACGTCTGTGGAGGGAAGTGGAGGGCTGATAAGATCTAATGTAAAAATACAGCTATAAGTTGACTTTTGCAAATGGAGCACCACCGGATTAAAATAATCATGTTAATGGAACTTAACCTATGAGACTCTGGTTAGGACCCAATAACCACCAATCTGTGATCTCCTCTTACCATCACTGTGACCCTGAGAGCAGTTACGCTGTTCCTACAAAGCACATAAAACCATCTCTCTGCTTGCTTTCTCTTTTTCTCTCCTTCTTCTCTTTCCACTCCCCCCTGCCTGACTGTAAAGATGATGTCTCTGAGGTTGAAAATAAAAGTATAAGAAAGCACCTACATCTCAGCTGTGTGCACTGTTCTTGACCTGCGGATAAGCATCCACTTCTCTGCTTTTCCAAGCCACGATGCCTCAGCTCTCCCCGCTCCCTCAGGGTCTATCACAAAGTCTCCCGCTGTGGGCAAATTAGGTTCTGATCTCAAAAAGAAAAAAAAAAAAATTAGTTTGTTTCCAGGTTTTGGTGAATACAGAAGGTTGCACGAACCTGCTGAGTGATTTACTGCTTATTCTTGGCATGTCAGGCAAGTTAAACGGTTGTGGAATTATGATTGCAACTACAGGACTCGGTGGCTGGAAGAAAAAACACCGGTTCAGTGTGACCGATAGCCATCACCGCAGGTGCCGGGATGGGTATTGCTGTGCACACTACCAGTGCAGAGCCAGACCCGACCTGCTAAAGGGTTCACGAAGGAAAAGCCACTTTTGGGGAGAATAAAGCAGCTGCTGGTGGCGGGGAGGGCATCGGGAGCCTGGATGGTTGGCACGTGTTGTTAGTGATCAGCTTTGTCTCAGTACAGGGTAATTTCAGCTGACTCCCCAGCAAAAAATATTTGTGGCTTGATACCACTGTCCCAGTCACATCCTGAGATGTGGTTTAGCTGTTTAGGGCTGTAATATGAGGAAAAGCAGGAAAACTCGCGTGCGGTATTGCCCTGTGAGTTGCACATCTTTTATATGTGAATGCCAACTGAGAGTGCTACGCACACACGCGATTCCCATTAAATTCGTTCGCTGAATCATGCACTATTTTACACCAAGAGGCACCTCTGGAGGCCGCATTGTCCAGCCCTGCTCTCAGAGCGGTCCAGGCGGGTCAGGCTGCGCGGGGCCGCGTCCGGCTGAGTTCAGAATAGCTCCGAGGATGGAGAGGCTGCAGCTGATCTGGGCAACCCGCTACCTTCACGGTAAAAAAATAAATAAACATATAAAATAAAATAGAGGCCCCTTGCCCAACGTGGTGGCTTGCCGCCCCATGCATCCCAGCACGTCTGCTACAAGCATCACGGCTGTTTGCAGGTGAGGGTTCCCATCACCGTACAATCAAGTGTTCAGCTGAGACTGTAATTAAGAAACTATAACACAGGCTCCAAATGCTCAGCTATCACAGCGATGAGCGCACCACAAATGTCCAGAAAACCCACACTAGCCAGCGTTGTTTTAATAAAAAACTCAGAAGCCTTCCCGAGCGTTCATCTGGGTTGAGGACTGTGAATAATGCGCCCCTTTCCGCACGGCGATGCTTTAATGTGACAAGGCTGAAGCTGCGAGAGCAGGCATGACGCATAGCCACCCTCTCCACCTTTGCTTCCCCGCCGCCCGGCAGCAGTTGTCCCTCCTTTCGTCCTCTCTTCCTTTCCTCCTTCTCATTCCTACAATAATCCTTTCACATCAGCACAGCTAATAGAGTTTTTATCAAGCCGGACCCCTAGTCTTCCCTAATTCTGTTTTTCCAATCACCCTGTTTGTTCAAGTTAGAATAAGATTATTTAAATCAGTTTCTTGTCATCTTAAGTTATTTATAGGTAAAATGATTTACGTGTTTGTGAGCTATCTGCTGTGGGCACACTATTACTGAAGGTTTTTCTTTGGGGATTACACCACCATTTAAGTTTATTTTCTTGTTTTCCACATCATGTTTTGATCTCCTAAAGGAAATAACTTATTCTCTCTATCCCTTTCCTTCTCCTCAAGATAAAATGCCCACTTTTGGCTACATTTACTTAAGAGAGTAATGTCGTTCATCAATTTGCTTGTTTGGAACTAGAATTGAATTTGTGTTTGGAGACCATATGGCAAAATCGCTCCTTTTTTCCCTCTGTGGTAAAAGAAATTCAGGAGATTTTTATCTATAAATCCTACATCTAACACTGATTATTTGGTCCAGAGTCTGATCCTCATCGCACTAACATAAAGTTGGCTTATTTTTATTAAAGCTGATAGAATTACATAATGGTAAAGATGGTGTAGTTAATTAAATGAAATTAAAATTTAGTAAATTAAAATGAGCTGTGTGCATTCACAGCAGAGTGAAATGGTTGCAATCCAAAATAACCACGCTTGGTAAGTTAGATCTGAATTTGGCCCACCGTGTTCACTCCCTGTGCTGAGCTGAACCCAGTTGTTTCTTTTATGTGAGTAGTTGGCATATCTAATATAACGGAGGACCATGAATAAATATCATGTCATTTGACATGGGTTACGAATGAGCTGACAATCATTACCAACGATTACCAGTCATTTCCCAACAAGGAAAATAAAAGATTTTTTTTTGTTTTGTTGGTTTAGACTTTTTCCGAAGAATCTGTAATGTATGCATGATGACAACTTCTCCAGCCGGGAAACGGAGGACCATTCTGGTTTAGGTGGATATTAAGGATTTCATCAGGCTTTTCTTGTTTGAAAAACCATTGGTCACTGCACCAACTGTGGAGTGTGTCGTCTGCCTGTAGACTTTCAGCTGTGCAAAGAGATATTTCCCCTTTGTACCTGTGATTGTGTTAATTTTGTATACAAAAATAATTTATTAATATTAATTAATATTAATAATGTATATTTAAATAGGCATACATCTAAAATAACAAAAATCAATGACAATGAATTTGTCATGAAGAATTTAGATTTTCAATTTCCTTGTTACGATGAATGCAAATGATAGTACCATTCTAACTGTAGGAACCAAAGATGTATTTTACACCCAAAAAAATTTAAAAATGTGGTTTAGCCCATTTTTATTTTTCTTTTTTTTTTTGGTGAATGTTTTTTTGCAGTTATCTTGGAAACCATTGAAAAAAATATTCACAGTTATGCATTCTGCACTGTTGAATTTACTCCACTTCAAAAGGAGGATAAAAAGTCCAATTTCTTATGTCCTTTTAAAAAGCAACTAACCAGAAGAAGAGAAAAACAGGCCACCAGAAAGTAGGCAATAATCCCGAATTAGCAGAGGGATGAACATGTTGTTGAAGTCCTTCCTACCGCTCACCGATTTTTCTGCGTATGACAGCGACCGTGGGCGCCGGCGCGGGACTCCGAAGGAGGAACGTGGGCGGGAGGGAGCCGGGACGGATTCAGTTCTTGCGCCTGCCTTGGTTGGTACCTTCAGGCAAAACATCTCTGACTCCTTCTGAGAAGAAGCTTTTACACTTTTTTTTTTTTTTAGAAACTTTGCCTCCTCGTTTTATTTTGCCCGCCCCGCAGTACAAGGAACATATAGATCCTCAGATTTTGATTTTTTTTTCCTTGAATAAGAAATAATCAATATTCAAACAATTGAGTTATTAATCCATTAGGCTGCAGTTTGGCCTACCTTCTTGAGGTAATCTGAGATAAAGAAGTGACCGACGAATACGTTAAGCCTGGGGAAGCAGAAGCTAATTTAAAATACATAATGCACATCCTCCCATAAACATTTTTGCAACAGTGTCAAGGTCTGCTTGAAATAGGTGAAGACTCCGACTCGGGAAAGCATCCCTGTTTCAGGAAGGGTACTTGAGGACTTGCTTAACTTTAAGTGCTCAAGAACCTGGAGCATCGGTGGGGCTAAGCAGGTGCCTCAGATAAAGCCCACGGGCACAACATTTATGTCCTGGCTCTGCCTGGCCATTGCTGTGATGAGATTTGCCATTCCTGACCCCAAAACGGTTGGCAGCACTGCCCCGATTTTTGGGGGCAGCGTGGGGCATTTCAGAACCGGGTTCACAGCAGCCAGCACATCTTGTGAGGTCTGTGTTTAACTGTCCGTTAAAAATAGTCCTCATTGAGGGGGATGTCCCTTTCTTGCAACCTTCACAGTTTAATATGAGGTACAGGAGTTAACAGATGAGCAGGTAAAATACATTAAAAAAAACCCGTAAACAATACTTTAACATGTCCCTTTGATCATCTAACCTTCCCGCTAACTATAGATCTGTCTCCTCCAGGACTTGTTAAAAAAATTCAAGACACCACCACTTTAAAATGAGAAAATTCCCTCTTTCCCCCAGGTGTGAGTGATGTCCAGATATTCCAAATGCGCATGCCCAAAAAACAGAGAAGGAATTTCTTCTGTGGCTTGCAAATTTCCCACATACCCGAAGTTACAATGATTTTAGTGTCTGCCACCTTAACTGAGGATGAAGGTAGGAGTTTTATGTCTGTATAAAAGGGATTTTCCTAAAGGGATTCATCATGTGCTTCTAGCTCTAATAAAGCCCACAGTAAGACTCGCCAGGCAGCATATATTTGTATCCGGAAAAGTTATGTTTGGCACTTTTTGAGGGTTTCATCGCTCTTTCTAAGCCTGCTGTATTCTGACTGGTGATTATTTAGGGAATTCGGCTCTACAGGCAGAGGCAGACAAAAAATAGTCTCTATGAAATATTGTAACACTGTCTTAAACACTCCTAAAATGGTTTTTTTTTGTTGTGAGCCCGTATTGCCCGTGCAGAATGCAGGATGCGGAGGTACGGTGTTAACATTTTACTGATGCTCATCTGCAGGGAACTGCCTTATCACAGCAGAGTCAGTCATGTGCAACATGACCAGCCACTTTCACATGGATAAAACCTGTATTTGAGGCTGCATCGTATATCCTGTGTATTTCAGAAAATACCTAGGGCCCTTCTGTTGCTTATTTTATCCAACATTTTCTGCTAGTAAATATTAAAGAGAAGAGGAGGAGATATTCCTTCCTGTCCTCTGGCTTTCTTCGGACGGTTTTCACTCTGCCTCTTGTGAGATCCTCTCAGTTTCTCCTTTCAGATCTGCTTGCCTTTTTGCACCGTGTCTTTTATTTCTTTTTCCTTCCCCTTCGGAGCAGAGGTGGTTAAAGGCTGAGATTGCAGCCCTCCACCTGTGACCGCCAGGTCCGGCCTGAAGGGCAGCGGGGCTCTGGCAACTCGCAGCTCCGCATGGTTTTCCAAAGCCACACATCTTAAAGAAAATTTCAGTTCAGAGCCTCTGACAAAGCATAAATTAAAAATTCAAGCCTCTGCAAAAACAGCAAAATTATGTGAGAGCAAATAATTGTAAAGAAGACCCCATACATTTATTGGGGTTGACTGCAAAAAACCATGCATGGAGTTTGATGCAAAAGCAGAGTTGACTGAGGTGAGAGTGAACTTCATCTTCTTTTCTCTGTCGGAGGAGTGTTTGTCTTTTGTGAGAAAATACGATTCTCTGTCTTTTCTTACATGTGCCTCAACATTTAGGTGTTCATATAGACACTGAAAAATTTTGATTAGGAAATTACTGCTTGAGCTCAACAGACGTTGAGGCCACGAGAAACCACTGTGATTTTCCAGCCTTGCTGGGTTAGCTTGCATATGTTAAACTGGAGATGTTTTTACCCCGATTTGGGGAGTGGAAGGCATCTTTCCATTCAGAGAATGGCCATGCTGAAGTTCAATAATTTGCGCCCAACTGGAGTGTCTTCCCAGGGATCTGTATCACAGCCAAATCTTTTTCATGATTTTCATTTTTAGGTTTATCTGTGTACTTAGACAAGCTGAAATTTCAAGTGTATGATTACATGGAGCCTGCACATTGTGTTCCACATTTTCCTAAAAACCTGTGATTTGTTTACCAACAAACAGTCCATTCCACCAGGGTCATAATTCAGCAACTATTCAAGCAGATGGCTGGTTGAAACTGGACTTGACTGTAATGGAGTGAAAATATGCTGAAAAAAATATGCTTAATGTCTGGCACCGCCGGCTACTGTTCTTCCTCTCTTTTTGCAAGCCATTTGATGGTTCAGTAGAAAAGTCAGCGTACCACGTCTTCGCCCAGCGTCCTCTTCCCTCCACTTGCTGTTTCACAGTCCTGGGCATCAGTTCAGCCCTCGCTCCTGCTCCATCATCTCCTCTCTGACGGCCAAGCTGGCTCACAAAATTTCGTCTTGCAGCTCACCAGCCTCTTTATTGCCCTGATACTGTTGTTCATAGGGTTGCACCAGGCACCAGGTCAGTGAAACTACCCAAATAACCAGATAAATAAGCAAACCCTTCATTTTTTAAAGTTATTTTAAAGTGGATTGTTTGAGTCAAAATCTGCTAAAAGTACGAAGCAAATCCCCCAAATGATATTTTTTAATCCCCAAGCTGTTCCTCCTTGCTCAGTCCCGCCTCTCCCAGCCTCCAGTGGGGCCAGAAGGGGAAGGGGGGACTTATATCTGAAAAGCAGCTTCATTTACTTACCCATCCTAAATTTCCTTGCTGCGTTTCCTCACTACATTAACAAACAGGGCAATTTTAAAAAAAACCACCCAAAGTTTGTGCGTGAGGTACAAAACATCAGCCACGCTAGTTCTGGTTTGTTTGTTCTTGCTGGGAGGGCTGTTGCCAAAGGTGCTTTCCCTAAGCACGTGCATGCCGGTACAGCGTGCTGGGCATCACGCCACGCGTGGACCTGGCCCCCGTGGCCGGGACGCCTCCCACGGTAGCCCCACCACCGCTTCAAAAAGCCGTGCCCGTGGGCTGCTCTCCCTGATTGCCCAGAAATGCACTGTCCTCTCCGGGAGGGGTTTGTACGGGATGGAAAAGTGAGGATGACAGTCCCTGCCCGTGCTGCGGTTCCTAGAGATGAAAATTAGTATAATAAGTTTTGTGTGACACTGTGGATAGATGTGTGTTTCCTGTTGTGAATAAGTGTGTTTCGGTATAGACATGTAATGGATGTCTAGCTGTCTATAACTCTGTCTCCATGTCTCTCCATTTCGCTCTTTCTCTGCTGGAGTGTAATTTCACCTCTTTCTTTATACTATTACAGTCTCAATTTTATGTCTGTTTTCTAAAAGCGCTTGAATTAGGCTATTTGACATTTCCTTGTGCTAACGTCCTCTCATCCAGAGAGAAATCTATTTTGGAGGGAATATTAATATTTCTATGAAGTAGGAGAACAGAACGGGTGACAGGCAAATACAGTAAATAGCAAGCAGCTTTCTGCAGGGGAAGCTTTAATCATCGTCATCCCTGATGTCTGAATAAACGGGGTTATCATGATTAATGGTAATTAATTGTAGTGTTGTGATTGCTTATTTTTTATGTTGCTGTAGGCTCCGTGGAAGGTGCCACGTGAAGATGTTGCACCCATCCAAGGCACTTGCAGGCTACAGTGGGCTTACTTGGGATTTACAGCACTGGGCCTAATGCAGATACATCCGTGTCGTGGTTTAACCTCAGTCGGCAACTGAGCACCACGCAGCCGCTCGCTCACTCCCCCCAGCCGGTGGGATGGGGGAGAGAATTGGAAGAGCACAAGTGAGAAAAACTCGTGGGTTGAGATAAAAACAGTTTAATAACTGAAATAAAATAACAACAACAACAACAACAACAACAACAACAACAACAATAATAATAATAATAATAATAATGTAATGATAATAATAATAATACACAAAGCAAGTGATGCACAGTACAATTGCTCACCACCCGCCGACCGATGCCCAGCCAGTCCCCGAGCAGCGGCCCCCCCGGCCAGCTTTCCCCAGTTTATGTGCTGAGCATGACGTCACATGGTATGGAATAGCCCTTTGGCCAGTTGGGGTCAGCTGTCCTGGCTGTGCCCCCTCCCAGCTTCTTGTGCACCCCCAGCCTTCTCAGTCAGCAGAGCATGGGAAGCTGAAAAGTCCTTGCCTAGTGTAAGCACTGCTCAGCAACAACTAAAACATCGGTACGTTATCAACATTGTTCTCATCCTAAATCCAAACCACAGCACTGTACCAGCTACTAGGAAGGAAATTAACTCTATCCCTGCCGAAACCAGGACAATCCGGGAAACCCAATTTCAGCCATCTCTCCTTAGACATAAAATAAGACCTTTGAGGTAACTCCAGAGTTGTCCTGAAGGGAGATGCTCTGCAGCAGCACTATATGCATGGCAGGAAAAAAAAAAAAAAAGGATGGTGTGAAATTGGCAAAGGATGCTGCAGGATTTTGTGAGTGTTACCTGTATTCCTTCCTCTCCCTTTTCCGGGTGATATCATGTCCTGTGGCACATACTGCTTTAAATTAGGTCGTAAAACCTGCAGAGGCAGGGAACCCCCCACCTTTGTGCATATGCCACAGGTGCCACCGGCGAGTCCCCCTCCTTCCAACACCCTCCAAGCATGAAGTGTGCCTGATATAGCGAGACCTTCCTGCGTGCAGCATTGTGTCCAAATCTGTAGCTTTTTTTAATTCACAAATTTAGAATTCCCAGACAGGGGATTTTACTGATTTAAAAAGTTTAATTCTGAGGATGGATCGCAATTAGGGGATGCACAGTACAAGCAGAAGTCAGAGCTGCTCTCATATAGGAAACAGGGATGGTATGTTCTTGTACGACTTTAATTGATGACAGAATTATTTTGGAAATATTTATAGCTGGGCTAATTTCTTTTGAACTCTTTCTCACGTTCCTGGAGCACAATAGAAAGCTGACTGGATGAAACCTTTGAGCAGTGTTTTACCATGTGAGATCTAGGTTAAGTTAAAAAAAATGGAAACTAGTTGACTTATAGTAGTTTCAATTTATTTTATAACAGGTCTGGAATTAGTTTGAACTTGTCGTTGCTTTGGCAGCGAAAATAAACATTAAATAGAAGCAAAGTCAATCACATTTCGACATTTGCATTTTTACCATTGAGTGTGTTTACCTGAATTATCATCTTGTAGCAGACATCTCTGCTTTGCTTTGATCTTGCACTACCAAAGGTATTTTACAAGAAGCAGTCATTAAAAAACCCACACACAATTATGACAATTTCTGTAAAGCTCATCAAGTAATATAAGGTGCAGGGCTTTTCATTTTAATTTTAATGTGCTGCACTGTAGAATTAAAAAATAATGAAGTGTTTTAAAGAATCCTTAGATTTTACCTCTCCCCCAGTACAGCAGCAGGAGAAGTGTGCTTAATGTGAAGGATGATGGTGAAATGGACTGGATTTCCTATCTAGCGGGAAGATTTATAGGTTGGGTAAGGTACCAAGTGACAAACCAATTGTGCAGTTGAGCTAATAGGAGTAAAACATTCTGTGAACCTTGTGAGCTATTATTACAAATGCTTGTGTAAACATGGTTTAGTTCATTGTTACCTCTTAAAATTCTGTTTATGTACAGCTCCGAAGTACAGCCTCTGCTTCCTTGGTTGAAATGCCATTGACTGAACCAGCTTTTTCCGTTTATATAAATATATTTCCTGTATTGTCAGAGAACAGGGGAAGAGAAGTCTCTCGTGTGAAACACAAATGGATCAGAGAAAGGATTGCCACTAGCGAAACAAAAGAGGTCTGCAAACAGCAGCAAAACAAAGTTTGCAGTTAATTAATTATTTGCCCAGTTTCGAATACTTAGCTGTTTTTTAAGGGTTATTGTAACACTGATGGGCAATGTATGAATACTTGAGTATTAACAGGTAATCCCCACACTTTTTCCTCTCCCATTATGAAATATTACAGTTTAGCATAAAAGCAAAATTGGTACATGAAATTGCCCATCACGTACTCCTAGTAACAAGTATATACATTTTTTTTTTTAACATGCATTAGTAACAAAGGTAGTCCCACTCTCCATCATAAATGCCACGAGAGCATTTGCCTGACACTACTGTGGAAGTTGCTATCTAGCCAGTTTAAAGGCATTCAAACACTGAATTACTTTGGGGGAGGAGAGCTGGCTTTTTGATGCAAGAGCTCCACGGGAATCTGCAGCTAAATTACCAAGATCAGAGCCTGAACCACAACTGGTATGCAACTCACAGTCCTTAAAGTATAAAACATTTAGTCATATTGGAAAATGCAGGACTCTATAGATGGCTTTTAAATTTGCAACCCATCGGATGTCACCTTGGCCAAAGGGAAACTAGGGGTGGGGATCATTTGGCCAAACATAGGCATAATTCTCAGCAATAATTCTTCTCATGCAAAAGTAGGCATCTAAAATGGGCCGTATGAATCACGCTCTGAAAGTGTCTGTTAATGACGAGGGCAGCCTGGGGTGGCCGGCTCCTCCCTCGCTGCAGATGTCTGGCTCTGCTGAGGAGCATGTTTTGGGTGACCAACTGTACCTGACTCCCTAGCATGGTTCCAAACGGGTCCAAAGTGGGATTCATCTCCCTGAGCTCCAACTTAAATCCAGAAGGGAGACCATCACAGTCAGCAGGAGAAAACAAAGATCTTCAGACTGCAGTTTGCCATCTCCAAAATTAAGTGTCTCTCCTGCCACTGTGCCCGGGCAAGTCACCCTTGGAAAGACATCCCTCCTAAAATGCTTCCTTAGATACACATAAAAACATTTTCGTTATATCATGGAGGTGGATTTTGCTGGTCGCCTCCAACTATAAAGATGATCTTTCTCCCCCCCTCCCCCCCCCCTTTCTTTCTTGAATGGCTGCATTGTGTGTGATTACAATAACACATCTGCTCATAAAATGGGCATGCAAGACTCTGTTGTGAAGAATCGAGGGTGTGGGCGTTTGTTCAAAGAGACTGGTAATATATTGCTCGCAACCATCTGACAGATTGCTAATAGGGCACAGCTGTTTTACGTGTTCATGATTCCTTCGGCCAGCCTCCACGATGGAGTGGGAGACACGGCATGTACAGCTAAAACCTTTCCCATTTGTTTGTTTCCAGCAGGGGGAAAAAAACATAAGCCTCAAATGATGTTTTTCGAGATAAACCCTACAAGTAACAATGAACACTCTCATAAAGATTGGAGATAGTTATATACACAGCTCCGTGTGAAATAAGCGTTTTTATTTCCTACTGTCTTTTATGTCATATTTTTGCAAAGGCTGTGGAACATGTCTTCAGTTAAACGGACACGTGCAGCATCACTCAGGCAATAATTTCCAAAGACGAACAAAGCCATATTTCTGCTGTTTTGCGCAAATCAGATTTGCACATTGTTTCGCTCCTTAACTTTCAGAAATGACTGTGAACAAACCAGTCAAAATTCCATTCTTCCCTCCTGTTTGAGCTAACCCTCCCGAAGTCGTTAAGGGTAATCGCATGCTGATGAGCACAGTCTAAATACCTAGATAAAGAAGAAATCTTTGCCAATTTCTATGTGGCAATATAAATGATTGTAAACACGGAATTCTCTTCCATGGGTAAGATACTTTAAATAAGAGACAGATGTCTCTTCAAAGGTCATTGATGGTCGAGGTAATGGCCTAGCTATTTTTGGTTTGTGTTGCATATGGGGTGTTTATAAAAAGAGCTGGATCAACAGCTTTGGAATTGAAGCTTTCTTGATGAATATAAAAAAGGGTCACGTTGTTGATGTGCAGGACTAGTTTTTCTCACAGCAGGTTAACGTTTGCTTTCCCACAGTTTGGAAAGGAAGACTTGGGATGTTCTCTTGGTTCAATCATCTGAAAGAGTGTCAAAGCGTTAGATAAAAGATTGTGTATTTTTGGACATCATTAAAATTGAATTAACAGAGCGTTGAGAGGGGTGTCTGTTTCTTTGAGTTGCACATTTTAATTATTTCTCCATCTAATGTTTTTAATATATCGAGGAGTATTAGCAATACCATTTGTATAAAATAAGAATATTCAAATATTGTGTTAATAAAGTAGTTCTTGGTGGAGGAAAACATTCTACAAGATTTTAACAGCTCCACACTTTTCCTAGTTCCTCCACAAACACTGGCAGTCTGAAGATGCCAAACAGCAATGGGAACATTTTAACAATTCCAGTCATTTGTGCTGGTTAGTGTTTTGGTGTTTATGCCCATTAAAACCAACAGTGACATTTTTACCCGCAAAGCTCTTTGCTCTTGCCTGAATATGGGAGTGGCAAGAGATGCATGTAAAGGAAAGCTGGTATTGCATGCAGATCTTGAAAACAGATATTGTGTGCAATTTTGCAACACATGCATGTTATAGGAGGCTGGAAATCCCGCTCCACCTGGATTGTTCAGTTCTCTCATGTGTTTTTGCCAGAGCACAAGTGATATTACCCTGCTTTCTCGCAAAAAAAAGGTTTGTTTCCTCTAACTTTAACTGTCTTGAAGTGGGACCAAATCCATCAACTATGTCTGCAAAACTGCATGTGCAAGCGAGGGGACATTGCATCGACTCTGAGATTAAAAAGAGGTGCATAGCTTCTTTATTTCCCATTCTGAAAGACTGAGTTTATACAACATAAGAACATATGTAAATATACACGCATGCTTTTGCTGGCATGTGTTCATTTGCATATAAATTTACCATTTATTAATACATACCTGTGCACACACAGAGAGATGTCTGGGGGCATAATGCAAAACTAAGCAGATAACTATCCTCCCTAAAATGAAAGCTGTAGGAGCACAACTTCTGCCTGTAAACCATTTCTGGAATTTCCTTCATTTTCCCTTCCAAAGTATGTGCTGTCTGGCAAAGTGGCTTTTATCCACTTGAAGACATTTATGTGGCCAGGTAAGCAGTCCACTTAGCTGGAATGAATAGTAAAAAGGAAGCAGTTATTTATGTGGAGAGTACCTGATTTGGATCAATGAAGAAAAGACATGCTGTTTTGGGATTTGCTTGCTTATTTCTGGTGAGGATATAGAATCAGTTATAGGACAATACTGATTTTTCTTTTTTTTCTTACTGGGTGTTCAAGGAAATCCTGGGACGGGGAAACGTCTGTGTCCATCTATAAACATCCCCTATGAAAGCCCTGTGCTCAGGCTGATGGCTACAGCTGGGTCCGATTCCCCAAACACACCTTCACTTCAGCCCCTGCTCAGCAAACTGGTGTAACATTACTGGCTTGCTGCTCATAGATGTCTTCTTGTCTTCTAAATATGGAATAATTTCTTTCTTTGTTGGGTAAATTAATCTGTGTTGAGCTCATTGGTGTCAAACCCTGAGCCGGCATCTTTAAGTTTATTCAAAAGGTATCTCTGTTCTGAACCCACTCTGCTCACTTGCATGAGGTATTGTTCTCTTGTCCTGTGGCTTCAGCACTGATTTACAAAATGCAAGTTGACTGTAAAAACCTCTCATTCTGATTGCAAACAGGTGACATCTACTCCACATGCAGGCAACTGTCAAAGGGAAATTGAGGTTATTGTTTCAGTGCTGAATTACAATTACAAATGCCGTTAATTTTCCCAACTTTCCTTTTTCACTCAGGGTTTTGAGAGAAGAGGAAGGAGAGTTGGAAGGTGCTGCCTCACCAAACCCAAACCTTTTCAGAAGAGAGCACATGAAGTCTAATGGTGTCGACATCCCAATGGGAGCTTCAGTTGGGTTAACTCCACTACACAGAGACACAAAGCAGGCGTAAGAGCTGGCACATCCCAGAGAAGCATAAATTGACCAAACATAGGAGAATCAAGGACCAGAAAGAGAAAACTGATAAATTAGTGAGAATACATTGGATAGGTTCATGGGTGGCAGGTTCAGCACAGACTGATGGAAGATATTTCTGATGGTGTGCGGTTTTGCTATGGAACTTCATACTGAGGAGTATTGTGTATGCTAAAAATGCCTTTAAATGATGGGGAAAATTCATTGGGGAAAAAAAAATCCACTCAGGGCTATTATATGCAAGGATGCAACCTCTCGGTCAGGATGTTCCTCAATCACAAGTTGATGATAAAAAAATAATACACACTTGCCCAGTTCTTATGCTGTTGCCTAAATAACCGCTATTGACCTTGGTTGGAGACAGGATAAAAGGCCAGATGGACTTGGATATGACTCACTAGAAGCTCTTGTCCTGTCCTTAAGGCACAAAGTGAGTTCAGGTGTCACCAGGGACATAAAAAGTATCTGGAAAGTGTTCTGCAAGTACAGTAGTAGTGAGGCAGAAAATAAAGGGAAGGGTTGATTCACTGCCCAGGGGAACGAAAGATATAAGAACGACACTCCAGCAAAAGAGTTCCATTTGGTTTTGCTTTTCAGTTGTTACTTGGCTGAAATCAGCTGTCACGGCCAACAGTCATGTTAAAAGGGCAAAGTTCCAGCTACTGTTGGGAAAGAGCAGGTTAGGGAGGATTTAGGTGAAGTTACTTGTTTTTAAGTCACCAAAGTTGATGAAATTCACCTTGAGGTACTAGGCAGCTGGTTGAAACAGTTTATCTGAGATCCTGGAGGAGCCAAGGAGGACAGGGGTTGGTGACTCCTATCCAGTTCAAATACCAACATTCGCCATTTCTCGAGGAAAACCTTCAAACTACCACAGACGCTGTGTTCTCACCACAGGAGCAAGCAGGAGAAAAAACTGAGTTGCAGAGAGACGTCTTAAGCTTTCAAAACCAAAACCTAACCAAGAGAAACGCGGGGGGGGGAACACATAAGCTATTTTTTTAATAGCCCTTTTTAAAGTTTGTTCATGTTTCTACTTTCTTCCCTCTAATGAATTTGCCTCCCTGCTCGTCACGCAGAATTTTTATGTTGAGTTCAAGGTATAGCATCCATGCATTTCCTACACCATGAAGGGTGTAGGAAAAACAGAGTTTATAATTTATTTTTTTATTAGTGTGGTGGGAAACGAAGAAGAATGCCAAAAAACAATTAAAGGATTGTATTAATTGGAGATATTCAATAAAAAAGAAAAGAACTAGCATCTAGTTTTTATTTTTTCTGCGACTATTTAGGATATCTGATTTGATTGGTACCCATTGATGGCAACAAGATTGACACAAAACCACACTCCTTCCAGCAGCACAGTCAATTCCAGTGCAGTTAGGTATCTGTGATTTCTTGCTCTTCCAAGAATAATCGGGCCAAAGATTGAATTCCGTATGTTGCATGGTGAGATTTAGATGCTGAGAGGAACATTGTCCTTGAGTGGTAGGCACCGGAGTCCACACGTTGACATGCAAAGCCAGTTACACCAGCCTGCTTCTTTCAAATAAAATCAATACCTGTAATATTGACAGTTTCTAAGTATGCTCTTCTACAGTTGCTGTCAGAAGACAAAAACGTAAAGATGTAAGTGGTGACAGATGTGGTTAAATTGCAGTTCTTTACTGTTTAAACACAACTTGTTCACCGATCTTAAGACTGGTGAAGCCTGCAATTGTTTTAATATGAATAAGCAGATTCAAGTCTTACCTTCTTAATGTCTAGGCTGAAGGAAGTGCTGTTTTTCTGAGCATTTTGCTATGCAAAATACACAGGAACATTTCCATGATATTAGGTAATTCAGTACCAGATTTATTTGTAATTCCAAGTGGAATGGCGATGTTTGAGCTGAATGCATCTGTGAGAGTCAACACTAGTGTTGTGTTTGGTTTATTGCTTCCTGCATGCTTTAAAGCAATCCAACAATTCTGCAAATGTTCTTCACAGAGTACATCCAGAATGTCACCTCACTAAACATGTCCTTGGTGTTCATTCCATTTCCCACTTCAAATTGCTGCGTTTAGTTGCGAAATGACCTCTTGTAACAGTGAAATTTTATTAACTCTTCAATCCACTGGCACAGAGATGAAAATAAGAGTGAAAAGAGAAATACAAAAATGAGTGGGTTTGGGCTGACTCATATGGTGGAGTGGCATGAAATGGAAGTAAGTTCTACGGCTGAACGATTGCACATTGCTTGATATTGGTGGTATTGCCTTCATCCTCCTCGTAGGCTGATGATTGGTGTTGTAGATCCACACACGTTTGTCTTCTGGCTTTCTGTTAAATAAAGGGGGACTAATTTTGCCCTCAAATACTCTTACTGTATGCATACACTTAAGGTCCAAATTTTGTGCTCTTTGCCTTTTTGCTTTCTGTTGCGCAATATCCATCACAAATCTGGACCCAGATTCGCTTAAGCAATGAATTATTCCTAAGCAAGCAGGGTTAAATGAGCTCCCATGAAAGATGCTCTGAAGAGGCAGTATATATCAGAGTCACAGTTTGGTCCTTGCTTTTCTCTCTTCTAAAGTGGAACCGAGACTCAGCAGCCCATTGGCCAGCACAGTTTATTCCTCGCTCAGCGCTGTGTTGGCATTAGCTCCAGCGTTTAGAGGTCAGGGAAAAGACTCGGAGTTAATGGGGAGTAGGATGGTTGTCCATGAGCGGATTTTCCTCTTTTCCTGACTGCGACCTGCAGTTTGTCCGATATCCTCGACAGCCCCTTGCATGGAAACGTAGCCGGACCTGCAGCTAAACGCACCTTGTTCAGTGCACCAACCGTTAATTCCGCTCGTTAATTTAAGGCTCAGAAAGCAAGGCTGTCAGGACTGATATCCGCTGAAAGTCTACGCTGCTTCACTTTTCTCTGAAATGAGCACTGAGCAGAGTTTAGCTCTGCCCTGGCTGCGAAGAAGCGATGCCAAAGGCACCTCGTATTCCACCATTGCCACCAGGCAGGTTTGAACACCCTTTCCAAAACAGTTGTGATACACAGAAATTCACGGCTCTCAAAGCCATTTATACTACAAACAGTGATGAACATGTTGTGGTCATATATTGCGTGGTCCCAAATGTTTAAAAAAACTTTATTTAAAACTAAGTAGTGCTGTGCTATTTTTAATTCTCCTGTCGCTACAGGATGGTGCTGCACAGAACTTTAGACTTTACCCATCACCATAATACCCAGATTGGTATAAAATAGACCAAGATCAAAAAGAGGAGCCTTTTCATCAGCTCAACTTCCCAAAAGGCCTAGAAATGGGAATTTGAAAGAATTTAAAGATTTTAATTAGGAGTCCAACCAAAGAGATGTGTTTAAACAATATGAGCCATTTATTTTATTAGAAAATTGGGAAAGACACGTACATTAATTACACCAAAAGTTAACTTGTATTGATGGAACAAGTGTTCTGAATAGTCAGGAGGACATGGCATGAAAAATGATCGGGGGCTGTGTTACACACACACAGAGAGCTCGTCTCGCAGCTCAGTTTTATAATCTGTTTTTCATGGAATTTCAACAAAGATTTTGTCTGCAAAGGATCTACAGGATTTCTAAAAAGCTAAACCCTACACTTATAAAATTAATATAAAGTAGCAATAAAAATACAAGTGAGTTGAAACTGTTTTAAGGTTTTTTTCATTGAATTTTACCTTTTGTTTAATATAAAGCTATAATGTTATTGCTGAGCATAAGAAACACAAGGATAAAGCAAGAAGTTTTGAAAAAACAGTAATTTCATAGAGAAGATGAAGATAGATAGTCCTCTAAGGAACCTTTAAAGAATTAAATGTACATAACCACATTTCATAGAAACAAACTGGTTTTTAATTTTAAGATGTAATTTATAAATACTCTAAAATAGGAAAATCATGCTTTAAGTGCTCATTATAGCTTTTCCCTGTTGATCTCCATTTCAAAGTTATGGCTGGCTGTAAATCAGCCTGTTTCTGAAGTTTACATATATTTAGAAGGAAACAATGTCATTAACTTATTTGTCCACTAGGGCCCATAGTGCTGAAAGCAAGCAAGAAAGCAAGCAAATAGGAATTTAGTAGAAGAGCTGCATTTCCAGTACACAGTGCAACAGGTAAATAACCAAAGGGCCCAAGTAAAAGTTACTGTTAAATCCCACCTAAAATAAATAAATAAGTCAGTCAGTAAGCAAGCAGATAAAGAAATATTTTGGTGCAGTGGTTGTACATGCATCTCGAGGGTCTTTTGAACCTTTTTCATCTTCCATTTAGTTTAACTCTGTATCAACTCAGTAGACTTGCTCCTACGTGAAGAACCCAGTCAAGTACTCAGACCTGCAAGGGTTAATACACAGGTTAATGCATATCCCTGAAGATGCACTTAAATTAGCACGTTCTCCGAGCACTCTCCAGGTTCTCCCTGCACAGCTCTGACTTCAGGACTCAAGAACTGTACTCCAGCATGAAGAAACACACGCCTTGCAATTTTGCATGCACTAGAAACAGTGCATGTGCTAAACGTGCCTTACTGGATTTGCTCAAAAGCTGGGGATGATTCATGAATCCTCAAAGAAAAATTAGAAATGAGCTGAGAGTCAGATTTCTACTTATTTTACATTCTGGTGGTGCCTCCTCTCAAGGATTTTTTTTTTTTTATGCCACGTGCTGGCCAAAAGCAGAACTGTCCCTGCCCCCAAAGCAGTGCAAACTGCACATCTCACTATACAGTCTGTCAACAATCACTGCCTTCAGAATATTCCATGATGCAGGTAAAGACCAAGTTTTTTTTTTTGTTGCTAACATATTTTGTTTCCAAAACGTTCAGAACTGTAGATGTATTTCCCAGTGTTCAGCAATCCATCTTATGTGCTTTTATGGAATGCAGCTAAGATACCTCATCTGCGAAACAAAACAAAACAAAACAAAACAAAACAAAACAAAACACAAAACAAAGTTAGCATTAACTCTTTATTACAAGATAAATACCATAAAGTAAACTGCTTCTCTCTACAGAAGTAAAAAAAAAAATGATCCATGACTAGGGTGTTATCTTTCTGCACTCACTTTCCACTTCAGATATTAAGAGAAGCAGAGAAAAAATAATTGGTTTTAAGATGTGGAAAACATTTTCTGATGATGACGATAACCACGTTAACATTTTCATAGGTAGAGTCATTTATATAGATACTTATAAAAAGATACACAAAAGAGGGTGCAAGTGACCTACGTTTTCATTCATGTTTTTTTTTTTTAAAAAGCAAAAAGAAGAGAATTCAGAATGCCAAACTTTTACCCTGGTGCCATCCATTAAGTTCTCCAGTTAATTTTTTATTCAGAAATTAATTTAATTCAAATATATTTCAGCAATGGGAAATGTCTCTGTGAAATGATGTAGTACCTTTTGCAGAACTAATAACCTCTTTCACAGCGATGGTGGAACATCATGCAATTTTCAGCACAGATCAAGTACATCGATTTGAGTTTTCTTAGCACCTCTTTAGCAGGAGGTAGCCAGCGGCCAGGAGTGCAAGCAGCGCACCTCGTAGCCTTAAGGGGATGTTTTTCTCTGGAGGCTGCTCCACAGGGCTGGGATACCTCAGTGTTAGTGGAACCTTCTTAATGATGTATCTGGTACTGCCCACTGAAGGTTCAAGGGGATAACTGCAGTTCCCTTCAAGTCCACTTAAAATTGGGTTCGTTTGGGAACTGCACTGAGACTATTCTGACTTCCTAATACAGGGCTGGTCTTTCCTGGCTGCCCAACATTGTGCATCACAGCCATCAATGCTGCAGGAAAAGGAGGCAACATTCCTCTAATCCAAACAGTGAAAGTGAAATCCGGACCTGTTCCCTCTTGATCTTCCATCATTTCACAGCACGTTGATAGTTCCACAATTTACTTTTTCTAACTTCCCATTAAGACCTGGAAGCAAAGAGCTCCACTTCCCTACTAGCAGTATTTTAATGGGAAATGTTCTTCCTTCCCACCTTACACAGCTGCGATGCAGGTGTATCCCATCCTAAGCATCTGGTGCTATTTTGCTTTAGCAGGGAAAGAAAATTAAATGCACGGCCCCAGAATTGGATGGCTTTTTCAGTAGCTTTACACAGCTCCGGCGAAGAGTAGACAACAGGTAGATGGTGTAGGATTTGTCTTGGTATCGGCCAGTCGGTCTCAGTCAGGTGGCGGTATGTATTTCTCCTTTATAGATTGCCCCACTGCAAAACACGTTGTCCCTGGTTCCCCGTAGCACAGGAGTACGGAAAGGCTGCACTGCCGCAGACGGCGTGAGATGCCTGCAACCTACAAGAAACAGCATTGATTTACACATTGTGGTGCTTTATTAAAAAGAAAGCCTCTGAATAGCGGGAAGTCATAGTTAAACATGTTACAGAGAGCTGTCTTTTACTTGTCACGTCAAAACTATGTTTCCTATACTCCCGTTGAGTTACCAAAGAAAACATAGCGAAGAACAGGTGGGAGCTACCTCTGACTCCACCACTGGTTTCTGTCAGTTCAAACTGTGATTGGAGACGTCTGCCTGTGGAAGCTCCATCCGAAATGCTTCTCTTATTTCACACGCTGCATTGCTCCAGATACTCATCAGCCCCATTTGCAGCAGACTTGTTTTTTGGAAGGACCGCTCTGCGTAACTGTTCTTGATTTATTCAGGTTTCTGACACACCATTTATCATTTTTAAATTTTTACACTTTCAGTGAAAAAGCTTGAAAACAGAATTGAGGCAAAACTTTTAAGTTCATCTTGATGCCAGGAGTCACGAGTTTTGTGTGATTTTCATCTGAAACAAGATATCAATGAAGTTGGGTATCTGCAAATGTCAGTGAGTCCAGCCTAACCTCCTTGCTCATTACAGAATATAAAACCAGCTAAGGCCTGATAGGTTTTGAGCTTAATTCTATGGCAAACTGACAACAATTTTCTTTGGTTTTTGACTTTCTAACACCTGTCTCTGTGAAATAACAGTTTCCATCCTTACACAGCGTATACTTACTTGCTACCTTCATTTAAACCAGGCTATGGAAAGTAAGCGTTTACTTCCCAGCAGTTGTTAAAATGCCATTACAGATTGTATTTAAATTTATACATTACATAAAGAGTAATTATGTTCATGTGGGACAATGATGATGATGATGATGATGGTGATAAGATCAAGCAGCAGATGTGTGAACATAAATGCCTGCCACCTTATTTTAAACATCAGATGAGCTAAATGGAAGCTTAAGTATCTTTTTGGGATCATTTTTTAATTCAATATAAATAATGCTTTAAATTATATTCTCTGTTTGAAGATACGGTAAATTATAGTTGAATATTCTTCACAGTGTTGATATTATAGCAGCACTGACGTCATTACTTCAGAGGCAACTAATTGAGAAACACATTAGGTAAGATGTCTTTTAAAATGCATAAACAGGAGAGCAGTTTAAAATTTGGTGCCTCTCATCAAACCCTGTAGGTACTTACCATGCCTGTTCTCAACAGTCTACTGCAGCACAGCCAAAGGTCTCCTTCACATCTTTTAATACTTAAAGGGGGCTTATAAGAAAGATGGGGACAGACATTTTAGCAGGGCCTGTGGCGACAGGACAAGGGGTAACGGTTTTAAACTAAAAGAGGGTAGATTCAGACTAGATGTAAGGAAGAAATTTTTTTCATGATGAAGGTGGTGAAACACGGGCCCAGGTTGCCCAGGGAGGTGGTGGATGCCCCATCCCTGGAAACATTCAAGGTCAGGCTGGACGGGGCTCTGAGCAACCTGATCTAGTGGAAGATGTCCCTGCCCAGGGCAGGGGGGTTGGACTCGATGACCTTTAGAGGTCCCTTCCAAACCATTCTATGAACCACGGCTTCTTGGGCTTTCTCACCTTTGCCCATCTCTCGAGATCTTCAAGAAAACATCTGCTGGACAGAACATGACAAAAACCAGTGGTGGAGTCAGAGGTACCTCTCACCTGTTCTTTGCTACGTTTTCTTTGGTAACTCAACGGGAGTATAGGAAACACACGCTTACATCACACCTTCACCTCACTGAGTTTTATCTCTTCCTGCAGCCTCTCAGGACACGGCCTAACCACCCGATGCCACAGGGTGGGAGAGCCCCTCAGCCCACAGCATCTGTATTCTGCGTAAAATAGTTCAGATTTGCTGGGCTGGGAAGGGAGCGGCTGCGGGTCGGGCAGTGGATGAGAAAGAGGGAAGCGCTCAGGCAATGAAGTGTATGTCAGACGTGAGGTCAAACCTCAGCTGCTGTGACCCTTTAATATGAAACACCCAAACGGGATGAGAGGAGAGGAGGGAAGAGGTGGGGTACCACTGGGGTCTCTCCATACGTGGTGTAGGAAGACAATTTGCATTGCTCAGTGCCGCTGGTTCGGCTAGGCACGGCTGAAGGTCGAGCTTTGCATCCCGGGACCCAAAACAGCTTTGGAGGTGTGGATTGATAGGATGGCTGCATCACAGCGTATGTTAGAGCAGGAGCTGGTACCTGTTGCTTCAATAAAAGAATACAAAGGAAATTGTAGAAAATGGCAGGAAGAGGCTCTTGATCAGAGTGTGTAGATCATCATTACCCTCTGTCCTCTGCCACGAGCCTTCCTCAACAGTTTGGCTGCCGTGATATGGAGGAAAAGCAGTGTTTCCATCCAGGCTGTGATGGATAGCCCTAGTTGGAAGGAGCTACACCAGCTATAATGTATTACAACATCATTTTTAATTTATTAGAAGAAGAAAAGATCAAGGATTGTTTCCACTAGCCTTAACCACTTTATTGGCATTAAATCGTATTAAGTTGCTGTTATTTTCTTGTATTCGGCATTTTCTTCTGGATGTTTATTCTGATTCGCCTTGGCCTCCTGCCAAATGTGCATCAAGTGTCAAGAGTCAGTTCTAAACCCCATTTCCCCTATAAAAAATGAAGAGAGATAATTATATTTAAGAGCACTCTATAGAAAAAAAGTAGCTATAATTTACTTCTATGGGCAGGTATAGAGCAAAACGATAGCTTTAAATAGACGTATCATGTGAACTACTTGAATAGGCCACGTATACATACTGCTTCCATACAGCTTGAAACAACAGCCAGCGAGTGTGCGGATTACTGAAGCAGGCAGTGTTTGACAGTGAAGCGTTTTGAACCTGATGCTGCAGAAGACAACGTGCCCAATATGGGACGTGAAGACAGCCCGGGGAGCTCAGTACCCTGCAAGCTGTGAGTCTGAGAGACCAAGTTTTATACATTTGTTTAGCCTAATATTTATTTTCAGACTAATGCAAATAACGTCTTCATGTCACGTAACTAAAGCCTCGTGTCGGAGGGAGGTAAATGAAGAAAAGCTCCACCGAACTTAGACCAAGTCACAGCTGTGAGAGCAAGAGTGTGCGTGCCTGTTTATATATACCAATATCATTAATTACTTCACTGAGCTTCTTCTAGGGGCGATGTTGGGTTTCACAGTCCCCAGGTGATGTATTGACTCTTTAGAAGTTAATCAGAGAGTTAAATATATTCTGCAAGCTTTGTTATTCACTGTATTTTAGACTTACTATTGTAAAATAGTACTACTTGGGCTAGTATTCGGAATACATTCCGAAAACATGCAGATAAAGCAATTAGCCACTTTAGAGTGGGCTTATTGGTGACAGTGTCTGTACTAATTAAACTGATTAAGAACACATGCAGTCTCAGAAGAGGGCCAGGTCAGGACTAAATTTTTCTTATGAGGGTACGGTAAATAGGTCATACAGTTAAACAACATCAATACTAATTGATCAATATGATTTACAAATCCAATGGAAATTAGGGGAATTTACTGATTTTAAAATTTGACTGGTTATAAATGATCTGAGATGGTTTTAGCTGCCTAGTTTTAGGCAACTAAATTCAAACACTTTGTCCTATCACTTTTAAGTAATACAATTAATACGTGCAAATTAACTAAAATTTCCTATATCCTAAATGACTGAGTCACATACTTATCCTTTTGCAATGAATTCTTCTGCAAATACCATCAGCCAAATTAAAAATATAAGAAAGCAGCTAGAAATTTTTCCTATAACCGTCCCTACAAAACGTAACTTTAGTATAATAAAACTATCTGTTGAAAAAAGAAAAAAAAATTGCTTATGAATTTCAAAATTGCTTTTCTTACTGAAATTCTGTGTATTCCATGATCAAAAAGAGAACATGAACACAGCAGAAATTTGGGAAAAAAATTGTAAGAAAAAGCTTTCAATGTAAACTAAAATTGCACATAGCTTACATTTAAGCATTTGAAAAAGGGAAAATAGCATTTTACCAGCAGCGATCTGAACTTAAATACAGATCCATTGAGTCTTTATGAAACTTCCTGAAAGACTGAAAACTGGTGTTTGGGGTTTTTTATGTGAAAGTTACTTGGATATCCTGTTTTATCAAATTTTGTAGGGTGTTATTTGCATTATACAGTGAAACTCAGTTTGGCTGTGCATATTTTGGGTTTCTAAGACCATTACAAGATATTTAAAATGTGCCTCCAGCAAGTACTAACATCTTCTAAACAAAACCCTTCAACTTTTACATAAATACAGGGAGAATTTGGCAAAATGTTAAAGGTATAATGTCACCAGATGTAAGAACGTAAGATTTCACCTCGTATGATCTTTAGAAGTAGCAAAGGATTTGCAGTGTCTTTCACAATTGGAAAAGAAAAGAAAAACACTGGAGCAACCTAACAAACACAATCTGTTTTGAGTGCTACTCAAAAACAGTGCTACTGTTTACAGCTGCGATTAACTCCTTCTTTTCTAAGGCACGCTTAGGCAATCGGGACAACCCCAACTCATTGCTTTCCAGGGTTGTCTGTGATCATCCTCTGCAATAGTCAACCACGTAGCTATCAGATTAACATGGTGCAAAATGCGTATAATGACACTGCATTTTCAGCACCCTTATGTCGGGGATATACTTTGGCCAAGCACATCGGAACCTTTCATAGTGAAAACAACTGCTTCAATCAACCTTTGGTTGTTTTTAGACGCCCTGGAACCTCTTTCAGCCCCTGCAAGTCCACAGTCTGGCCCCTGCACATCAGCTGAAATACACTGGCCTGTTCATGAATCCATCCCAATATCCACCCTGAATGGTTTTGGACGCTTATCTGAATCAAATAGAATCTATAAATCTTTTTACGATTTACCTATTGCTAGCAGTCTAGTTTGTGCCCAGAGCTAATAATGGCAACTCAATTTACGGTACCGTCTCGTGACTTACGTTTCTAGTCAACGATGCCAACAGCAGAGCCATGTTCAACAAAATCCTCTTTAGAATGCTGCCAGTTTTTAAAAAGGTTCACTGACTCTGTCCAGCAGACTCAGTAACATCATCCCACAAACAAAATGTAAGGTGAAAATCACTGTTTTACATATTTCCTTGTTCTTATGGGATTTTATACTTGTTCTAGATCTGCAACTGCATGATTACAACTAATAAGCCAAGTTTCAAAATTCTTTGATGTTTTCTTGCCATGTAAATGCTACAGATGTGCATACAAACAACAGCTATGTTACCATCTGGACTCTGGTAAATAAATCTGTTTTGTTCTCTTGCCTTTTGAACACATAATATCAGCTGAGGTCTCTTAAAAAATTTATCTAATGGGATGTTATAAGCAAAATAATATGCACCATTTACCACATTTTTTGTTTATTAACTGTATTTTGCAGTGAATAACAAGTGCTCACACTGAATCTTGTCAATAGGATGTGTTTGAGTAAAACTTTAATAAGTCGCTCTAATATAGTTGGTAAGAGTGAGAAATTCCACTATTTACAACGTATTATTGCTCAGCCACCCTGGTGGCTGGCATCCTGAGGAAACCAGCAGTAAAAATATTTTGATGAGGAGAGAACTGTAGGCCATGCAAGTTCTTTCTATAATTATTATTTTCTGAACTTTTTTCACATCAGCAATCGAAAATGAGGGCTTATCACCCACTTCTTTATCTTTGTCGCTCCCACTGCCCTACCTCACTTTTAGACAATACAAAGAAAATTTACAGTATTCCATGTACAGAACAGCTGAACTTTTCCCCATTCCTGCATTTGGATTGTAATCCCTAAAACTGCTCCATGCTTATGTGTGCCCATATGTGGAAATATGTTGCAAATAAGGGTGTCATCTTACTTATTCTTTAAGGTATTTATTTGACTTTTTAATGGAATCTCAAGATGTTATTTCAATAAAGTTGTTGGTTTGGGGTTTTTTTATGGATAATAAAACAATTGATTTGCAATAGAACGGCTGCTGGACATTTGATGCAGATCGTGGAAACTGCTTTGAAGCCAGTGGCTCTGCGCTGCTGGAGTGTTGTAGCACCCTGAAAAGCAAAGTTGTCCAGCTCAGGCAAAGCGCGCCCAGGGCCACGCTGAGCACGTACCTTCCCTGGGCGCTGCAGAAGGAGAGCACGATGCTGCAGACTGAGAAGAACCGCTGAAGCAAGGACAGGTAACGGGAGACGTGAAAATTAAGGCTGAAGCTAACATGTCTCTCCCTGTGAGTTAGTATCTGATGTGCATGGCTGTGAAGTTCACAACTGCTCTCCGAAACTGGATTTTGCACTCCACAGTCCTTTCCTGCATGTACCCTCACATGGAGAGCAGATGCAAGGAGGTATGGTGAGAAGACTGCTTTGTCATGAATGTCGATATGCATGTTTTCAGGAATTTGGCCTCAAATTTCATATAAATTCCATACCATGTTATCTTTTCTTAAAATATGTTTCATTTTCAAAAAAGTATTTTTGAGACATCTATTTTAAATTTTAGTTTGTAACTTGTTTCACTCCTCCTTTAATTTGCTGCCTGCTTTTTGATGGGTTTCCTGCCTGCGTTTCAATCTACTGTTGCTTACAAATCTTCACAAACTATGGTTTACTATCATTGTGCAAACACACTAAGGATATCTTATTTCAGGATGCATAAATATAGCTGATAAAATCAACACTTCTTGCAGCTGAACTTGCTAAACAATTAAGTATTTTTAGACAGACATTGCGGAAAATAAAACAACATATATCTGCAGGGTGTGCAAAAGAATTCTGGGCAATTCATCCATGCTGCAAAAGACTTTAAAATATCCCAGCTCAGCTACAGGAAAGAAACAATTCCCCAAAATGTTAATGCGTTGGAACTGCACACTCTGTACCAAGTAACAAAAAGCTACGCGTGCCTATTGAAGTGAAAACAAAACTAGGAAAGAAGATGTCATCATAGCCGCTTGTTGGAAAGTTGGTGCCGGTTTAGTTAACAGCCTCTGCCTCGTTCAGCTGTCTTCTCTCCAACCTGACAGTAATCTTAAAAGCATGAGGTCTGTACTCTTGTTTAACAAGAATCCCAAATCCACCGGAGCCAAAAGACACATTTTCTCGGATTAGATGGAAAAATACCTGGAAGCAAACCCTCCGAGGGTTGATGACCACCCTGGCCAACCTGCTTGTGGCCATTTCTGAACGTTTCAAATGATGTCTGCAGGCAGAGCCAGGAAATGCAAAACGAGCACTTGTGCTCGGAGGATTAATTCGCATTTTACACAGTCCAAACAAACTCCAGTAAGGGACCTTACTGAAGTGGCGAGTAAGACAAATTATTATTATCTCCAGCTAGATCACTTGCAGGTTGTAATATTCCTTACCTGCCTCTAAGTGGCAACAGGTATAGCGTTCTTCCCCGCAGTCCCCACAAAAGACACAATCCTCTCTAGCTGTAAAAATCAAAGAAGTCACTCAGAGTCTCTTCCATCTGGCTAAACTCTGGTCACTCAGCATAAAGGAGGGAAATATCCCAACAGTATTACCAGGTTGCTCTTAGACCAAGTCAGAGTGGATCATCAGAGATGAACGATTAGTGAAACTACTTGTCTGTGAAACTTATGCTATTGTATGAAATAATTACATGCTAATACCAGAGTGACCAACAGTGTCCAAAGTGGTTGATCCCATTCCTATCTCCTTGTGTTATGGGGAAGGCAGAGACCTCTGCTTTGACCGGGTCTTTATTTTTGCTTTGTTTTTAGGAGTTTTCTCTGATATTTCTGTACAATAGCATCGTAGAAATATTTTGAAGAAGACAAAACAGTGACGGTCTACAAAGCCTGACCTGAAAAAGGAGAAAGATATTGCAAAGAGGAGTTTCTGTGCCATCGTTTGGATGGAAATTTGGCACCAATATCAAAGCTGAAATCGTGAAAAGTATTGTTTTTCTAACACCGAAGATGCCACACGGTTAAGTTAGCCTGAGAATAGCATTTATCCAGTTGGTGGGAGACCCATCTTCCACTCCTTTCTCTGCTGAAAATGCAAATTATTCTCACTTAGATGGCTGCCATTAGCACAAGGCTCCTCCTGACTTCACAGACTGGGTAAATGCTAACCCAGACGGCAATAAGGACAATTATATTCCCCCCGCCAAATTCACAGCTTCGTTTATATGTGTACACAGACACACACCTGAACAACAGGTGTGTAAGCAGCCCCCTCTCACCCTGAAGTATAATGATCAAAATCAGCCAACGGGAGACCAAAACCTGTGTGTCTCTTCTAGCTGAAGAGCAGGTATCCGCAGAAGCAGCTGTTTAACGAGCAACTGTTGCCTTGTTTGTGCAGAGATAACCAATGTATAGCGTGTTGAGAAAGGGATAGAAAATGAGACAAAACCCACAGAAATAATTTATTTTTTCTTATTATCCTTTTTTTAAAAATTATTTTATTTTGCTGTTATTCTGAAAAAAGTAAGAAGTTACTCAATTCAGTCCAAGGGTGTTTTCTGTATAATTTCCAGAGCTGCCACACCCTGATCCTCATTTTTTAATGTACAGCGATGGGCTGGTCTCAGCTAAGGCTTACTGATTGTTTCAGGGCTTCATCTCTAATTTTAGTGAATCAACTGACAGATTCAAGTAACACAAAATATTAAAACAGAAAACTTTCTTTATCCTGCCATCAGAATATAGGTAACATATTAGCCTTGTATTTTAGACATTAGCTTAAGTACTAATGTGTCTGGAAAATACAATATACATGGAGGACGTCTGATGTATTAAATCAAAATCTTTTGTCATTTAAAATCTATGAATGCTGAGAAACCTACGCTAGAATTTGGCCTACTGTGTTATTTATTAAGATGTCAGAGGAAGATAAATATTGTTCTGGAGCCTACTGCTAGCTAAGGAACTGTTCCTTTATTGCATAGATTTGCTTGCACAGAATTAATTTGGTTTAACTTTTCAAGGTGCATTTCTAAACCTTAAAAGTGCACAACCTTTGTCAAGGCAATGGTAACATAATCAAGAGTAACAGTAAGAAAAACAATGGTTTATAAAGAATTGAATTTTCATTTTATGTCTAAATTCCACCACATACACATAATTTGCATCTCAATCATATCAGTCTAACGTATCAATGGCACGGCAAGCACAAATGCACCAAGAGAATGTATGGATTTATAAATATAAATAGGCAATATACATTACTAATCCACTGGATCATATAACATTCTTAATCAAAGCATTTGGCATGAGAACAAAAAATAGTAAAGAACCTGTAACACCTTTCAAGAAAAGATAAAAATTACAGCATGATCCAATTTAATACACTTTAAAAAGGATATTCTTAACAATTCAGGCTTGACGCTGGTGAATCACTTTCCTGTATTACAAACTCCAGGAGGAGCTGCAAAGTTTTATCTTTCCTGGTATGTTCACCATTCAGGACTATTTACAATCAACAGAGGAACCTAACAAAAGCATTGAAATAGCACAAATATATTACCATGAACAACTATTATATGCTCCCATGAACTTTATGTTTTATCTTTTGAAAAGCTTCTGCTATTTAATAAGATTTAGCCTCTTACTTTTAATCTCTTATTGCAGGAGCAAGAAAAGACCTAGTCCTGCTCCAGCATGTTGCAGTGTTGTCATGGATACACAAGTATGGTACATCACTTCCACCAGTAAATAAACAAGATTCTCAAAGAGTGCTCGGCAGGATTTACTAGCCCTGTAGTATTGTTAGCTGCACAGGGCTTTAAATAAGCAAATGGTTTGTAGTTTTAGAATAATATCCAGGGTTGTGTGGGGGCACGCATACATGATATATCTTCCTTTAGAACAATCAAAGGGTAAATGTTATGCTGTGTACCTTTGCTCTCCTCGCTTTTTAATTCAGCTTATCTTTGCCCCTTGTTTTTCAGAAGACGTTTGTAGATTACACGAAGGATCATTCTCTCTAATATGGCAGGCAACTTGGTGTAGTCACCTACTAACGGCTTAAACAAGTGAGTTACATCTTTACATATATGAACAATAAAATGCAGTGTGTCCATTTTTATGGGGAAAGTTGTTTTAATGTGGCAGCACGGTGTTTGGTGGTATTCTCGTCGTCTTTACTAAAACAAAGTCTTCTCTCCACTCAGAAACTACAAAGATGAAATTCAGTTTTACCAACATACATGTCAACAGCTACAACAGGCTTGACTTGATTCTAACAAAGCAGCATCTTATGTTGATGAAGGGATGTAGATTAAATGCCCTAAGCTTGTGTTTCAAGAAGGAAAAGCACAGATAGTTAAGAATGCTATATTTAGTATGGTATATTAAGCTTCACAATAGTAAAAGTCTTATGTAGGGACTCCAATTTGTTAGAGAAATGAAAATAGAAATGTCAAATTAAATTGGGTAAAAAATTCAGGTTTAAAAGCTCTAAAACCGCAAAGCTTTAATACTTTGAAAGAGAATTTACTGAAAAATCCTTGTCTTTTATACAGAGTTTACAAAAGTAGGTACATCTTTCTTTTTTCTTGCTCAAAGTGCCTGCACGGTATGACACATTCAGGCACACACAATATGTGTATGACTGGGATGTTCTGTTGGGTTTAATTGTTGGCATATATTTGCTGATTAGCCTGAGTAAACCTAATTTAAGGCTAGACAGAGCAAATAATTCATGATGAATAATTTATTTGATAAATGTAGCCATTTTTTCATCTTTTGTCATATCTGTGAGCAGATTACAAGGTAGGTTTGGTGGTTCTGGGTGTTGGTTTTGGTTTTTTTTTCCCTACTGTATAACTTCATTACTGATATTCAAAACCTGCATTGTACTTACCAGCTGCCTTTGGCTGGAGAAGTCATGAACTGCTTCACTCGAGTTAAGGCTGTAAAGTTTTGAGTGATCACTCTGGCCTCTACCCAACAAAGCTTCTACCTTCAAAGGTGGTTGATTTCACTGAGGGTTGGAGAATGACCCTTGAGCATTGGGGCCAAAGCACCTTACCTTCAACCACACGTATGTTCCTGCTGAGCTCAGGAGTGTCCAACGTCTCCATCAAGAAAGGGCACCAACAGTTTCTAGCAAACACTTCTTTCCAGGATACGAAATTTGCTTTCCACAAATATTTTGCCATTGGCACTCAACTGCTACAATATTTACTAAAAGCAAGCACAGGGAGGGCATGAGCCCAGCGAAAGCAGATTAATGTGGTGAACGGATGTTTGTGATTTTGGGTGTTTGCTTTTATCGGTTGCCCTTTGTTACTTAAGACACGGCATCATCAAGCCCTATGTCTGGCTTGTAACAGCCATGTGAGCTCCATGGGGCAAGAACATCTCCTCTGCTCGGAAAGCACACGGAACACTGGGATGCTCAAGGAAATAAATAATAAATTATAACAATTAGTGCAATTTTTTCTCTCATTAGTGATCCTTGAATGTGACAGAAGTCACACTGCAGTTACATCAGTAAGTATCACCAGTGCAAGTAAAGGCTACGGGATCACACCCAGCTGTTGCGGGCCATGTGGGGCTGAAAAACACAAATATCTTGAGTTGCTAATCTGTATGTTTAAACACTTGAAACCCCATTTAAAATAAAATTAGAAAAAAATTTGGTGAAGGCAGACACAGTGTGCTTGCAAAAAACCAGCAGCAAATATTGATTTACTAATATATTCCCAAACTAAAGCTGAAATCATGACTTTTTTTTTAAAGGGAAAGAAAAGAATGGGAGAAAAAAGACCACTGTGGCTTCTAAGAGAGAACAAAGCATAAAGATATCCTTCAGAAATTAACCTTCTTTTTAGATTACCGCTTTGCAGGCCTAAGTATGGGTAAGATTTCCATCCTTTGCAAAATAACAGTACTGTCAGCGATCAGGCACTGTTCCTCCTTCCTCCGACAGCAAGGACGGTCTGCAAAGCTGCGCTTTAAACTACGTGTCCAGTGCCGAGAGAGTTAATCTAAATTTGATAACAAATGGCTCTGCTTTTGAAACGAATGTAGCCTGGCAACTTCAACTGAGAACCCTTCATAGGGCCTCAATTATGTATGCAGCTTCTTTGAGAAATAGTTTCACACATCTGACCCAAGGCCCGCGATGTTGTTGCCATGAAATAAAACTGTACGTAGGCAATGGTTCGTTTCTGCACAATCTCCGCGTTTCTGTACTCCCCCCACCCCGGGTGCACACGTAAAAAACACACAAAATCGCTTATTCCAGATGGGTTTCTTGCATTTCTTCCGTCGTCTCACCCACTACCATCTGAACACAAATTTAACACGTATGATCTTCATTCCAGCATTTAACCTGCGTACTCGTTTGGGGTTTTTTTAGGAATTTCCAGCCACTCTGCCAGGCTGTCCTCATCAAAGCCTCTCTGTGAAACCAGAGAGACATACAACGGGTTAAACACCCACACCATTTCATTTTTTTATTCCCCCCCCCCCCCAAAATGGCTGCTTTGTCTGTGTGCATACACCAATAGCAAATGTCCTTCTGTTATTGTACAGCCAATTTGATGTGTCAGGTATTCATATGCTAATGGTGGTACAGTTTCTCACTTTTTCACAGATAAATTATAAGGATTGTTACAGACAGTGAAACACAAGGATAAACAGCTTTTATTTCAGAAGTGATAAATTACTTTCCATTCAAATACCATGCAACACATGCTACTGACCATTATTGTTTCTATTCATTGCGAGTTTGCCTTCTGTTTTTCTTTCTTACAACGGTTAGAAAATATTTAGCAGATATAGCCAGAGTTGATGAAAATGATTTAATTTCCTTAATTTGCTTTGCACTTTCATGATGTGATGTTAATTTTTGCTCCGTTTTCACCGGCAATGAAAGTTTTGCAACACGTACAGACATTCTTCTGCCATTCAGAGCATTCATAATTTTTTAAAGGTTATAATAGGTGGGATTTGAAGACTGGGATACTTCCTCTTACATGTTAACAAAATATGCCATAGTATGTATGCCCAGAATCCATTACTTAGGAATGCTACCGGCAAAGGATTCCCTAAATATAGCATAAAGCAGGAGCAGAAGAAAATAACAGCTAACACCTTTTTGTTTTGTTGCAAGATCAACATTTATTCAAAACCTGGAAAGTCTAGGCGTTAAGAATGATCATTTGTATTTTGTACCTGAAGTAAAATAGGGCTGCTTTCAGAGCTCACGTTTTATAAATATGGAATGAGTATTTGGCACGGATAAAATAAACCTGCTTATTAAGCAAAGAGGGGTTTTTTTTACAAACATAAAAATGTATTTGCATTTCTACTGATTGAAAATGTGTGGGTTTACATAACATAGCCAAGGATTATATCTGTGTCCTCAATTTGGACATGAAAACTCATTTATGCAATTATGTTGTTCCACAGTCAATCCACAAATGTAAGGAAATTCCGAGTTAAACCCATGAGTCCAGACGGACGCCGTTAATTTAATTAGTCACTGGCAGATATCTGTGCCACCCCACCGAAGTCCCTTGGTCCTCTCATTTAAGTCACTGCACCCTGGCCCTGCCCAGGCAGGAGAGCGAGGTCAGCTACAAATAAATGCTATACCTGGGAGCTGTGTATCTTAGGGCTTTTCCTTGCCTTTGTGGAGGTGAAAGGTAGAACATCAACGCCAGCTAAATGCATGCAACACCAGGTCACTGCAGATGTGTGGTAACAAGGAGTTAGGCAGTGCAAAAAGACCCTCACTGTGGCGTTAGCTCATCTGTAACGTGTTGTCCTGTATATTTATTTATATTTATATTTAATATAACCAAATATTATATATAACCAAAAGAGCAGGTCTACACTGGATGATGTCTTTGAATTACAAAAGTGTGTGAAATCCTACCGATATGTAACATGTACAAGCAACTGTTTGCTGGAGGTTGGGGCAGTAAAGCTTGATTTCCAAACCACATGAGCTGTCTTATTTTAAATGTACCTCGCTAAGGTTGCACTGTTCTTGGGGATCAGTTGCTTCATGAGGGAAGTTAGAGGTTAGGGGAGGAGTTGGTCCACGTGGTACTTGAAGAGGTATGTTGCACATCATACTTCAAGCAAAAGCATTAAATCCAGAGTCATGAGAACTGCAAAAGTCACAAGAGAAATGGGGATGAAAGCCTTCGCTGACCAGCTGGCATGTCAGCCACCGCTCTTCTACTTCATAACGAAGGGAGCATCATCCTCACAAAACACCAGCACCCAGTTATCATCCTTGACAATAAAATGTATGTTTCTGGAGAGATGCACCCACACGCGCATTCAGCTCTCCAAAAGTGCAGACTCTCAGAGTTAGCTTTCCCGCTATATGTGCCCACACGGTGCATTTTCTAAATGCTGCTGGTGTTGCTGATGTCCTCCCAGGTTTCGCCTGGGAGAAGAGTCGGGTTTTGCAACTTTTTTTTAACAAAGCAATTGTGCAAATGCACCAGGATGTCAAACTGCAAAACAAATTAACCAGACTGCCCATAATCTCTTCTGAGAATTTCTACAGGTGTATGAAATGATGGTTGGAGCACAAAAGAAATGTCACAATGTCAGGGCCCCACTTTTTCTGAAAGGAAGGGGGCGGCAAACTGAAGAGAAAAGGACATTTGCAACTTTGGTGCCCGACCACATTCTGCGGTAATGGCCACGGAGCCGAACTACGCTGCCCTCGGAGGGCTGATGACTCATTATTCATCCCCTGCGCTTGCAGGTGAGTGTACAGCTGCTTATTAAAGTCTGGTTCTGCAAACACTTCTGCACTTGCCTGACTTTAAGTATGCAAGTAATCCTGTTGGGGTGAACTGTCAGCAACTAATTCTGGAAGCAATGACATTGCCAACTTCTCAAGACTAATATGAGAACAAGGATCAAAATCCTGATGCCTTGAAGGCCGGTGAAAATCAGTTTTCATGATATTTTTATCTAGTTTGCTCTCAGAAGTTTTCTTTCACATTTAAATTTTTTTTATGTAGCTGTTTTTGCAGTAACAGTGGGGGGAAACCCACAAAAACATGTAAAAAAAGAACAAAATGTGAACATGTTCAACATTAATATTGTTCTTTGAAAAAAAGAAATTATCCAGGACACATAACAGTTAAGGGCTTTTTCCTCAAGTGTGGCACACAAAAATTAAATTAAAATAACAACATTTACACTAACCATAACAATTTTTATCTAAACCAGGAGAAAACGTATATTTTCTTTTTAATAAGATCTCTTCTTCCAGACCTGAGCCAAAAAAACAATGTTTGCAAAGGAAAATAAATGTGCATAGTAAGAGTTGATCAGTCCTTTAAATAGCAGATAGAACTACTAAGAATATGCATCTGGAAATGCCAAAATCTACAGTGCTGTGTTGCAGCTGTGTGCAATGAGTTTTTATTTTTAGAGCAGTTACAGAACGGTCAGGGAAATATGCAACAAAGTTTTTCTAAAATGCGTAAATAACTGGATGATACTTTAGTTCTAAGCATGTTGGAGGAAGTTTTGGGGTTTCTGCATCCCTGTTAGGAAGTGAGGAAAACTGCTGTGGGGATAAGAAGAGTGTGGACCCTCTCCCACACCCCAGAGAAGGTGCTCCAAGGAAGCAGAGGGGTAAACCTGCGATTTACTCCACTGTGACTCAATGTCCACTCCACAACCGTGGGGTCACTTCTCCCCACAAAGGCCCCTGTGTAGATTTTCATCAGTGCCCCGCCACGGGAGAAGGGCACTCAAATTCATAGTTATGGTAATTCAAAAACATTGAACTCCTGAAGGTTGTTTTCAGGATATGTTGAATTAAAGTTTACTTAGAAATGTTTAAGCTGATAGGTAGTAGATGCTAATTAGACAAAAGGTGATGAGCAGGTCAAGGAGAAGAAGATGTACAGAAGGTTACAATTAGTGTACTTTACGTCTTTGTGAAATTTTCATCCAAAGCCTGACCGCAGATGTTTTACAAGCAGACCTTTTTTTTTTTTAAGATGAAATGCCATAGTCAATTAAGTTTTTCACAAATGACAGAACGTGATGGACTCATATCTCTGAGTAATCCCTCCTGCCCACCCCTTTGAGAGTGCAGAAGGCTCCATCTGCAATGGGTGCAGGTGCTGAGACTCCATGGAAATGGCATGTTTGGAGAACCGAGAGAAGCAGCACTAGAGGCTCAAGCGCCGGTGTGGTCCTCTTCCAGGGATTATGGGGGCAGCACCACACCGTAAGATGGCAGGGCATCTTATGTGACAAAAATCCATCTGGTCAACTGTCTCCTCATCTCACCGCAGTCCTGAAGCAGAAGCCATATCTCTTTAGGGCCCCAGAGGAAGAAGGAGCATTTTTGTGGCCCAAATTCTTACTTCTTTTCCCCATAGGATAATCCACTTTCCTGGGCTGTGTCACTTAATCAGGATTTGGCCCCTTACATTTCAGGCACAACGTAAAACTAAAAAAAGTTTATTAGTGTTGCTATTGCGATTGTGTTTGCAATTGCAATTACAGTTATGATTATGATTAAGATTACTATTATTGACCCATAAATTCCCAAAGCTTAAGGCTGGCATGACTCATCAGATCACACCCGTCTGACCTTCTGAGCATCACTGGCCCCTGCATTTCATCTGTTCTCTCCTGCGCTGAGCTCAGGGACCTCTGCTGCTCGACTAAACTGTTACCTGTGTTCAGCTAAAGCACGTCTTCCAAAAGATGCACAGTCTTCGTCTGAGACGGAAATCCTGCAGTCTTCCTCAGTAATTTTTCTGACAATTGGTCAGCCTCCCTGGCAAAAGATTCTGTCTAATTTGTCATTTGAATCTGTTTGGCTTCGGTTTCCAGCCACTGGTTCTTCCTATGCCTTTTCTCTGCTGGATGAAAGAGCCCTTTGGCACCCAGTCTGTTTTCCCATGAAGGTACGTACACACTGTAATCAAGTTCCCTCTCAACCTGCCCTTGGATAAACCGAATAGATGCAGTCCTTAAGCCTCTCAGTGTAAAGCACTATCTTTGCACTCTGCAATGGTAAAACCGGGATCAACTTAGTGCAGTTGAGGGGTCTCTTCTGCTCCCTTTCTCACTTTGCAACTTCTTTTTTAAAAGGACCCCACAACTGAACTAAGTTAATCCCAGTTTTACCATTGCAGAGCGCAAAGACAAACCCCACACGATGCTGTACCTGCGTGGACAGCACCATCCTTTTCTTGCCACAGCAAAGCTGGAGTTTAGTGTGACACCAAGATCTTTTTCTCAGTCGCTACCGACCAGGGTGCCGTCCCATATTTTGCAGGCAACTTTCATACACCTGTATTAAAATGTCAGAACAGAGTCCACTTATTAAGTGAAGCAGACCACTTTATTTGATTGTCCTCATCACTGTTTATTTACGTCACCAGTGATTTTAGAGTTACAACCAAATCATCGATGAAAATGTTGACAAGCACTAGCAGTGCTCCTCTTCCCTGCCGGTCCCAACAGAAAATCCCTGTTTTCACATTCCTATATTTAGAACCACCCATTAGCCAATTCTGAACCCATTCACCATTTATTCGTTTGGGGCCGGTGCGGGGGGAGAATAGCTTTTCTTTTACATGGCGTAATAGTAGTAGATTTATTCAGAAATTAGGTCTGACAAAATTCTTTTCCCTTAATCACTTGTGATCTGTCCTTTAATTCCCTATCAGCTGACTCCCAAAGCAGCTTTTTTTCTCACTAGCTCAAGTTACTTGGGTAGGACCACTTGCCCTTTCTGAATATTGGCACAGCAGCGTTCCCCCAGTCTTCTGGCATTTCCCTGCTATTTTGAGGTTTATTAAAAATTAATGTCAGCGAATAAGTGCTCTCCCCAGCCAAGTCTTTTAGGGCTCTCGGGTAAAAGTTATTCAGGCCTACTGGCAGATGTTGTTTAATGTCTATTAATTAACTGGAAAGTACTCATTAACCTCATTAAAGGATATTCTTATGTAATAAGAATGTCCTTATTGTTTCCAAATGGAGAACAAATAATTTCGACCGTTTCTGGGTTGCCTGTCTATTAATAGGTTTATCACAACTATTTACTAATAGAATCCCAGTGTTTGTAGGGTCTGTTTTGTTCCCAGTGTATTTTTTTAAAATTCATAGATCTGTCTCCATCTTTTTCAAATCCTTGTATCTGTTTCTTTATTTCTGTAAAGATACCTTAAATCTCTTTTTGGTGTCAAACTTTTCAGTTTAATTCTCTTTCATACTTATTGCAATCCATTTTCTTTATTACCCCACTGTAACGTATTTTTTTAATTTTTTTTAAATTTCTATATGCTGCCTTCACTTCTCTGTTTAGTGGCCAAAAAATAGTGTTGCCTGTTTTTCTTGTGTAATCATGATTTTTGGCTGTCTTAGAAATTCATCTTATAGAGCCCTTAATTTTCATTCACGCCTTTAATTCTAAACATTCCTCTCCAACTTATCCTTACATTTTCTCTGCCCATGAGACTTTCAGTTTGAAAGCATGACATATATGCCGTAATACTACTTGAACCTTTCTTCCTTTTACTCACACTGAATGCAATCAAGTCAAAATCACTGATTCTTGGGCAGCAAGCAACTTGCAATGATTAAATCTTTCTTTTGTCCATCACACTGAGATCTAAAGTAGGGTTATTTATTATTAAACACTTTATCTTTGGAGGCAGAGCATGATCATCTCTAATTTTTAGCAGAACTGTCGATATGCTGCTGAGGCATCTACTTTGTGGGGCCCACGGCAAGTCGTAAGGCACCTACATTTTTTTTACAGTCTGTTTTTCTATTTTTCACTTTTACAAGTCAAGTTATAAATGGATTTTTAAACTGTTGATGAAACCTTTAATTTTATTAAGACATAAGCATTAACAGTAATGCTTAGAGTAAAAACAGTAACTAGTGATAGAAATGCCATGGATAACAATGGTTTTCTGGAACTGGTCAGGAATCAGCTCTAATTGTTAGGTAACAATTAAATAAAGTAGAACATACAAGAAAATATTTTAAAAAGCATTAATGCAAGGAAATACTTTTAAAAGCATTAAAATTTAGTTAAAACTTCTAAAGCTATTATATAACACCATGGAATGCTATAAATTCATTTTTTCCATTTAATTATGTAAGATAGAATTAATAACTTCAGGTTTTCTCAATTTTTTGTCCCCTTGTAATTTCACGTTATCTATTTAAATACAATTACACCCTGCCCAGAGTTCTGAGCTTTCAGTTCTGGGCTTTCAAATTCCTACTTCATGCAATTAGCACCTTATCTGCAAATATGCAAGTCAGCCGCCTGAGTCTGCATTTTGTTTGCAAATACAGTACTCAACCTCTGTCTCAAATCTTGTTTATCACTTAACATTCAAGCACCATTTTTGTTTGCTGTTGGGACTGCCTTTCAAAAGCGATAGTTTAATATACTATCTTGAAACTGAGACAGTGAATACAAGGTTGCTTCAGGATCAATTCCATATGTGTCAGCTGGGTGAGGTATTTGATCTTCCACAATTTACTAATGTGTATGAAAACCGGGCAAAGTGATCTGTGTGAATGTAGCAATACTCTGTGCTCAGCAACAGTGGTTTCGTTATAAGTAAGGTCTCAATTTAAAGCAAATAAGTTGAGAGCAAAGCACTGAGAGACTGTTAATGGACTGCAGCCATCAGGCCTTTCTTCTCGCTTAAAAAAAAAAAAAAAGAAAAAAGTGCAGGTTCTGGATGTTAATTACAAAACATGGGAAACTGACAGCAAGTTAACTCGGAGGTAAGAGTTCCCACTCACTGGAAAATACAAAAGAGGAAAAAGACAGGAAAGAGAGACACGGGTGTTGATGACCTTAGAGATTCATTCAGCTGAATACAGGTTTTATAACTCAAACACCTCATGAAAAAAAAACAAAGTTTTCAGCTGACTTCAGACATAGTGTGGGTGCCACATGTGACAGGAGAAATGGAAGAGAGGATGTTAGAGTGGGAAACGAGAAATGCTGAACCTGCGGGTCTCCCCGGGAGAAATCATGCTCCTTGAAATGTGGCCACTCTTGCCACCTCCCCCACTGCCCAGTAGCATCTGAAGATGCTACCTGAATGATAGCTAAGCGCTCTTAGATTCCTTGTATCTGCCTTTAATTTTGTCAGCTAAGATCTTTGTCATGCTTTAAAATTAAAAAACGAAAACAAATTGTATTGTATTCATGAAGGTCAAACACGAAAGGGCCAGACTCATAATTCTAAACTCCTAATACTGCCTTTTCCTTTGCTAAACTATCCTTGTCAGTATTTCACTAGCAAAATATAAAAATATAAAATCATCCAAGTTTATAAATTGCTGGCAAAATTAGTAGCTCAGTGTCTCCTAATGAAAATATACACAATCTTAAGTCACTTTCCTCCATTATTTCTGAGGAGTATTCACACAGTTTGACTTTAGACATTTAATTTAGGTGCTTTAAGTCAACCCCAGAGACATTTAACTCTTTCCATTGACTACAGAACCAAGATATTCTGTTGGTAGAGGTGTTGATTCACATCTGAGCCTAATGCTCTATGCAACCTTTTTTTCCAGCATCCACCAACGATCAGCCCCCAAACCTCTGCCTCTTTCTTTTTTTTTCACAATACCTGGCTTCCTCTTAGAGTCTTATTATTTTGTGTGTGCATGTGTGTGCTGCTTGGTTTGAGTACATGACTGTTGTTATTATCAGCTCCTGATTTTATTGTAATTGCTGCACTTTGGGGAGGTGGAGAGGGAGGAATTCTTCATGTTCCAGAAAAAAAAATTGGATCTAATCAGAATATTCTAATTGAGTTCAACCCTCGGGGCTCAGAAACCAGAAGAAAAAGAACCCAGCTATGGATGTTTTCCTTTTTTTTCTTTTTTGTTTAATATACTTAAATCCACAGCTATTATTATAGTGTTAGGGGACTGAGGTTGTTGACTGCTTGGCTATTGTCTGAGCATTGAAGCAACTTACAGGAACAACCAAGTTCTTTCTGTGTCATCTGCTTTCAGGTGAGCATGGTACCCAGGACACATGGTGCCTGCCTGAGATGCAGACCTCATTTGGGCTCAGGAGACCGACCCTAAAGGGTAGATCTAGCCCACCACAACAATTCAGGTCAATTTGGGACCAATCCCATGTCGCTACCACAACCCACAGTGCCTTTTTACACTTAAGTGGTCTTCTGAAACTTGGCTCCAATGGAAGGGCTTGTTGTATGCAACTACCACAGCCCACCGTGATGATGTTGCCTCTGAGGTAACAGTTTGGTGGGACTCAAAATCCACTTGCAAAACTAAAATAGCCTAGAGGAAGAGGGCAGCACAGGAAAATAATGAGAGCCTCATTTTCTTTTTGCACTTGCATTGCAGCTGCAGGAATAATGATAGTACGACTTAGCAAAGACTGAGGCTGACTATCAGCTCCTGCTTGGCAACTGCTCTTACTATAAATAGTCATAGATTGCTTTTCAACCAATTATTAGAGTCTTGTTATTGGAGATGAGCTAATAAAAATGTATATGTAGCATATTCATATGGGAAAGTTAGGATTCCTTTTTTTTTTTAGTTACTAGAGGTGAAATAGGATTATATTTTTGAGTGTGCTTTATTTAGTTCACTGATTACTCTTATAAGGTGCTTTACTGTGTTTCCATGAGGTTGGTTCTTTATTTTTTCTCAAAAGGAAGAACAGCCTCCCCCTTGATGATTTCCAAGTTTATCTCCTTTTGCTTAGCAGCTGTTACTGCTGTTGGACTACACGTGTCCTACTAGGAGACTGTTACGGATCATCCTCAAATAAATGGAACGTGTGGCCATGCAAGATGTATCTTACAACAGCAGATGTATCTGCCAGGTCACTCCTCAGCAAAATCCTTATTTATTTGTATTTACTCAATACAGATAACATTTTTTGTACAAGATGTCACGACACTTGCTATTTATAATATGAAAAGCTTTTCGCAGACACATCTATGCTGTCACATCATCAAGTAACCCTCCCCCTCAGCCAAAAACAATTACGATATTCCCAACTTAAATGTCACGTAGCTGCGGGTCTTATCCTGGGAGGAAGCAGACAGACACTGTAATGTGTGATTAATACTGTTGACATGAAAAAGGCCATAATTAAGCAATAAAGTCAGCATTCCATTAAAGTTATTGTAGAACCTCAGTCCTTTTATAGTTGTGATGTGACAATTTTAGTATAGAAAATACATTCAACAAAACATCAGTATGTTATTTTACATTGTAAAGACTAATTTTGAGGAAGAAAACCAAAACTTTTCTTTTCCCAAGTCTTCTCTTTCTAGAGCTTAAGTTTACGATATTTCCTGTATTCTATTTGTACCTGAATTTTATTATTTCTGTTTAATAAATAGTATAGAGCCATTCCTCTGTTCTTGTTCGTGGGTGGCAATGGAAAGGCAGAAGGGTAGATTATACACCATTAACCCGTTAAAACAGACGTCTCTTTTTCCATTGCTTGCATGTGGAGTCTTTAGTAAACTGCAGTGTGAGCTAAACTTCATGAGCCCAGTTGTCCAAGTTAAAGACACTGGGACGCAGGAGGGTGGCTTAAATCCAGCCTAATCTAAGCTAAAGCATCCTACATAGCTTCATTTGGTCTCTACTGGCAGAAAGCCTGGATGCTTACCAGCAGAGCCAATGTATAACAAGCTGAAAAAAAAGAATGGTAAGTATAATGTAATCTCTGAGTGTGACACCGTATCTATGGGTATTAAAATATTTATGAAGTGGAGGTCATTGTTTATCTATCAATAATTTTCTGATCCAAATGGTTTCCAGACACTGGAGTGCTGTGGAGAAAGGGAAAGAAAGGAAAGACGGGAAAATAATGTAATTTTGCTCTATTTGTCTTGATCTGCTCTTATTTTTCCTGTATGCTTTTCTCATCATAGAACATACAGCTCAATTGCAAATTCTGTATGGAAAAATAATTTATTTACATTTAATTGCATTTTTTAGTTCCCATATAAAAACATATAATGAAACAGGTCTGGAGCTGAGACCAAAACATGAAGGAACTGTGGAGGGACCAGAAAGGTAGACGGAGAAAATCCTTTCCAGCAACAACTCCATGGCGTGTCTCGCCCTCAGTGTCCTCAGTTTTCAGCCACTGAGAAAGGACGACTATTGCATACAGTGCAAGGAAATCACATCAGATGCATGCAGGAAAAATGAAGAGGAGCCTCCCAGCACTTTCACCCTTTTTACTACCCACCTCCGTGATAAAGGAATCAGGGGAAACAAGTGAGAAGGAACAACCAAAAGCAAAAAAGGGAATTAACATGTTTCAAAGAGAGTGTGTGTATCTTTTCAGTCTTATTTCTTCAGCATTTAAAGTGTTGTCAAAAAAACATATAATTTTAGTTCTTCATGTATTTATAAAATTACATGTTTTTCTTTAAAAAATCCTTCTGAAATTGAATCTTCATTTTCAGTGGAAATCTCAGTTCTGCTGCTCACTATCCAATAGTCATGATTAACTGACAGATGGAATTATCTGGAAAAATTGAGTGGCTCTTTTCTTCTGCTGGCAACAGCTTATAAAACCTGGGCACACGTTTGCTACAGGCAATATAGATTTTGTTTTTCTGAAAAAATTCAGATTTTTCTACCACAGAGGATCTAGAAATGGAGCTGCTGAGTCTACCCCGGCCATACACCTATATTGTACAGGCACGGGTCAGATTTGGTGTGCTAAACATCTCTGCAGTTACATTTTATTTGCCTTTGAACACCTTTCCTTATGCAGCTGGTGTACCTATGATATCAAATTAAGATAGCAAATTATCTTGCCGTCTCTGTTATCTTGTGTATTTAGGCCAAATAAGCCTGTCATCACAAGTCTGACAAAAGACCTGTCCCTGAAAAAACTGAAAAGACCTCCTGATCCGTGGCACTTTATAGGGATGCGCTACTCCTTTTAGGTGGTATCAGACAAAAGAATCAAAAATATATTTTTTATGTTTGTGGGGAAAAGAGATAATTATTTCCTTCCAAGAAAATCCATAATTATTTCAAATTTCCTTTGTTTCATACTTCACTTTTCTTTCTATTCTCTAGCCAAAATACCCCTCATCTTGCTGGATTGTATTTCAGAGATTTCTTTCCTTTCCTATGTAGTGATATCACTTTGCTGTGTGAGTTCAATGGGAATGGAAAATCTGCTTACTGAAGTGAGAGGAGAGATGCAGGCGTGCTGGGGACGGGGATAACATGCATTCCCCAGAACTTCTGGACTGCATCTGGAGCTAAATGGGCCTTATTGTTTTCTTCAGTGTGGCCAACTGATATCAACAGCCTCCAGTAACCTGACACTACTGTGAGTGCAATTATCCCATGGGAGTAGGAGTTATGCCCTGGTCTGTACGCGGCCAGGGAACACAAGGAGATCTCTATGCAGCACTTGATCTGTGGTTTATAATGTGTAATCTATCCATATTGATCATATCCTTATAGATTTTGACTAACAAACAGCCTAGTTTGTGGTGGGGTAATGTGGCTGTCCTGGTTTCGGCAGGGATAGAGTTAATTTCCTTCCTAGTAGCTGGTACAGTGCTGTGTTTTGGGTTTAGGATGAGAACAATGTTGATAACGTACCGATGTTTTAGTTGTTGCTGAGCAGTGCTTACACTAGGCAAGGACTTTTCAGCTTCCCATGCTCTACTGACTGAGAAGGCTGGAGGTGCACAAGAAGCTGGGAGGGGGCACAGCCAAACTGGCCAAAGGGACATTCCATACCATGGGACGTCATGCTCAGCACATAAACTAGGGGGGGAGTTAGCCCCAGAGGGGAGGTGACCGCTGCTCGGGGACTGGCTGGGCATCGGTCGGCGGGTGGTGAGCAATTGCATTGTGCATCACTTATTTTGTATATTCTTTTATCATTATTATTAATATTTCCCTTTCCTTTTCTGTTCTATTAAACTGTCTTTATCTCAACCCATGAATTTTACTTTTTTTTTCCCGATTCTCTCCCCCATCCCACTGCGGGGGGGAGAGTGAGCAAATGGCTGTGTGGTATTTAGCTGCCTGCTGGGTTAAACCACAACACTGGCTCACTCCCATGATTTGGCTGGATGTTGATTAACATTTCAGGGACTACTGAGAGAATCGCATTCCTGGAAACCAAGTGATTATGTGAAAAGAAGAAATTCGGAAACAACCAGAAAAGACGTCCCTGTTTTTATTTCAAAAAATTGAGAGTTTCTAGTCTTTATGGCTGGAAGGAAAAGCTGGATAATGTGATGTGGATACAATCTAATGACTTAAACTTTAGAGAGAAAATAAATGAAATTACGTTTTTTATTCTAAAATAATCTTTAAAAAGAAATCTGATCTCAGGAGATTCAGAGGGATCTGATTCCTGGTTTTAAAGGTATCTACTAGTGTTGTTGACATATTTTCTTCTCTCCACAGTTTCCCAGAGACTACAGGAGGATTTTCATATTCTGCTGTAGATTTTCAAGAAAAATTTCCCCAGTTGGTGGGGAAAGATGACCCAGTTTTAAAAGTTTGTCTATGGTTTGAGGCACCTCCCACATCCTGGGGGGAAAAAAAAATCAAACAACCACCCAAAACTACCAGTCTGAAACCTCCATCCTAATTCCTTCAGGAACCCCTCAAAGATAAAGTTAGGGGCAAAGGAGGGGAAAACCCAACATTTCAAACAAGATTTACTTGTTTTAAAGCAGTTTCATACACACAATGCTACAGATAAAACATTAGAAGACAGAGGTACCTTTATAGCCTCCGTGGGCAGGATGGTACTGACTTTTCCTTAAGAATTAAACACAAAGACCCATAGGAGCAGACCTCCTCTGCCTGGTGGCCTGGCCTGACCCACAGACTTGCAGGAGGCTGGCCATGGTACTGCTGTAGCTAAGGAGAACTAGCCAGGACCAACCATGAGCAGTCTCCTTGGCCACCTTCTTCCACACACAAAATTAGGCCCATGTTTCTCAGCCATCTGGGCAAACCTGAACTTCATCAGGCAATGACAGTACCAGATCAAAGGAGAGCGTCATGGTCATGGCATAGTTCATCAGGGAGCCCTGAAGAGCTGAGATTGCTCTTCAGAGAAGGTAAAAGGGGCTGTGATTTTTGTCTCCTCAGCCCCAGTGCTGATGGTCCTTAAGGGCCAGATGTTCTGTCACAGAAGCAGTGGACATCCTGGCTTTCCAGGACATGGACACAAGCAAAGTAAGCAAGGGTGGCTGTCGTTTGCTGCTCCAGCAGCCTCCTGCCCCATTTCTCCTGTGTTGTCCTTGGAGATCTTCAGGAGACTTTCAGAAACTTCAGCGCAGCACTGCCCAGACAAACTTGAGTAGGCAACCCAAAACTTTTTGGGTTTTCACGTCCAGAAGCAACATGACCTTCTAGGAAAGTACCTCCTGCCCCCAGGCAGGATTCTGGCTGGGTATTGTATAAGGATAAGTGCTTTATGAATAGTTCCTTTCCGGTGCTGGTGGTAGATCTTATCTGAAGGTTGAGATTCACAGTGTGTGGGTCAAAGGAGTCTGACCATTCATTCTACTGCCCTGCTGCACAATCTGTGAAGCTTGTGCAAGCAGAACAGCAAAGACTTTAAGCTGCCAAGAAGGAAAAAAAAATTAAAAGAGAAAAACTAAATGCACTGTCCGTGAAGGAAGATATTGTGCTTATGATGCCCTAGACAGGTTTGCTACAGATCAGATCCGAAACTGAATGAAATCAGTGAAAATATTTTCATTGATTTTGGTGGGATTTGGATCCTGGCCAAACGGTTCAAGGCAGGTCAAAGAGGAGACAGAATAATAGATGAGCATATCACATATAACTGCCTAACATAGTTGCAGCATCTAAGATACGTACAATATAGCATGTATACTTTGGAATTTTATCAGTATCAGGGAGGACAATTAGAATAACAAGTGACCTTATTTTGCTTGGAAAAAAATGTGGAAGAAAAAAATCTTAATTCATTTCACCGTGTTTATAACACTCTGTAACAAAGATTAGGCATAAAAGCAAACACACAACAAAACAATCATTGTACCTCTAGGGTAGAATGTAAGCTAAGTTGTTGCTACACCATTGGTATCATTTGTCTTCAGATTTCCTGCTATAATACAACAAATAAAGACTTCTCTAATTCCATCTTGATTGATATAATTCATACAAAGTGCCATAATGCCAATTTGTACACACGTAAGCCTATGTAAACAGCGTAGGGCTTAGGACTGAACTGACTAGTGCAATTACACCCTCACAAAACAAAATCTCCATTTGTGAGTTCTACCTTGCATTGGATTTCAGAAGGTCCAACTTTCAGTGGAAGATATTAAACCTGAAACTAGCTCCAGATTTAGCTTTATTCCTATGTGGGGAGTTAGATATCTCCAAGACACACACCCAGATTACTTCCTCAGTTCATAAAGCCAGGGAATGGCTTTCTTCTGACCTTGCTTTATCTATGATTTAAAAAGGAGCTTTTGACTGAAACACAGAGGATCAAATATTTTAGTTAAGCATCTGGTTACATTCTTAACAATAAAGAGTATTGAAGCTAGTTCTCAACACAGACATGGTCTAATCGCCTTCCCCCTTCCCTTCTTTATAAAAATCTAAAGAACAGTAAACATCTGGAAAAATAAAGAACAGTAGACAAACTGAGGGGAAGGAGAGGAAACAACAATAAAAAGAAATATGTTTCATATAATTAACAAAGTTATCTTCCTGAGAGATTTTTAACTAGCTAAAGATAAAACTTTCCTCTGTTACGTCACTTTTATTTTTGACAGAATATCAATTCTTTTTCAGTTAAACAGAGAATTGAACCCAATCTCAATCATCTGAAAATTCTACCTGACCAAAAAGATTAGAAAATAAGTTTCTCTGTGGTGTGCATGATCACTCATAACACCTTTAAACTAAACACTTTTTCAATTCATGTGAAATGTGACAAGCAGAAAAAACTTACAGAATTTATAAGATTATAAGTATTAAGATTAGCTTATTCACATGAAATTCAATGAAAAGCTGTTTTGAAAAGAAAGGAAAATTGTAGTTTCTGTATATTTTACATAATAAAGAAATGCTATTATATCAAGAAACAAAAGCTGCGATTCATATCAAATAAACAGTTAACTTTATTTTAAAAAGTTTAGTATTCCATCAAAATGAAATGAAACTTTAAATTTTGCAACTAAAAACTTCACCTTGAAGCAATTCTGTTATAAGAGGTACAGAGACCTCACCGTATGCCCTGGCATGTAAAGACTATTTTGCAGCAAAACAACTACCATTGTTGTCTACCATGTAGGTGATTCAGTTGCTTTCTTTTTATTTTAACAACTGTTTGGAGGATGGAGAAAGAAGAGAAGTTAAAAATACTCTGTTCTACATGGCTTGAAGAGTTATTGCAAGTTAAACATTATTTGAAGAAAGTATCTTATCAAAAGCATGAAAAAGATTTCAAGATTTTTCTATTTTTGACTTTGGTATATTTCCATGGGGAAACATGAACCAATACAGGAAATGTCAAAATGTAGGCAGTATTATGAGATTTAAGAGTAGCATCAGGTCCAATTTTATTAAGTTCATTGGTGTAAGTTTACCAAGACTTCTGATGAAAGGTTGTCTTTTCAAAGCTTCTTTGTTCAGAAAAAACAGTGGGTTTATAACATACTGTCTTGGACATAATATATTATAGCACCTTTGTAGATTGTAGTATTATTACCCACATATTGAAAGTTTGATTTCTTTTTGATGGCTTGACAGTGATGCTCCATTTTTATATTATTCCTGGTGTTTCACAGAATTTGTTTCCTGGAGCTGCGAAAAGACAAGCAACTAGGATCTCTGCATCAGAGCACAATTTTTTCACACCAAGAAGCTAAGGTGGCTCAGGCATGACTTCAAGATTTATTTTTCAGTTAAAAAGCAGAAAATAACCACAAAATAAACACAGAAACTTTACAGGGAATGTTTCACTTCCATAACCCTTTGTCCAATCCCATCCCAATTTAGACTGTTGCATGTCTTGAATTGCATCCATGAACGAGTACTTAGCAGATTTGTGCAAGTTTTGTTTGTGATCCTTAAAAGCTTTTTCCTCTGTCTGTTTTTCAGCAGGTTTGTTTTATCCCTCTATGGTGCCATTCTGTGTATTTCAAGTTCATACCTCATTCATTAAGACAAATGGTAGAGGTCAGTCACACGATGGCTGTTGCATAGTAGTTCTCTTATTTTCACCACTGTTTGAACCAGCCTCGCTCAAAAAGAAGCTCACCTCAGCTTCTCAGAAAAAGAGAAATTGCAGTTCATCTGAATTTCCTAACATAACTGGACCCCACCCCCGCTTTTCATTTTAGGCCATCTTAGAAAGGCACTTACTCTGCAATTTCCACAAGAGAAGACAAAAACAATCACCTTCCCTCATGCCAAATTTATTCCCATTTTTGTGCCATTTTCCATGTCAGTATGCTATAATTTTATTGTTATTGATACCAGTTAATTGAAAGGATTCTTTTTCGTGCACTGTAGGTCAGTAAGCATGCTGTCAGTTCTAAGTAAGCAAACAAAAAATAAGTAAATGTAGAAAAATAGGTCTTCATTCATCTCCAGTCCCTAAATCAAATTCCTCCTTGAGGCAAAGCTATCCTCATCCATATGCCTGGTAGGCCTCTGCTATACAGAGATCTAGAATATTCCTTATTTTCTTCAGTAGTGCATTTATTTATGTTTTATATTTGACATGACCCAAGCTTCTTTAATCACTTTTGCAGGGGTATTCCTTGTGATATTTCATGGCTGGATCACTGAAGACTTGTGAGTCAAGGGCTGCTCCTGTCCAACCCGCCCTCTGAAGCGATGCTGTTTTCCCCAGCAAGTTGGATAAATACAACGGTTTTTTCACCTACACTTCCCTCATTTTTCACAATTCCTTCTTCCCTTCTCAAAGAGAAAGATGCCTGATCAGCCAGCATCTTTCATTTCTTCTCCTCTTCCTTGCATGAGGAAGCCCTAATGCCCAGGTGATTCCTGAACTGGGCCTATGACTTCTTGACAGATGTACTTTCTGTCCTCAACACCTGACAGAGTAGGCTGATGTGAAAAAGCTGAGACTCATACCGAAAACCTGAGTTACATGTGCACCTTTGCTCTGGTGGGATCCTGAAAGAATGAGGTCATGTTCTTATTAGCTGTGTTTATGGCAATGTGCTCATAACTGAGAAAAAATATTAATCTAAGAGGCGTGTCCCACAAGCCTGGCCACAGTGGCTTTGTGCTCTACGCTACCATTTGCCATTTCTTGTTGGTAGGAGTGGTTGGCTAGGGAGGCATCATGACCAGGCAGGTAAGGCAGGGCAAAATATGTAATTATTGCCCTGATCTTTACCCAGTGCAGTGGTTCCCATGGGACACGTAGAGGTCACTGAGATCATCTTCAGGCTGATCTAAGTTATATCGAAAGCTATTTGAGCCCCAAGACAGTTAGTAACTGAGGGTGTGCTGGGGTTGCCTCACCTCTTATTCTAAATTTGCATTTGCTGCAGTTGTGGAGATGAGACCCAAATGTTTTGTTTGAAGAAAAGCTGAAATAGGAAGTGCCATTCAAAAGCATGGCCTTGAAAGAGGCACTGTGCTGGTGATAAACCAGCACTACTCAATGAAGTAGGAAAAAGGGCTGGAGACATAAAGCCTGCTCCAGGAGAAGGAGAGGCAGACCATTAGCATTTGGATGTCTTTTAATTATTTCTTATTTTCTTCTTCAATTTTTCTTGATTAAACAGCCAGCCTGCCAGAGGAGTTCATCCCAGAGAGAGTCAAGGTGATCAGACGTTGAAGTGCTCTGTACCAAAGTAAGAATCCTGTCCAGGAGACGAGCATGAGAAGTTGCCATCAACAGCTCAGACAATCCTCCTGAAGCGCCATTCATCTTCTCCAGTGACTGCTGCCCAGCCTCTTCTCCATCGAGAGCACATCATGTGCCTGAAGATGAGAGCAGGATAAGGGCACAAAACCATCAGGTTTTAACAGAGCAAAGGTGTTAGGAAAGCAGATAAGAGCATAGAAATATGGAAGAACAGGATTGGGCATGATGGAAAAGGAAGGGGAGAGAAGGACTTGGCGAGTCCTCCAGTGGAGCAAGAAGAGAAAGACATGAAGCTTCAGAAAAGGCAGAAAAGACCATAAAATCAACACTTGAACAGGCAATAGAAGGACAGTTATTTCACATATATAACAAATATAGCATTTGAAAACGTATGCAAAAGTGGGAAATCACTTGGGACCCCACCCTCTTAATTCCATGGCAAAAGAGCGTAAGAACATGAGACTTCAGAGATGGAAAATAAAGTAGTGTTTGTGGTCTTACAGGAGGCAAATACTAATGATGAAAAGAAAGATTAAGAGTTTACATTATAAAAAACCATCGCTGTAGACAATAATCCCAGTAGAAGTAACACTGTCAGAAGTAAAGAGCAGAATGCACTTGCAGAAATGAGAGACACTGCCAGCTTGTAAGTCTTGGAAAGGGCACAAGCTAGGGGTGGAGGTCAACAGAGAAAAGGGATTTGGTGTGAAAGATCATAGAGAGGGATCAGTTCCAAGTAGAGATGAGGTTGAAAGCACATCACTGCAGTAAGATGTGAGAACTGATGAACTATTTTAGGACAAATGATAAGATAAGGAATAGGAAATGAGAGGCAGCAAAATGGAAGTGCTAGCTGATTTGATGATTAAAATTAACAGAGAGATTGGGGGACTTGAAATACAAATAAAGGGGGTGTAAGCAGTTAAAATCAAAGGCAAGATACAATAAATGTGTAGTGACACCAGTCACAGTGGAACACAATTAAAACAATTAAAATTCAGTTTTTACATAATAATATTGTCTGATTGCTTTTGCAATAAACATTTTCATCACTCATTTACATTAACAAAAGATCACAGTATCTTATTCTTGCTTGACAGATGGACAACTGAGCCAGGTAAGTTGACAGAGCTACCTACAAGGCAGAGAGATTTGGGGTGAGAGTGGAGAATGGCTGGCTGAAGAACTGAGCACATTGGCCTGGAACCCTCAATTTTTTTAGACCTGCCAAACAGCTTACCCTTGTTAAATGAATGTAATTTGAAAATACATGGTTTTATTTTGATATTTTAAATGTATGCTAATTTTTAACATAGCCTTTAAAATTAGCCTTTTTCTAGGATTTTAATCCTATGCTAAAGTCAGTTCTAGTATGAGTCACAGAATCATAGAGAAGTCTACATTAGAAGGCACTTCTAGAGATCGTCTGGTCCAACCTTCTGGGCCTTGGATTAGGTTATCCAGGGCCCTGTTGAGCCAAGACTTGAATATTTCCAGCGAGGCAGACTCTGCCATTTCCCTAGGCAAACTGTTCCAATATTTAAGAGTACTCTTAGTGAAGTTTTTCTTATATCCAGACAGCATTTGCCCTGAAGCACCTTCTGCCCCCTGCCTCTTGTCCTGTCACCATGCATCGTTGTGAAGCAAGGGCAACTTCTACTCTAGAACAACCTTTTAGACCGGAGATTACTTTGATCACCTGAGCATTATCATCCACAGGCCGAACAAACCCAATTCCCTCAACTTTTCTCCATATGTCAAGCTCCCCAGCACTCTGATCACCTTGTTGGCCCCAAATTGGACCCTCTCCAATTTTCCAGTGCCTCTCTTGAAACTTTTTAAAATCCTTTCTCAATGTGAAAATGTGAACGGATTGTCTCCTGTGAGTTGATGAAGGAAGGACACCTTTATATGCTGTCGTGGTTTAACCTCAGTCGGCAACTGAGCACCACGCAGCCGCTCACTCACTCCCCCCCGGTGGGATGGGGAAGAGAATCGGAAGGGTAAAAGTGAGAAAACTCGTGGGTTGAGATAAAGACAGTTTAATAGGTAAAGCAAAAGCCGCACACACAAGCAAAGCAAAACAAGGAATTCATTCACTCCTTCCCATGGGCAGGCAGGTGTTCAGCCATCTCCAGGAAAGCAGGGCTCCATCACACGTAACGGTTACTTGGGAAGACAAACGCCATCACTCCGAACATCCCCCCCTTCCTTCTTCTTCCCCCAGCTCTATATACTGAGCATGACGTCACATGGCATGGAATGTCCCTTTGGCCAGTTTGGGTCAGCTGTCCTGGCTGTGCCCCCTCCCAGCTTCTTGTGCACCTCCAGCCTGCTCAGTCGGTAGAGCATGGGAAGCTGAAAAGTCCTTGCCTAGTGTAAACACCACCTACCAACAACTAAAACATCGGTGTGTTATCAACATTGTTCTCACCCTAAATCCAAAACACTGTACCAGCTACTAGAAAGGAAATTAACTCTATCCCTGCTGAAACCAGGACATATGCTAATCCTACTGATTCTTTTTGGTATCTCCAGTAGCCATCTGCTTTATCTTCCTTCCTATGATCAGCTGTGATAATCCATAGCTTCTCCATGTCCTTTCTGAGTCTTTTCTCCTTCACCATCACAATACACACAGGTTTCCTGCCACAATAGTTCCCCTCAGTGTTTGCTCATATCATCCTCCCCCGTTCTTTACAGAGCTTTGTTTTGCATGATGTTCAGGCAAGAGGTAATATGTGCTGACTCTACCCATAATGGACGACACGTTGGCTTCCTTATTTCCTAAAGGGTAGAAAGTACTCCTTCTCTTTGCAGAGGACTGTTTACTTTAAGAGTTTGGAGGAATAAGATGTATTATGCTTGGGAGGAGATTCCTTTCTGAGAAGGTCCTTTATTGGATAAGCATACAAAGTGCTCGTGATCCATGAGAGTCAGAAAGTAAAAGGTTAAAGATGAGAGTGAGAGAAAACAGGAATAGTCGAATTCTAGACAAAAAGCACTGTCTGCTTTCAGAGCAATTAAGAGAAAATGTCAGCAAGGGACCAAAAGAATAATTCAAGAAACATGATGTCACGGGATATCTGTGTCTATGATATGGATGATACTTACGATTTATTGCTTTTACTGATGACCTAAAGAATATGCAGAAACCAGGGCAAAAATAAAAATCAGAAAATGGCAGATAGAGGTTTATTCTAGGGTAACCTTCAGCAAGACTTTTTTATCTTTCATGACTTTCAGAGCTGAGATTTAGAAGTAAAAATCTGTTCTCTGGATACTTGGCTAGACTTTGAACTGAAATAGGTTTTCTTCACAGCTTTTGGGCTTCTTTGTTCAACAGAGACTGTTGCAGCTGAAACAAGCACAAAATGTAATGCCAATACATTCACAGTGCTGTTTCCCAAGACAATTAAATGTATTTGTTCACCAGCTTTGGTAAAATTTTAATCCAGATATTTAATCTAGGTTCATCACAAGGTTGACAGCCCACAGAGGAAACAAGTAGTGATCTGGAACTGGATAATAAAACAGAATAACTTGGAAATGTGCAACTGTGTAGATCTGGAATGAGAAAATTTAATTTAAGATAGCAGGAGCTGAAGGACTATACAGAGACCCTTCTTCCTTATAAATGTGAGCCCTCACAGGAGAATTACACCACTTTAGTAGGCACATCAGGTCTGAGATCTTCAATGCACAGAGTGTGGCACTGCTGCATAATACTGTGACCTTAAAAAAGGTGACTAAAAGCTGCTGAAAATGGAGGACACGCAAGTCTATATGCTGTCACCAGACTCAAAAAGAGGCAGTGAACTGGAAGGCTGCTCCGAAGCAAAAGAGGGACTGAGATAAGGACCTCAGATGGCCTGGAACTCAGCAGAAGAGAAGTTTTAAGGGGTGTGGAAAAAGGCAATGCAGGACTCCAGGTGGCTGCACAGGGAACAAGAATGAGTTTTTCCTGGATTCCAGGGAAAAAAAAACACAGAGGAAAGAGAAGACTCATGTGAGAGAACAGGTTCTGGGGGAGAAGAATAGGTAGCAGAAAAATGTAATAAGGCTGAAGGTAGAAAGAGGGAAGGAATCTATTTAGTGCAAATGAGAGTGGAAAAGAAACAAAATTATCACTTTTTGCCTCCCAAAACCATGAAGAAGTAGATTCTGACCCCTATTCCTGATGAATGGTTACTTACAGCAGCAGCTTTTCCACTGAAGTCTTAAGTTACCACTCAGCATGAGTAAAGATGGCAAAATTAGACTTTTTGTTCCACTAAAAGCAAGTATGTGTACTTCAATATTTTCCCAGATTTAACCTGCAAACCTGCAACCGCTGCACCGGTCAGGTATGTGTTGTTTGGGTATGAATAGGGCTGTGCTGGGGAAACCATGGAAAGATTTGGTGCATATCAAAATATCTCAGGATTGATGGTGGAAGGGGAATGAACATTCTTCAAAGTGAGGGAAGATAGCCGAAGTCTGTGGCTTAGAAGCTCACAGTGTAGCAGAAGATAGAGGGGAAGGTACACTGGAGATATGAGCCTGAGATTCAGAGCAGGACTTCTGCAAGGATCAAGAATATTTGGCCATGCCCTTGGGTCGGATCTGCCTAATTTTTTCAGCAAATTATGTCATACGACCTATCCCCACAAACCACTAAAGGCTGCTGGTGAAAGGAGTTTTCCCATCTATCATTGCAGTTACATAAAGCTTGGCTCTGTGAAACCAGTACCTAAATAGCACCGAAAAGTGGAACAAATGCGCTTTCGCGAGCCTCCTGGCTGTAAAACCCGGGCTGTGCTGGGATTCTGCCGTCCTCCAAAAGGTACATTAGGATGCATGAACGTGTTGACATGTTGAATGTGCTTGTGCTGACACATCCTGAAAAGGGTATGTCATCTGAGATTTCAGCCCCTCATGCCAGTTATTTACATACTGCTGTCCGAGGCTATCGGGAGTGTGTATGTATTCTACGTATTTGCTGAAATAAACAACACGGATAAGGCTTCTCGGATGCATGGTCAATGGGGAGTTCACTGACTACACAAGATTTTACACATTTTGCAGCAAATGCAGAGTTCTAAATACAAAACACCGCTCACAGGGACACCGGGTAGGTTTGTGACTCCATCCGAGGAACCCCGGGTCCATAAACCAGTGAACGGACCACCCTCATCCATACGCAGGTTTAGGTTTCCACTTCTCCAGGAATATTTTCAAGGATAGCCCCTCTTAAACAACTGCAATGCAAGCATTATTCAACACAAGTCACCGATACGTGAATTTGCATTATTTTTAACTCTTTCGATTAAATGCCAAACAATTGCAATTAAATGTCAAAAGTCAAATCGCTTGTAGAAAACAATGCAAGATTTTTCTTCAATGCAGTATGCCTTTCAATTAAGTGGAAGGAATCTCACACACTGATACAGCAAAAGAATCTCAACTTTCTAATACAACCTTTACTTCACTGAACATTAATAACACTTGACAAAAATCCTATGATCCTGATTCAAGTCTTGGATCACGTGTATTAAATCATACGTAATTCTGCTAAGTTACATCAGGGTAAAAATCTCTGAAACACATAAAAGGAGCAAAACTGCATGCAAAGTGCTGCAACAGAAAGAATTTGAGTAGGAATTTGATCTCTTGAGAGATTTTGATACGCAATGTTACTTCCTAAGTAATCTTGAGAAATTTTTAATGAAAATCATAAACCCAATCTGCTGTGCTGTTTGTCTCACTAGAAGCTTTGATCCCCGAAACAAAATGAACCAAATGAAAATTTTCCACAAATGAAAAACAATTGAAAATGTTCACAGATATTTTATATTTTTTCAAAATAGTATGTTGGGAGCAAAATTAAGATGAAAAATTTCACTATTTCTAGAAAATAAACTCGCTGAATTTATGGATAACTTGATCATAGTGTTCTCTATGCAAACGTCAAGGAAATACTTTCCTGGATTGGACAGATCAAACCTGAGGTACAGCAGTTCATGAGTGGAACACCAATAATGTGTCAAACGTTAACAGTGTATGTGATGCATATGTGGAACTATAGAATTGTAACCAATTTCCTCCATAGGGGGAGAAAAAAAGATGGGCATTCTTTGTAAATTTTAGCTTTCTAATATTGCTTTCAAATTTTTCTTTTTCTTTAAAAGTGTTTTCCCTAGTAAAAAGTCAAAACTGAATCCTGCTCATCTGCCCTATGCTCATTCAGGTGTAAATCGGGTGTAATTCCCTCAAAGTGTAGTTGTACCATACTGAAACTGATGAAAGGAAGACTGTATCAGTTCTAAAACTATTTTTTCTCTATCAATGTGGAAAGGACATATGTGGAACACCAATAAATTCACATCAGTGAATAAACATTAAAATAAAAATAAAATATTTCTAAGTATTTCTAAATATTTCTGGTAAAATATTTGTATTCAAGGTTATCTTATCTTTGAAATAATTCTGCATGGAGAAATGAATCCATTGCAGTTTCAGCTGTAAGTTTCTCATGGGAATGAGAATAGATACAATAAATAGAAGCAGCTTATTGTTGTTGCTCTCCAGTCTCTGACTTATGTTACTAGAGCTGTTTCTCTGAGCTCATCCCTCAGTGCTCATGGTTAATAATCTTTCAATGCAGAGAAAGTTAAGGCTTCTTTTTCAGTTTTGTGGGGGTTTTTTAAAGTGCATTGCCTCAACTAGCTGAGAAATGTCTTGAAATGTATTTTGGAGAGAAAAACAAAGCAAAACAAGTTATTACTTAAATTATTTCCTCCCTCCCCTAGCAAAAAAAAAGTCTCAGGCTCAGTGAAAGACTGAAAAAAAATGCACATGAATCAATTATGAAAAAGAGAAAGTTTCTTTGAATGAGGAAAAGCTGATTGGAATTAAGATAGGCTTTGTTCATATCTGCAAGGTACAAGGAGAGGACTTTTCAGTGGAACAGAAAAGGGGGATTTGGGAGTGTTTGGCTGCTTAACGCTATAGTGCTTCAGAGCCCATGTGAAAATTTGCTGCTAGCTATTAATCATCATTGTGCCCCTGCAAAGAAGCTGTTACAATGATGACTATATGTCATTATATTCCCACTGTAAGTAACGAATCAGAGAGCTGGGAAAGTTGGATAAGAGCGGCTGGCAAACTTTTAAGCGGTGGAATCTATTTAAATAAATTTACATCACATTTGCTACTTTCGCTGGTATGGGAATCATACTTTAAAATGAAACAATATGCTGTGTTCATGGGCCCTGGTCTTTTATTCTCCTGTCTCTGAGCCTACTTTCCAGGTCAGCCTTTGCCAGTGCTGACAGCACGCTTTTCTCATAGCTTCTCCTTCTCATAGCCTTTGGTTGCTTTCAAGTTCAATTTAGCACAATGAAGTTGTTATGCATGACAGTTTGGAGAGCAGAATAGGTGGTGTCTGAGCCCGCTGTGTCGCTACAAAGTGGGCTCATTCTCCGCAAGCCGGCTCAGTTACTGAAGCCTTGCTGGTGGGACACTGCAGTGGACTTCCAGACGTTCCCATCCTGACGAAAACAATTAGCTTCAAACTGCAAGAAGCTGCGGGGTCGCCCTTTCTTTCAGTGAGACCGCGCCATTTAATATGCTGCAGTGGATTTCAAATTCATGTTGATTTATCCTGTTGTACTCTTCTTTTATGGTCTTTATTTACAGATGTGTAAAGAAACAGGGAAAGTTTGAGTCTCACACAGTTCAAGAGCTTTATGAGAAATCTAAACCATTGTTTTATGTTTATTTTATAAAGAAATAGAGTTGAAACATGTCAGGCTTAATTCCATTAGGCTGAATTGCCTAAAAGAGAGCCCTGAGGTTCCTTGAACAGAACCTGGAAGTGTCTCTTCTGCTAACCATCAGCAACAAGCCAAACAATAAACAACCCCAAAATGTTCAAGAGGCCAACATGGTCGTCTGCTATAAGAATACCAGAAAGAGCTAAAAATCATTTACAAATGGCAAATTATGCAAATATTAAAAATAAGTTCATTTTGAGCCTGTGTTGAGGTACCTCAAGCCGCTTGCCTATGCCAGGCACAAGCTCAGCATGTCTGGTTGTGTTCATTGCTAACGACATTGTGGGCCACCGAATTCAAGAGTACAACACAGTTACTACGCCTACAGGGTAGATATTACTTTAGTTTTACATGAATTTAGCTATTAACACAACGGTAGCTTGCTTTTCTTTCTTTTCAGGCACTACTAGCACTGCTATAACAAAGAAAGTCAGTTGCACCCTACTTGACTGTACGCTGTTAACAGATGCACGCAGCTTCTTAGATTCCCCAGTAGAAAAGAATCAGTTGTCTTGATTATGGATCTTGCTAGTTACTGGGTAAACCCATCAAATAATTCTCATTCTAGATTAAAAATTAGCTCAAAGAGTATTTCAGCAATCCTTCCACGAAAGATTGCACTATTAGAATAGTAAGCAGTTCCCACCCCCTTTGCCTCTTCCCTCCCTATCCACCCCCTCCTTTTTTTTTTTTTTTTTTTTAATCTGCAAGAAGAAAATATTATCTAAATTCCTTCTTTGTAAACTGCTTGGCTTGACTCTGTGCTGTTGAAAGGTAAAATGAAATTATACCAGCAAGTCTTTTATGTCTTAAAAATTATTTCTGTTTATCTAAAGAACCAGATAATGTAATTAAAATGTTTATTTTTGAACAACACAAAATGCATCTATTACAACTGTAAAAATGTTACAATCTGGTCTAATTGCAGTTTGTGTTTCAGAAGGTTGGTTTTTACTGCTCCTAATTAACTTTCCTCCAACAACATATGAGTGTGACTTGGTGTAATTAGCGGGCTATAACAAAAATTAAAATAATCAGTACTACATTTAAGGCCAGATGTAGACTTCTTGGTCAAAAAACGGAGAGGGAATTAGAATACTTGGTTTCTGATATAATTTATACCTGTGTGTCAGACCACCAGAGGTATCTTAACTGTTAGATACAGAAATTTTCTGTCATTCATTCCCAAAAGCCCAAACATTATTTTTGCAATATTGCTGCAGCTAAACACTTCCTTTATTAATGAATGGCCTCGTGTGAAGAATGTGTGATACATTATGGTGTTTCCTCCTTATTTAAGAAGTAGAAGAGTGCAAATAAGTTGTGTCACTGAGGAGCCAAGTTAAACTATAAAAGAAAATGATGCATGAACCAGCCTTTAAAATCGCAAGAAGAACCCTTGCTTGATACATTTTATCCAAACAATATGGCTTTGTCAGACTTCTTCAGACTACCTCACATTAGTGAGGTAGGTCTCACCAATTTTATCAAATTTAGGTCCACAAAATGGAAAAAAAGCCATTGAAATACAAGGTTTTTCAGGAAAAAATGGAATACAAAAAAAAAAAGAAAATAGGAAGAACCAGAAGAGCAACACAGCCTTGAAACCAGCTTAATCCCAATACACAATCACTATAAATCAGGAATGCCCTAAGCAAGAATGTAAATGGTCATGTCAATCAAAAAATGGAGCCTAATCTTAGGCCCATAAAAATAAAATATTTAAATTCTTTAAGTCAATTTTATAATAATTTTGTTGCGGTCATGATGGCCTCAGTGCAAGAGGCAAAGTTTACAGGAAGAGTTAATACGTCTTATGAGGCTGGGATGTTAAGAAGTGTTCACGAACCTGAAAGCTTCCTTGTTTTTTTCAATGTGTCAGTTGGGTTAACAAAAGATTTTATTTCTCCTACAAACTTGTTTAGGGGTTTTGGAAAATTTTACTCCTAAGTAACCTGATTTTCCAAAAATTTATTACTGCAACTCCTGTTGGTGCCAATAGGAATTGCTGGTTTTACAGCACATCCAAAATCAGACTCAGAAGCCTACTTTTAGGCTTTAGGTTTTTACTAGCATGGCCTTGCAATTCATCCAGAAATACAGATGCTGATGCTAGAAAAACCCACACACACACTAGTTAAGTAATGCTGTGATGTTGGTAGTATATTTGTGTTTGCACATACATGCGTACAAAGTGGTGGAAAATTTGTTACACAGATAACCTCGCCGTACTACACTGATGCTCTTTGCTCTTGTTGTTGTTGTTCTATTACTCCACAGTAATTTAGCCCTGCTTTCTCTTTTCTTAATTTTCCCAACAAACATAGCACAAAAAGTAATCAGAGCAGATTTATCTGGGTCCAAGCCCATTGCTCTCTGCAGAGTGTCTTGGACCAGAGTCACGATGCTGCCTAAATCATCTCCTCCAAGCAGAGCCAGATGCACAACATAGCTGGTGTTTCCATCTCCTTGGGACTCAGAGTGGTGTTCCTTGTGATGAAATTGAATTTTTTTTCTGTTGCCTGTTTCAGAGTGGGTTTTGGGGGTGGATGAAGCACGAAATATCACTTTGGCAATGTATTAGTGTCCTCACAAGGATATGCTATTTATACCTGGACTTCTAGGGATCCAGGTTACACTGCAACCCATGAAACTGGAAACTACCCGGGTTAAACCCAAATGTCTGGCAAGGCTGAGTTGCAGAAGTTGACTAACTCATTCTGGAGGGATGGGAACTCAGTCAGTGCCTAAATTCAGACGTTGGCTTTCTTGCAAGCTGCAGGACATCCCTGGCTTCATCTACAAACCAAGACGCATTGGTTTAAAGAAAACTGGAAGAAGTGGAGAAAAGGCTCAGTCAAACATTTTCGGTTGCACTGGTGTAGCGCGATGTGAAGTCAAGGCTTATGCACATGTAAGGACGTGGTAGCGAACTTGGGAACCTTTGGATGCATGATCATGACTGAATACGGGAACTGTTTCACTGCCTTGGACGTACAAGCAAAGGATTACACAGACTAAGAGGGATTAAATAGCCTCAATTTTATTTATAAGCACTGCAAAGGAACCATCTACTACCAGATACCATATCTCTAAGGAACAGCTGTTTTAGCTTTCAACTGCACTGTTTTTTGACAGGTTAAAGCTGGATCTCTGTCTGAGCCATAACACTTAAAGGAGTTAGGCCTCCAGCTACCAGGTCTGTCCTGTGATGGCTGTGAAGGAGGCAAAAAGCCTGTCAGCCACAGACAGATCGTTCTGGCCTCCCCTCAGGAAAACCTCTCCTGACCTCCTGCTAAGGCAGGTTACCAGGTGTGCCGTCTGGTGGTTTTAAAACCTGCTAATTGACCCAGTGATGGTGGAGAGGTTGGGATTGCAGCTTTCCACTGGAGATACAGGTTAAATTAAAAAGCCGCGGGTGAGATCTGGCTGGTAAAGTGTAAAGCCAACTGGAGGTAGGTGGGACTCCCAGTGGAGGGTAGATCGGTGGTACCTCACCTGGAGACAACCATTGCCCTCCAGGGCCCTCTCACACCATCACCTGAACATCAGTTGTTACCTACATGAAAATATATATTTTCATGGGCCGAATACAGTGCTTCACCATTGCCAACGACGCATGGCCTTCTGCTTGCACAGCCTAACGCATGCCCTTATCAGGCCGGTTCAGATAGCCGGTGTGTAACGGGAGACGGTTTTCAGCTGGTGCTTATTCATCAGTTTCTGTCAAATCAGTTTGGCGGTCTCGGGCTGGTTCCCAATGGACAGGCGTCCATATCAGTGAACGATGGCAACAATTGACACTAATTGGCACCGCTGTCGGCTGTCTCGGCAGCTTTGCAGCCTCCAGAGGTGGTCCCTCCCCATCAGACGAGGCACGCTGGTGGGAAGTTTGCTCTGCTGCAGCCTCTGCTGCATGAGTGCTGTGGCAAAGGAGCTTGAGCAGTACACAGGAAAGCAGGCAGGAAAAAAACCATAAGGAAATAGCTTTGTATGGTAGAACCTGTATTTTTGAGTAGAGCATTTAGCAACCAATAGCTTTTGATATGCAACTAATGCAATGGCAAAGTTTACTGTGGTGGTGAGGGCTGGCTGTACACATTTCAAGTCCTTGATCAAGCATCAAGACAAACACCAAATAAATGTCTCCTAAGCAAGTTCAAAGAAAACAAACCTTTCTCTGGCCTCATTGTGAAAACAGCAGTAAAAGGAGTTTTAAAGTTTCCTCTAGCACATAGCACCAGGCCTCGCTTATCTTATATTTTATCCTCTGTACATTGGTTTACCAAAATCAAAGTTTTAAGTTAAAGAACTGTGTTTACAAGTAAAACACATTTTTGGAATAAACAATCGTCAGCAGTCTTTGTAGGGCTTGTGCAGGAAAGCAGCTAATAAAGATGCACATTTGCTGTTTTCTTTATCAGCATACTTTACTACCATGTCTCAGATAAGCACCGCAACTTAAGTTGTCTTCCAAAGTTTGGCAACCTTCAATAGATTCATTAGTGGGTTTTTCTTTAGGACCAACGAAGCTCAAAGAGCCCCTAACAATGGAGCTAATCACTGTCTCTTCCCTGACCCAAGCTTATGTTTTCCCCTTTTTCATCACAGACTCTATTTCTGAACAATTGGATTTCAGAACAAATAAATACCTGCCTTTTTTCCCTTACTTACATCTTTTGTGTATATTTTTTTCTTTGCAGCTGCCTGTATTTAAACCAGCGTGGTAAATGGCAGGGTTCTTCAGGTAATCTTTCATTGGACACAAATGGCCTAGCATTAAAATGCACATAATGTTACCTCAATTAGAGAAGACCATGCAAAACTTTAAAAAGACATAGCTAAATGTTTGGACTAAACAAGCAAGCCCGCGTTGTTAGGAGCGGCGTTGGGCGAGCCGCAATTTCAATGGCTCCGCTAATGAATAAACGTGAGACTGTATCAACAGTCCTGAACAAGCGCCCGGTTTGTGTGCACAGGGAGTGCAATGGTATCAATTGACTGGCTCTTTGTGGCGGCTATAAAGTACCCTTGAATGTGTCAATGGAGGGAAGGCATGCAGACAATGAAACTGTGACAGCTGAATGTCAGCAGCGACCTTGAACCCCAACCGGTTCCACCGTCCCGGTGACTCCAGCTGCAGTGCGGACATGCGCGGACGGACGGACAGACCTTTGGCACCGCCTGTCACTTCCCCTGCTCCAGCTCCCCGGGCTGAAATGACAATTTCACCACGCGGCGAGACCTTGCTAATAAGCGCTGGGGAACGTTCACTTATTAGCGATGTTGCTAACGATATGTTCAGCATCCTAATCAGGCCCTCACTGGCATTTGCACAACAGAAAACAGAAAGCAAAGACAAAGCCAGTCGCCGCTGATCAAATGTTGCCTATCAGCATCTGCGGCCAAAGGAGGCACAAGATGCTCCACTGCGAAGCAAAGGTTTTTCTTCCTGGTTTTCGAGTTGTGCCTTGGAGACCACTTCTTTTATTGATGCAAATAGCACATGGTTGGTTAAAACACTGCAAGAAAGGAACAATTAGCATCTGGCATGCAGTATTTTCTAATGGAAAACAACAGAATTTTCCTGAAGATCAGCCTTGTGGATTACGCATTAATAGTATGCTGTTAGACATACACAGACAGACACGCACAGTATGCAGCAGAGACCTGCAGAGCTCTTTGTGGCAAAACACATCAGTATAGACCAGCAACGGCATCCCTTTGCTATAGGTAAACAAGCTGGCATCCTCTACGGAGGATATGCTTTGGCCACTCCTGCGTTCCCCTCCCTTCCAGGAGGGATGTCAGGACAAACGCCATGCTGAGGAAGGCAGAGTCCTCCCCCGGCTCCTCGTTCCCATCTCATGTAGTTACGCTGATGACATGGCAAATTACCTTTTGGGGTGGGAGGAGATAATACACAAACAGCAGGGCTCTTCTGTTTGCACTGAATATTAGTTTATCGATAAATTGGTATCAGGAAGAAATTTTCATGGCATAGAAGAAAGACATTTCTCCTTTCTCAAGCCCATCCTGCCAAGCCTACTGAGCCATCACATAGCATGTTTGTAAGCTTATAATTTAGGATTAAATTAAAACAAAGTCTGTTTTTGGCTTACCGTGGCAATGCTGTCTTATTTTGGTCTCATCCTTTACATACGGCAGACAGCAACAGAGAATAGTTTTTGGAGAGATGGGATAAATGAACACAACTCAAAATGAATCGCAGGTCATGAGCAACCTCTGGCTGGGACCAGGTCTTCCATAAAGTAGGAATTAATGGGGGAATTTTTGCTGACTGATATGGGGAGTAATCCAATCTCCTCTTTGGCTCTGGACATGGAGAAAAAAATAATGAGGAACTATACTACCTAAAATATTCAGACTTGTTTGAAAAAAAACTTTTTCAGCATTTGTACATTTTTTCCTTAGTTTCCTGTGGAATTTTTTTTATTTTTTCAGTGAAGCACCAAAGCCAAAATCAAAAAATATTTTCTGTTTAATTGTGGGGGTTTTTTTCCTGGCTACAATTTTTGCATTAAAAATGGACAAGACCGACTCAGTTAATAAACAGTGTTGTTCTTCATTAGCAGTGACACATTCTGGGAAAATGGATTAATGCTTTTCTAAAAATTTTAATTTTTAAAATACTTCTAGTGTTTGAAAAAGTATTTTAAGAGAACATTATCATAAACCATATGATATTTGTGATTTGACAGAAATATTTCATTTATGGGGTGAAATAAGTACCTTAAATTCTGATCTTTCCTGACCATAAGCAACACAAGCTGGCTTGCCATTTGACTGCTAAGTCTACAGTAGTATGGCTGTTAAGAAAAAGAGTTAAAGTTAAGTTAAACTTAACTTAAACTTGTTAAGTTAAACAAGGATGTTGTGTACAGATCAATTGGAGTCTATACTTCAAGGAAAAGAATTCAGAAATATTGCAGAATAAGCAAATTGTGCAAAAACTTCACACTGCGATCAGGGCAAACATTCAGTCATAATGAAAACGAAGTATAATGAGCCATTGCTTTTCCAAGTGCATGAAGTAACAAGTCAGCCTGGTGCTTTTCTCCCTTACATAAACACCAAAAAGTAGGATGGCAGCAAGTATGACCAGAAGAATTCCCCTAAAAACCGTATGAGCAGCCTCCATAAAATGAAAACAAGGAAGGCTCCAGGCTGGGAAATCACACGAGCCTCCACAGCACACTTTCTTTGAGGTTTTCCAGCGAATTCTGCAAGGAATTGTCGATTTATCAGTATTGGCTTCCATCCTCAGCTTCCGTGCTGCTTTCCAAATGGCCCTGTGGGCTCTTCATCGCGACACGAGGAGAGGCTTCGCCAGCGTGACTTCTAAGCCACTTGTGTTACTGTGCATCCGCAGGACTCTGCAGCCAGAGCACTTTTTACCTGCCACTGGTTTGAAGGATCTGCTGGATCCATTTCCCTGATCCCATTCCCTCTGCATGGACTAGTTTGTTCCCTTAGAGAAGAAAATGGAGAACCTTATGGCACTCTCAAGGTTTTTCTCCCTCTTACATAAGTTTCTTTGTGAACAGAATACCATAGTGTTATACTTTTACCCAATAATAATTGCATGTGCACTGTTGGCACAAAAGTGAGGCGAGTAAAGCAAAACCTGTAAATTATTTTGTCATCTAGCGAGAAAGATTTCAGTTGGCTTTACCTGCTAACAGAAAGTCTGGAAAATAATAATAAAGGTTGGTTGTGGCTTACTGCGTATGGGCAAGAGCAGTTCTCAACTCCCAGGTGCAATCGTCTTGCACCTCTTTAGCAGGTGCAGCGTGAGCTAAGCGCAGGGGATGGACAACATCCCCGAGCTCTCCAGCAGGCACAGGGATGCAGGGGGCGAGGGGTAATTTGCTGCTGGAAGAGGTCACCTACAGATAACTATTCTCCGGAGCAAGAGGTGAGCAAAATAAAAAGAAGTCTCTCTGACGTGACTCAGTGCACAATACCTGCTGCTTAGGGATGGCTCTGCAAGCAGTCGAGCCCCAAAAGAAGAGGACTCCACTGACAGAAATGCACGTGTTTTCCCTTATAAAATGAGTCACTCAGTGAGCTACTCAGTGGCTTTTCCTGCACTGATACCTTAGCAGGATCTTTATTCTTTTTAAAGGGTGCTAGTGCTTTTCATAAAAGAGAGGTGACATTATTAGAACACAATAAAGCAAACGCTTAAGAATATAGGTAACTTTCATCATGTAAGTAGTCCCACGGAAGTCAACAAAGCTTTGTGTGCTTCACTGTTTGTAATTCCAAGCACTTGGTGCTATCTCTTTTTATTTTGAATCATTGAGGTTTATGTGAATTATGTTCACTCTAGAAATATATTATCTAAAGATTTTTTTATATTTATATTGACATTTACAATATACAGTTACGGTATAAATTTTATGAATGCCGGAGAGTAAAGTACTTTTTCCAAATATACTGACATTTGTCATGAACTGACATCTCTGCAAACTGCTTCTGTTTCTCTCATGTTCACATTTATTTTATCTGGGCTTAGTCCTGCAAAAAATTACTTACCTCACTAACTTTATCCATGGAAGGATTCTCACGGTAGTCTGAGGGCCCATCCTTGCCAAAACTTGTATGTGTGAGCACTACCCGTACAGAAGAGAGCTTTCTGAGTAATAATTTCCACTTGAGGGACTTTCACATGACACTTAAAACTAAGAATAGACTCCTTCAGTAAAATGTGTCACTTAAACTTTCATTGGGAAGATACTTGAGGAAATAAACAGATAAATAAAATAATAATTAATTGGCAGAGCATGCGGGTAGCTAAATTAAATTTTAAATACAGAAAGATTTAGGAATTAAACTCAGGCTAATAGGTCACTGCAACGCCTACAGCTGGAGCATTCATTTTTGTTAGCCCACATACAGACACACTCAGCAGATTTGATTTAACTCAAACGTACGTGGTCATGTCTGAAAATACACCAGCCTTCATAAAATAGTAAAGAAGCATTTTTCATGCACTAGTATGGCAGGTTACCTAGAAAAACCTTATAAGGCTGCAAAATATTTCACTTAGATTAAGAATGCTTAGCGGGGCGAAGTACGGGGTCGTGCACAAGCAGCTGAGGATGAGACTCATCCCTTCCCACACGCAGGGTAAATAAGGTTTGCACCGACATCTTTAGGTTAGGAGCGACTGCCCGGGCGCACTCCGTATGTGGGGCATTCTGGCCACTGTATCCATACCGACAGGAGCAAAACAGCCCCTCCCAACTAATTCTCACTGCTCTGTGGTTTTATGTGAAAAACACTGAAGAACACAAGCCGGCATCTGGGGTGTGCAGCGGCCTTTGTTTCATGGCCGTTTTGTGCACTCAAGAAGGCAGGCAGTTTTCTATATCCTTGCAGAGGACTTTCACAGAACGTCACCCGCTGGATTTAATAATTGCACATGGTGCAGGTCAGCACAGGATTTGGACCATGTCATGCTTCTAACAGAGAGATATTGCACAACTGCATTTTTATAAATCACAAGTACTGAAATAAGAGAGGCTGAAGAGTTGAAAGCAGGAAAAAATATGGTTGCAGTACATACATTGCTCAGAATATTAAACAATGTGTGTACAATTATGTTTGCAATAAATATTTTGAAAATAAACATATGGGTGATGATTTTAAATCCACTTTTAAATGGGCTTTGTGGCAAAGCTGGACTGGGCAATTTGATGGTGGATAAATTCCCCGGGTAGCACGCAGGACTGGTATCTTCTCTCCACCATCACGCAGCTGCAGTGCATCATGCACGAAAGACGGTGCTTTTGTAAGGCAGCCTGTGATTCAACAGCACGGTCTTAGGCTACCTAAAGGAAGGGTGGCCTAAGCTCTCCTGATAAAGAGAGTTTTCTTTGGCCCTCTCGTACCCAAAAGAGCAGCCACATGCGTCTATGGCACTTCTCCGGAAAGAAAAGTGCCTCCCAATTAGACTTCAAAGTCCAGAGATTTGCACCACCCAGCTGAGTGCCTTATTGTGTCCTGTTGGAGCTGAAGTAGAGCCTGGCAGCGCACAAGTGAGCAAGCGCTGGCTGCAGAGCGAATACCAGGGACCCGATGAGAACATCGGTGGCTGCGGAGGCAGAAGAGCTGAGCATGGCTGCGTGAGCGGGGAAAACTGGAAGACAACCACACAAGATGAGAGTCAGAAGGATGGAGGGAGACTTCAACGGTAGGGATGCGGGAGAAAATGCGACGGGAGGAAAAGAAGAGGGGAGGGGAGACAAAATGAAGAAAATGAGAGGCAAGGAATGAGGGGAACACCTCTGAAGGTAAAGTGTATACAGGACTGACAAAAAAAAACATAATGGAGAGCAAGAGGAAAAAACAAAGTCATGGGAAATAATAAATTACATCTGTGAAAATTAATAGAAGATTAATAGAACTTAATAGAAAGCTGAATGATACAAAGGTGTGGACATTCATGCGAGAGATGGACACATCTATGGCACAGCTCAGTGTTTAGCACTACTCTTTTTGTAAGACAGCTTAACAACAAAATTGAAGTCACTGCTGGAAAACAGAAGGACTAGAGACAGACCACGTTGCTACTTAGATTACTATATCAGTGCCAAATTTGAAGGGGGATGGGAAGTAAAGATATTGTGGCCTCCAGTATTTTACGTCCCTCTCTGTAAATCTCTAAACCAACCCTGACAGGGTTGACTTTTATTCTTAACTCATGAAGAGTGATTGTTTTGCCTGAGGAATACACTAAAAAGCAGGTATTTCCAAAATATCGCCCACAGGCAGAAACACTGAATTTCTTCGAGGGACTGCAAAACCTCTCTACTTTGGACGTCAATTAATATAATCTTCACTCTGTAAAATACATAGCTGATGCTTTTGGAGTTTGTCCCTTGTCCTGCTTTGCACTGGTTTGAGCGGAGCTCATCGGACGCGGATAGACGCAAGTCAAGCCTGCCCAGTGCCTGTTTCCCCCCCTTCATCCAGTGCTTCACCTACCCTGTGCGGGAGGTTGGACTGGTGAACAGACCTCCTCTGGATAATATCAGTATTACCCTGTTCAGAGCCCGCCCAGGACATCCTCCCAACCATCGCCGGGTGTTCACCAGCCCACGTGTGTGGTTATCCCACCCCATCTCACAGCACAACCCTGTGTCTTAGTTGTTACTTACACGAGAACCTTTAAAGCAATGCACAAGCGTTAACAAATTAAACACTTCGACGGCCTTGCAAGGTAATAAATGTTGCCGTTTACATTTATTTCAGTGGGCATGAATCTGACTAATCAGATTGAATTTGGCCTCATAAGGCAGACCTTCTTCACAAAGAAGTCTCTGGCAGGGCTGAGAACAAAACCCAGGTCCTATATCTTTGTTGAATGATTTTCCTTATTCTTATTCTAAGCGGAAAAAAAAAGTTTACATGGGATGTACTTGGGAGAAAATAATTTGTTACAATAGACATTGCACATTTCAGAAAACCCATTCTCAACACTTACAGCAAAATATTGCTCAAAAACCCACCAAAAACCACAGCGAGAAAGTTCTGTTCATTTTCTCTCCCACTCAGCAAAGCACTTAAACCTGTGTACATCTTCAACTCGGAGAACACACCTTAAGTTTATCCTGCTCACGAGTTCATGTCAGATTTGCTGCAAGGTACTCAGTATCTTGCAGGATTGCTCCAGTGATTTTGTTAGGATTTTTAATATTCCTTTCAGAGTCCAATTCTGCAATTTTCACTCACCTTATGTGTCATTGGCTAAATAAGTAGTGCTGGTGAAGACTATTCACAGGAGTACTACAGAAGTAAGTAAAAAATGGCATATTCAAAACCTTATTAAATGATTCATTGTAACCAACACAGTAATATTTTATTAGTGCCTTTTTATTCTCCTTTATTTATTATCTTTCCTAGTAAAGAAGGAGAAATGAAAACACAAACTTTATAAAATGTTGCTGGGGGTGTTTTTGCTTAAGCTTTGTAAGAATGAGCCTGTTGGTTTTTATTACGCTTGATATTTTCCTGTATATTACACATTTTTTATAGTAGCAGTGTAGTAATACATGAAAAACATAAAATGTTACTTATAGATACAAAAATTTTGAGGATACTGCATATATTCATATGCATATTTATATATAATATAGTCAGTACATATAGAGATAGGTATGTATATATGTGTGTATATTGATATATGTACTTGGATACTGCATATATACATATATATGACTGTATAATATAGTAAGCCTGTGTGCACGTATAGGTATGTATATATGTGTTTGTGTATATATATACTTTCTTTTTTAAAAAATATTTTCTGATTTGTTTAAAACACTTTGGGACAGATCTTTTTGCCTTCAAATAAAACAGAGCTAGAAGGGAGACATTATCACAATATTTAGTTTAAGACTATTTCAATAATCTCCTCAAAGGACTTCACATATGCAATCTATTTCTTCTCAAAAGCTACTTAAAGCATAAAATAGACAGTAACTTGGGCTAATTCTCCCTGGAGTTTGAAGGCTGCAGTACTGCTGACTGGCCAGCAACAGAGTTTTTCAAAAAGTGGTTATCTTAATATTCTCTCTATAGGTCTGGCACCAACAATCACATACCTAAACACATGAAATGCATAGACGATAGCAGTACATACGGGCACCACACAGGATATTTAATTTCTGTATGATACTAATGTATGTTATGACCTCATGACATACCTTTAATAGTTAGCATCTGCTAAACAGTGCTTTCAGGTGCTGTTTTTATCGATTTTATAATTGTATATATAACCAGAAACTCTTCAACGGACAAATAATCACCTATGAAATAGTGCAGCTGTACTTTGCATAATTCTCGCGTATACATGATTGCATTAGATATAGTTCTAACAATATATTTAACTGCTCTGTAACTGATAACAAATTTAGATTCTGTTATTACAAAGCTCACTTATTTGTGTGAAGAAAAACACGATCTCATATTTGCAAACTGCACTAATATTGGCCTTACGCTACTGTACAGCAGCACTGGCTTTTAGCGACATCATTTAACTCTTTTGCCCTTCCTTGAAAATAACTGAAGGGCTGCTGCTTAGTTTAAGAACAACAACAACAACAACAAAATCATATATTTTTGGTACTGAATGAGCAACTTCACAAAAATAGCACAAAATACAACAGTGGTCTTCTGACTGGTAAACACAGTACCAAATAATACCATGAAGATTATTACTAAAAGTAGCCTTTTTTGCCTGCAGTGTCTCTGAATCTGCAGAAGCATTTCTCAGATAAGGACATTTCATTTCGATAGGTCTTAAATCATAAAAACATGATAAAACACTAGGCCATTATGTGTCGAAAAGGTAATGCTAATCCTCATAATAGAAAGGTATTTTTTAATTTTTGTGAAATAAAATAAAAATAATGATGTGTGATAATGATACTAAAAACTGGAAAAATTAAATAAGGCATACATTCACTGAGATCCCAGGGGGCAGAGTCCTTGTGAAATAGGTCTTGTCTTTTACAATTCAAATGCACCATAAGCACTTTTTCTTCTTCTTGCCACCCGGGCAGGAGTGAGTCAGTATATGGAAATACATATACTGAAATCAAAGTTTTGGTAAATGTAACATAAAAACAGTATTTTAGCCTGTTAGGGACTTGGTGTTACGTGCCAGCATTCATAAATTATATACTTCATGCATTTTTTGCATTTTGTTTCTATAGCAGAGCATACTTGGAAAGAAGCTGAACTTCGCAAACAATTCTCAGGTCATCCTTCCACAAAATTTGGCTGTCCAAAGCAGAAAATACAAAGGGTTTTTTTGCAAAATTCCTGTTTAAAAATCAGATACTTCTCTACACAAAATACTGCGTACACCCTTCTGCGTCATTGTCTTCTAGCAATAGGCTACCTTCATTAAACATGCACCTGAGGTTTCAAAGACAGGGATTTATTATGGATCTTTCTTGTACAGGTTCTGCGCATGCCTTGCAGCACGGCAAACAGATCGTTCAATTAAGGTTCTCTTGTTTTCTGTAGAGTATTAACATTTAAAATATACTCTACCGGTATCCTATGGTTGACAGCTAGCTCAATGCAGCATAAACAAAGAGAAGCTTCACGTCGGGTCTATGCACAGCACACCCTTCTGCAGATGACTGATTACTTACAAGAATGAAAATAATTGTAGCATCATGCCTGTCAAACTTCCCGGCCACTTTCAGGTAAATATGTACATGTGTCTGTGCAAGAAGCACCTGAGAACTGTTTCCAGTGTTCAACTTCTTTTCATGTATACTCAGCTATGAGAACATAAAGTCACTGAGCCTGAAATAGAAATATTTCTACGTACACACGTATCTACCTATATCTTCATACAGGTATGCACATACCTTATGAGTGTAAACATTTAAATAACCTCCAGCCTCCAAATTATCTATCGATATAAATTTAGCAAAAAGTTTTATGTGTATTTTCCCCCAATTCATTGTTCTGGTGATATACATTCAAGCACACAAGCTCACACAGGTTTAAGTGTATCTTTACATGAAAGCACGTCTAATGCAGGGCCAGATCCTGAGTCCTTGCTGAGGATGTAATTCTACAAGCCACTTTACACAGATATCCATTGTTTAATGCTAACCTCCCCCTGCAGACAGTGTAGTTTACAGGCTTGCAGACAGGGGCCTTAATTCTTCAAACTGCAAACACAAACCTCCCGTTGGCTCCACCAGAAACGGGATAAGCGAAAGGTTTTTGGGTTGGGACCCTGATTAAGGCCACCTTGCTCTGAATGCAGAAGGATGAAGCAGGACTGGAGGACCAGCTTGTTAGCCCCGTGCTCACGGCGAGCAGCCTTTGGCCCCACAAGAAGCACTGCTGAAATCAGTGGAGCTGCTCATGAAGGAGAGCATCGTTCGGGGAGAAGAGCTCGTAGCCCAGTCTTAGGAGTAACTCAGGGCCATCACATGCTGGCGTTGGTCCTGAAGAGTAGATTGAGTGTAACGACACACAAAGACCCACGTGATTATTCATCCAAAAGCATGCAATCGTATTAGTAGAGTGTGTAAGCGAACACTTTGGATGGGAGCGGTGCAACATTGTTAGTATCAACGTTTTCAAAATACATATTTGTGGGCTCTGGCAGTGGCCGTTGACACAGCTGATGCAAATGCAATTTTTGACAATCACAGTTTGCCGGATAACAACTACGTGGTCATGGCAAGATGACTAAAAAACCAGAGAAAACACCACCTTGCCCACATCGCTCTCTGTCCCTTATAAAAAAAAATAAACAAATGAAACGCCCTACCCAGCGGTCCCTCCATGGCGGGATGTCATCCAAACAAATGCACGTGTTAATGAGGCCTAATCTTCCCCTTTGTGTTCGTTTCTTCATTAGGCTCTAATGGCGCTTCTGCCCCCCCACCCCCCACCCCCCCCCTCACTGAAGGTTTGATGAGAAGATGGTATGACAGGCTTGGCTTCTCCCCATGCAGCTGGCACCGCTGATGCCAAAAGCCGGAGCCTGCTGCAGCGGGATCAGGAGAGGCTCCTCCGGAGCACGGTCTGACCGTCAGTTTCCCACCCGCCTCCCAGAGCCTGGCTCCATCCCCGAAGCCCCTTAATGAGAAGTGGAGGACAATGCCAGTATTGTTGTTTCTATTCGGGATCTGGTGGAAAGAACAATCGCTATTTACCCAAGCACCCGCGCTGCCCAAACCCTGCCAATAATTACTTCTAGAGCCTCTGATTAACTCTGCTCTCTGCTTTCAGCACAAAAAGCTATTGAGCCAGGGGCAGGACAACCTTTCTGTCTCTCCTGGTCTTTTAGCAGTTCGCTTGAATAGTGCCTGGGCCTCATCTTGGGTGCAGAAGTGAGGATGCGCCTGAATCCGTGCCTGGCTCACCTGCGTCGGGTGAGAAGATGAGGAACCCGCGCCGCAGTACAGTGCTGGAAATGCAGCACCCCAAAACCAGGCGATTTTGAAAAAGCACTCCTCCGGTTTCTCATTCACAGTTTTCTTTACAACTGTCAGTCGTAAAAAAAATGACCCTTCTAATTAGCATGGGCGTCTCTCAGCAGTTTATCCTCCCTAAATTTTTGCGGCTAAGTATGCAGCACAAAACCGCTAGCGAATCGTAAGCTTCACGAGAGCGGCGCCAGGGACTTTGTTTTGGTTTTGTAAACCAAGCAAAATGGAAGTGTTGCTGAGTCTATTTCTAGGATGCTGGTAATAATTTTAGTCTGTCAAACCATTCGGTCTTTCCTCACCCGCCTCCCTTCACAGCCCCCCCATGCAGTCTGCTGCTAGCTCTATGCAAAACACCATCATGAATATGCGTAATTATGGAGATTCATGGTAATTTTTCAGGGTTATCCGATGTGACGTTTATAGGACAGCAGCATACATCAATTTAAATGAGAGTGACAAATATCTTATCCTTTTTATTTCTATAGTATTTTTAATATTTCCTTGGTGTCTCCTGGGAGCAGTGTGAACTGGTAGGAATTTGAACAAAATATTTTAAAAATCAAATACTTTACTAGCATGCTACTTTTTAAAGCTTCAGGTTTTTAGTGTACATGTGGTAAGTGTGCATGCATGTAAGATCGTCTTGCCTTAATGCCAATTATTTACGTGAAATGAACAAAAGTCTTTCTGTAGCTATTTTACATGTTATTATTCTGTTACCTACAGATAACAATGGAGAGCAGAATGTCTCTTGTATTGGACTGCTTTCTGAAAATTAGTTTGATCTGTCTAATTCCTTCAGTAATCTGATTACACACCTGATAGAGTGATTTAGCAAGCTTTTATTCTCATTTTTATTTTAAGCACAGACTTTTAAAACAATGACGTTAAGTGATTTGCTGTTAACTATGGCAAACTGCAATTTTGTTCCAGATCTGTTGTACCTCCTAGAGGTTTGGATACATTCTTTATTAGAGAAATTAGTTGAGATCTAGTCTAAAATTGTACTGTTTGTAATGATTGCTAACTACAGGCATTTTTCTTCTTCCCATTTTGAGTGGCTAGCACATCTGCCAGACCTTCAAATTCATGACATGATTTCATTTGAGATCAATAAAGTTACTTGTAGATGAAGGTGCAACGCACTGCGAGGCCTCAAAATATCAGTGGATGTTCACCACACATTAGTATGCAACGGTAAGATTGAGAAGTCTAGCTTTTTATGAAAAAATAGTAAGATTGCCTGCTATACTGCATATTACAGCATTACTGGATATTGTTATAGAGTTAATTAATTTGCAAAAAAACCTCTGTTATTTACACTGCCACATGCCTCAAAATAGGCACAAAACAAAACATGCAGCATCATTACTGTATGAATCCTTCAGTCTTAACAGAAATTATTCTATGGTTATATACCTAAACAGAAAAAATGTTTCAGGCCATATTAAAGAGAAAACACAACGCTCTAATTTTAATTGTATATGTTCTTGGTAGAACTTACTTGCTCTTCATAAAATTTAAGAATACATTTCACTGTCTCTCTTAAATACATAAATACACCACTGCATTTACACTTAGGAAAACAGATGTCTTTTTTGGTTTATTCATCAATTTTTTTAATCTATTTTGTATGGTATTTTTAATGGACGTAAGCTCAATCCCGTCCTCCATCTGTAACAAGGTAGTGGACGAGGAGCTCACTGAAAGTCTGTCTTTCATTATTGTGTGAGATCTCAGATTTAATTGGGGAAATTAGCCAGAAGGTAATGAAACAGTGTGGGAAGCCTTCGCTTTGTGTAACACAGGGGTGCCAAATCCAGCGTTTTACATTTATTTGTTTCAAGTGACTGTATATACATACAGTATAAACCTGTGACACACTGCAGATGTAACTTACAGCTGTGTTACTGCATATGAAAGTATGCAGTATAAATACGTTGCATACTGCAAAATGCTGCACCCAAATACCCAGGCGCATGGATGTGCACACGCGTCTGGACGTGTGCGTGGGTGCAAGTGCATCCCATCCGCACAAAACAACACGGCCCCCAAGCACTACATTTTTTAAATGGCTAAAATTTATAACCTGTCAGAGCATCCATGAGAATCAAATGAATGCCTTAAAATGCTTTTTTCCAGAAAACGTGGATATGCACAGACATAAGTGTTTTCTCTGTTTGCTTTGAGTACGTATTTTGCATTTGGCAGCCACAGAAGGAGCGACTAAGGTTTACCCCTGCCTGCCCCATGCTCACAAAGGATCTACACCTGGAGACCCCCCCACACCCACCGGGAGATGTCCCACCAAAGGTGCTCAGTGCCTTGCAGACATTGGGCCAAAATAAACACCAGGGTATGGTTTCTGTTTAACCTAAATCATCACAACCTCATTGAATGAAATACTGTAGTAAAATACTAGGGCTTCGTCCCTGTATGCTCTCAGTGCATATTTTTAATGTTAGCATACCCTAACTCTTGTACGATCAGCCTTGAGCCTGAGCTTGCGTTTTTCCTCTGTTCTCACTATTCAGACCAAGCTAAGTTTCAAAAGCTGTTCAGCAAAGACTAGAGATTTGGGAGCCACGTTTAAGTGGATATGCCTGCTAAGGCCCTGATCCTGCAAGCCACTAAGCAGCTCACAGGAGGCACTGACACCCTGCATCAAAGTTACCGGGAGAGATGTCTGCAGAGCAGCACGTTGAGAAAATTGCAACGTATTCCTTTAAAATAGTGACAAGTCAAAGCATCGTACGAGCTCTCATTAAAAGTGAAGGTCAAGTTTATTTAAAATTTTATTAAAATATTGGGTTATGAGTTTTTATCACTACCAGCTATTAAGACTGGAGTGCTACGCGTCACCAAAATATTTTTTGAAGCTATTAGGTGACAAAGATGAGCTAGTCCTATGTCGTAAATTCACCACATACATGCTTACCTGTAACAGTTGCTTGCATTTTTCATGCTGCTTGAAAAATACTAATTGATGCATACAGCAGGTAAAAAATTGCATCTCCCTACACGAAGATAGAAAGGTGTAAAATCTTTTTACATAGTTTTTCAAGGATTGTTTTATTTTGCCTTTAAAACCATGATCTCTAATTTTATTTATGGGAAGTAAACTTCTGGAATTAAATGGACACCTTTTCCAAATGCCAGGCGGTGGATGTGATAGCTATTTACTTTTGAACTGCTAAGGAGGTAAATACAATAATTTGGTGGCGAGCATCTGGCTGGTAATCACGTAAGATAAATTCATAAGAAATACAGGAAAGCTGTTTATTTGCTGTTGCTGCTAAGTCAGCCTTTATTTATCTTAGGAGGTTTTTCATCTATGAGTGGAAAACAAACTTTCCTTCAAGAGGTCTGTGAACCGAATAATAAATGTCAGGTCTAAATCCCGCATGGAAATCAGTCGGGTTTAATCCTGGATGCTCTTCAGGATGCAAACGAGGACGGGAGGTTCCCCCCATCCTGCTGTCATATACGGGCAGCCAATTTACAGGCGCGGGCGCACAACTGTACGTGCTGCGGGCTCTCCTGCACCTCCCCCTCGCCCCAAGACTTGGTCTCAGCTGCCTGCCTTTCACAGAAAACCACAGACCAAGGAAACGTATCAGTAATAGCACCCTGTAAATTAACTTGACATTTGATGCAGGGGTGGGGGGGGGCGTGGGGGGAAACCAAACCCTAAAAGCTTACAAAAGACATTGAAAACAAAAGCCACTCAGGACCCGCACTACATATAGTGTGGACATAAGAGATCTGGAAGGTGGTTATTCTCTTGCAAGCAACACACTCAGCCCTCCTCACCTTTGTTAAGACAATTCAGTCACTCTTTGTTAAAGCCACAGCATCCGTCAAATAAACAAAAAAATACCCTGTACTTCCACAAAACAGCCACCACGGAGGCAAATAATATCAAGGAAGTGCATTGCTAGCTGTGGGCTTGGCTTCGTCTTATGTCCCTAAAACTGCAATTTTTAAAAATATATTGTTGATAAAAGATAAATTGGAACTATTAATATTAATTTACCACTAATAAGGTGTGCTACATAACTAAGATATAAATAATTTAATGCTAGTATTTTATGATTGGCAAGCAGCATGTTAAACATGTGAGGCATGCAAATACTGCTGTACCTTGAAAATATCATTAAAGTAAACATTTCTTTTTTCCCTGTACTTGAAGCTACACATCTTCCACCCCCCCACCCCCCCTTTTTTTTTTTGGTCAAAAAGTACTCGAATCAAAGACAAACTATTGATGGAATATTAACTGCTTCTTTGACTCTGCTTGCAATATCGATAGCGATGGGATACAGAGAGACGGAGCATATTTAAGCTATTAGACATGCAGGAATGTTATTATGCCTTATTGTGTCTGCCTGTCCCCACCTCCCCTCCTCTCCCCCCCACCTCTCCCTTCCTCCTCCCTCCCGCCTGCCTTTCGCACACGCACACACACATACGTACACACGAACACACGCACGCTCCCCCCTCTGCAGAGCTGGCAATACTGCACCTCACAAATGCCTGGCCTTATGGTTTACAAGCAAAGGAGTGTACTGGTAAAATGCATAATCTTAGCATGCCTGCTTCTTGATATTCATGAATTTATTTACAAGTCCCTGTGTTCTACTTTTTTTTCCAGTTTCTATGGTTTATATCACTGGCATGCCTATGTTCTTGTGGGAATTTCAAGTAAGAATCAAGATATAACTGGCAAATATTCGGTAATGCAGTCTGCATTTCCATAATTTAGCTGTTGAATTTTTTTTTTTTTAAAGAGACAATTTTAAGAGGTTTATGGACTTACAGATATATGAAGAGTATTTTGATTGGCTTTTTTAGTACTTCAACTACTTAAGGTTCTGTTTGTGTAAAATGGCTGTAATAAAATGAATTTATGTACACAGATATGCTTGTGTAATGTAAATGCATTTCAAATGAAAAAGTTCGTAAATCTTTGTCAATTGTGCTGATTAAGCCCCACACTCTGTCATTGGCAGTGTTAAGATTTTTCACAAAAGAGTTAAAATGCTAAAGAAAGAGTTATTCATTTTAGTTTTTCTTTCAGTAACAAGTAAAGAAAGGATTTAACTAGTTCAAAGGAAGTCATTCAGACTCAGCTAATTTTCACTTCTTCAAGAAAGCCTTTCATTAGTACATTTTACAATTGTCAAATGGGCATTTCCAGCTTGTAAACAGAAGGATATAGTGCATTTCATCAATGATTTATTTTCTAAATATTTACAGACAAGGGCTTGATTCTGCAAGTTCTTGCACACAAGTAACTACACTTACCTGAGTAAACCTCTTAATATCAATGGATTACTCATATGAGTAGTTTCTTGTAAGTAAATTTGCTGAATCAGGCTCTAAAATTAAAAAATAATTTTAATATGCATTCCATTTACTATTTTGGTGTATTTTTCCCCTTTTCTTTTTTCCTCGAGATCCACTTGTGAACAAATAATTGACAATTAATACTTTTCCAAAAGCTGATATAAATTACTTTTACTGGGCTACAAAAATAAAAAATAACACAACACGTACTTATCATGTGTAGCACCTATATTTTTCCCCCTTTTTTATTTGAAGCACCAAGATATTCCTCATAAATTCACCACAAGTAAAATACTATTGCTCTTAATTGGGCATGCACTCCACGTTATTAAATGAGAATAATATCTTTCAAAAAGATAGCTAATTTGCAGTCAGATACAAAACAATTCACATTAACATTATTCTGTCTGGGGTTTGAGGTTTTGTTTTCTTCTGTAAGTAACCGTAGTGTTTTTGCAAGACATTGCCTCAGTAGTAAAGCAATTTAGAGTGGAGGATATTTTTAGACTACATTCATTTAAAGGAGGGGGAGGGAAAGGCCGTGCAGTAAGATATACATGTATTTGTAATTCATATTGTTGCTGTGCTTCTATTGTACTCTGAGCTTCCATCATGGCTGAGATGGGGAGCTGGCATCCAGACAGTGCAGCAGGGCAAGGAAAAAAAAAACCCTCACTGAAAACACAAATAGCAGGGCTTCTCCCTCTCCTTCATTATCCCTGCTAATTATTACCACGCTTCTTCTATTTTAAAAAATAAAACTAAATAGCTGTAGGCTAGGAAGGTATATCTGGACAGTCTGTTAAATAACGTTATTAATCCTTTTGGTCCAAAACAGAAATCTTTTCATTCCAGTCTTTCAAGAGCCTCAGTCTACACATTCAAAAAGATGACAGAAAAATGAACTGGAATGTGCAAGCATTAAACATTTAAATTCTCTACTCCTTGGTCATTATACTGATGGCCATATTTTACATCTTCCCCTCCCCCACCATACTTTTGCTGATTTCACCTCATTTGCATGGCCTTATTATGCATATAGGCTTTGTTCTTCTGATCTAGAGAACAGCACAGTGACAAAGCAAAACCTATATACAGAGATAACCTTTTCTCTTCTTTAAAATTGTTCCAGCCATCCTATATTAGCACTTGATTTATCAATATAATTCAACATTAAATCAGATGTATGTTCTTGTTTATAAAATACTAACAGCTGTACTATTGTTCAAGAAAATGAAAAGTCAACGTCTAAACTGCCTCCAAAAATCTTTTGCTTTAATAATACACTCAGGTTTTCTGTTGATAACAGTTTAAGCAAACAATTAGCCGTAGGTAACAATTAAGAAGTACCTGTTTATTTATGACAAGTGAGATATCTGCTAAATATCTAGCTATATGGATCTTGATAAGGTGATATTATAAAATACTGAATTTGACAGATAAGGCTCAACATGGGCAGCCAGCCTTCGATTCCAAGGGTTCCTGCTTGCCTCACATCTTAAAACAAAGAGACTGGATCCCCTAAGTGTGTTATTATTTTCTGGTTGCTCTTATACTGTACCAAGTTTATTTTGATGTTATGGAAATTTGAGGCTGATTCATCCAGCTTTATCCACTGATTTCAGTGGATCTGCCAACCAGAGGGAAGGTTTCAGAATCAGTTCCTTGGTTTCTGTCCAGAAATAGGTGATAGAGGGTTTAACGTCGTCCCCTTGAAAGGGAAAGGTAAACTCCCACTGGCTGCAACAGGAACACAACTGGGCCCACCTTGAGAGAAGCATGAATTAATTAAAAAAAAAAAAAAAAAAGCCTTTGCCTTCAGTAGAATTTTAGGATATAAAAGGGAGGAATAATTTGACTGCTTGAGCTTTATCTTGCATGATACCAAGTACCTTCCCTTCTGTGAGATTCCTACCTGGGAGATTAACCATTTCTTTAATTTCTAAGATCCTGTGGAAATAATGGAATTAATCAAATACAACATCATCAAACGTCTTTCTAAACAAGAATGATTCTAGTAGTGCTAGATTGTTACAGTACCACCGTCATCACCTTCCTGCTAGAAACCAGAAGACAAAAAAGTATTTTCTTTCTCAAAGGAGGGTGTTCTCATGCTAGTCTTAAAGACCACAGTGCTGTCCTCGTCACCTTGTTTCAGAGCATCTCCCAGCAGAAGAATTGGTTACACCTCATCAATATGATGCGGCATAAATAAAATAGCTCCATAATTCAAGGGAGGAAACATCCTTAGCATTACCTGTAAGAATTTGTCTGTGCCTTCCTGGGAGCTGCCACGATTACTCGAATCGGACTGCTATATTCAGTGCACATTTTTAAATAAAATAATGGCGCTTTTAATTGTTACTTTCACTTTGTTCCAAATATTTCTTGCACTGATTAATCAGGTCATCTTTCATACATGGGAAGTAGCAGCTGTTTCCATTCTTATGGCATTTATTTTGTACGGGGCATAGTCCGTAAAAACTGGAAGATACAGTCTAGGAATATGCATGTGGGGGCTCAGAGCTGTCAAAGCATCACCCAAACTACCAAACCCTCAGTGAGCTCTGCACACACGTCTGTGCCAATTCCCCACGTGCTGTCTCTCCCAAACAAAAACCTTGTTCCCCATGCAATAGTTTCATGGAGGTTATAAATGATATTTAGAAAATCTAGGCCTGAAGGCTTTGTCTTGGCATGCTTATTATTATGCCCGCTTTCTGCCTTTCTGTGTGTGTGGTTGGTGGAGTGGCTGTCTATAGGAACAACCACACTGAACAGGCAGCCGACAGACCGTCCTCCTCTGCAGAAGACAGGAGCTCCTTCCCGTTGGCTGCCTCATATGAGCCCTCACCAGGAACCAAGAGGTGACCCTCAACGTGACCTGCTTCGCTCTTGTCTTCCTGGGACGTCTAGGCATGTTCGCCATCCTACCATAAAACACTATTTTTACAGAGCTTTAGCCTGAGGTGCCTAAGAATCCCTTCTAGATCTCACCCTAGATGTGTTTCCTATGTAGGAGAAATAAGATCAAACTCAAGTGTTACGGCCAGAGCCTGCAGGGTGGGTTCCCAGCTGAATGAAGTCAGCAGATCGGTGAATTTGTAAATAAATGGAGAAGAACCCAGCCTACGATAACGTAAATATTGTGATACTTGCTCATCTTCATCCAGTGAGAGATATATGGACCTTATCCTCAACTGACTTCTTATGGAAAATCCTTGCTACAAAAAAACACGGTAAAGCCACGAGGTGCCTTGGCATTGCTCTCGGCGGCTGAGGATCCCAGTCCATCACATGAGCTTTCCACCAGTGAACATCCCGCTCCTAGACATTGACAGAGACGTGCTGCAGAGTTTCAAAGGTCAACCCATACTCCATAGCAAAATATTTAACTTATGCAGCCTTTTGCAATGGTGTTTCACACAAATGCACTGTCCAGGACGGCACATCTGCAAGTTTAGGAGGACCAAGCTCCTGGGAACAATGTCGACAGGGTGCTTTCCCTCCGTAGACACTTATGAAGCTGACAGAAACCAGTCAGCTGAGGAAGATTTTTAAAGAAAAGGTGGCTATGAGTCATCACACTCTTCCAGGCTGACAATTTTGAAAATAAACCAGAGATGAGGAAAACAGGAGGAAAGGTCATCCTTTAATACACTTTGCCTTCCCATCCCCATCCTCACCACAAACTTACGAGATAGGGAAAGCAATTGCCCCTTCCAGTAGGCATGCAATTATGAAGAGTTTCCTAGAAGACTGCCAGGTGTGGGAATATAGAAACAGAGGAAAATATATAATCTGTAACGATACATCTGCTTGGGGCTTCACCTGTTTGGGAAATATTACATGTGTGTACAATGCTTAAGAAATTGGGTAGTGCTACTACAAAACAAACAGCGAGTTACAGGGATAATAGATAAAGGGTTGTGCCCAAGGTGGTGCCATCATGCCTTGCAGGGATTTGAAGGGGACTAGAGAAGTTAATAGAGTTTATACATCCCGGAGTGCAAGGGTGTAGAGTAGAGCAGAGTATAAACAAGTGATAATAAAGTTTTATATATATGTATATATGTTATATCTAATATAAATAAATAACATTGCAAATTGTCTTACATCATCTTTGATAGACTAATTATTTAGTTACTCGGTAAGTAACTGCAATAATTATTTCTAAAATAATTATTTTGAAATCAATAGCCTTGTTTGGCTATGTAAGTAACATGTTGTCTCTGACTGAGCTAACGCTACTTTTGGAATGAGGCTTTTAACACTCGTGACTATGACTTAAAAGTTTTGTACCGTAAGTGTTTGGTAATATTATTTTAAAATTTTCTGTTACAGTGACTGCTTCCTCCAGTAAACTACTTTCTTAGAATATTCATACACAGAAAAGCGGAGCCAATTACAGTGAATGACTCAAAAACATGAACAAACATTTCTTGACAATGATGTATGATAATCACCAGCCTCTAATGCAGAAGGGAGGTAACAGCTGTAGGCACTGGAAGCCATCTCTGAGGCTTTCAGCATCTTGCAAACAGGGAGGTAAGTCTGTTTGGGTCGGTTTTGGTTTATTCATCGGGTAGATTCTCTACTTGGACTGACTGACCTGCTCTGGGATTGTTGCTGTTAGTTTTGGGAGGCTCAGCCTTGCAGTCGCTTTCATCCTACCTTATGTTGTTGGTGATAGCGGGTGCAAGCAATGTTTAAGTTTTAGCTGTCAAAATCTGATCTTTTTTTATATATGTACAAATATTCATCCAGATGCACACATTTTCATGTTACTGTTATAATGAAATAAACGCATTTTCTCTATTTCTGAAATTTGCAAAAAAAAAATTTGTAATTGAAAAAACATTGTATAAAAGCAAAGGATATTGTTTTCGCACAAGTAGATGCTAACATTTTTCTAAAGGCAGAGGTAGGTTTTTTATTCACAAAATGCTGCTGTTTCCCTATAGTGATGCATAAATGGTAGCCCGGTATTAGCCTGGATTCAAACTGGGCCTTTAACACTTCCACTCTCATTTTTCAGAAGTTCATATTGATGGTGGCTGAGCTATCAACAAAAAATATGGTGCCACGATACTCGGCACGCTAAATGGATTTGGAATTAGTAAACATCCGTCAATGACTTTCCTACTGCTTTAACTTTACACCATGTCTTGAACAGGATATATAAGCAACACAAAATTTTTAACTCTTTGATAAAAAAGAATTTAGTACAGAGAATGAGCTAATACTGAAAATGACATCTCTGAAAATAAGAACCAGCCTTGCAGTCTTCAGACAGACCTCTCCAAGGGTATTCTTGCTGCCCCATGCTTTAAAATGCACCATATTTTGTTGTCTCCTAGTTTTATTTCCATACATACATATATTTATAGCACTCCCACTGTGGCAAAGGGAGTTACATATAGTGCCTAAGGGAAAAAAACCAACACAAGCTTTAAAAAGTTGATTTACGAAAGGAAAGCACACTTAGGTGTGATTCAGGAAACAAAAGGTCTGTTCTCATTTCTTTTCCACTGTGCTCAGAAGAATTCCGCTCATTTTATAGCCTTTATTTCTCAGTATGATACTCCCTTCACAAGTAGCCAACAAATACCCACTTTGCAAATAAAATTCCCGTAGGGTTACAATTTTTGCAGGGCTCCAGGGCTACCAAGCCCACCCCAGCTCCAGACGCAGAGCCCAGCAGCCCCCCCTACCCTGTATTTCACTGCTGTCTCTGCTGCATAACTTGGCGGCAAAGTACGTGTTATCTCTCCCTCCGAGAGCTGCCCACGTACAGGAAAGAGTCTGACCTCGGTTATTGGTTACTCCGTTGGCTCAAATGAAAGAAGCCTGCGCTACAGCTTTGAAGATCTTACCTTCAAATTCCACTGATTGAATAAGTGAGAAAAACAGCATGTGACAGTATCAGAATGGCTTCAAAGGAAGCTTTAATTCTTACACTTCCAAACTTTCAAAAGCTCGACTGCACAATTCTCTTCTAGTGAAACTTTTGGTATATTGACTTACAACAGAACTCCCAACTTACAACTTTCCAAGGTTTTCATGCAAGGAGAAGGGCTTGCCTTTTTATCTTTGCCACATATACTCCAATGCACGACACGTTTTTTCTGTGAAATGATGACAAAAAGAGTGCCTGTTCAAGTAACATGTAGACCCTGGAAGAACTGTAACACCATTTACAACTGATCGTACATATCAGTTAATTAAAACTGAACTGCGTTTATGATGTGAAACAGTAGGTAGAGAAGTGATTTGGGGTTGCTGCTGATACGTATTTTACCATTTGCTTTCATCCTGCTTACTAAAACCTACCCCTTTCAGCACAGGAGATGCCATTTCATCACAGGGCCATTTTGTTTCATAAAGAAGCACAAAAGCAGCAAGCGGTAGGTTGTAGTGGTGGTGGTGGCAGGACCGAGGAAGATGCTGTTGACAGAGCTTTGCTCAGGACCCTTACTTTTCAAAAAACAGTAGCCTTATTTGGGACACATTCAGCTCTCCGTACATGCGCCTATCACAAATTCACCACCAGACTCTGACCTATTTGGCAGAGCCAGAAGAGACATCAGAACGAATGAGTTACCTAGATTAAGCTGGCCTGGATCCAGCCAGCCTAAATTCCACCTAAATCCTTGTGCCTGTCCTTATTATTGGCTGCCTCTAGGTCTTATCTCTGCAGAGAAAGTCAGAACTAGCCCCCACCGCCAGGAACGGGCAGTTCCTGGGTGAGGGCACTCACTTCTCACTCCTGCTCAACTCGCAAAGAAATACTCAAGATTCATTAGGACAGAGAGAAAAAAAGTTAGGAGCAGAATCAGCTGCTCCTGTAGGTATTTTATAGTATTTTAAAAAAGTAAAAAAAAACCTGTTGGTATTATATCAAAAAATCTCTATTCTTCAGAAGATGAACAGGTACCACATCAACTCCAGCCATCTTACTGATTCGTCAGCCCAGCTGAACACAAAATTTGTCCTATCCAAACTCTTTTGCAGGGGCAAGGCAACCTAGATGCTGTTGGGTAGCTTGGTGATTCCTGCTGTATCCTCAGCAGTTAAGATGGGACCACATTGGCATGTAGATGACACTTCGTCAAAGCTTTCCTGATGAACAGTTGCATAGCACTGCAAGGTAATTTGCATTTCTGTGTGTACCCTGTTCTTAAATTAAGGCATTCACACTTTCCAAGAGGCTAAATTTTCACAGGAGGCTGTCTTTTACCATGTTCTAGATATGTTACTCTTCACATTGTTTTTAGCTTGTACCAGAAAAGACCAGCCCCTGAGTTACATATATCCAAGAAAAGACCAAGGTGACTAACAACATCAAAATCAGTCTGAGATCTCACTAATGCTTTCAGAGTGGTGCTACAATTAAAAATGCTGAAGAGATTAAGCATTTTGTTGCATTTTAAATTAATAAAATATTGTTTACATTAAGTAAGAAAATGACAGATCCTTTGTGTTACAGAATAACGTACACTTTAAGAAAGCACCTTGAAACAACATAAGCATTTCATTTACTTCTAGAATTAGCGACCACCAGAAATTAGAGGGGGATGTGCATATATATATGTATAAATACATAGATAATTATGTGCATAATTCCTCTTAATGAGAACTGTGTGTCTTGGCAGCAAGTATGCAATTGAGAGAGTTATTAGGAAATGAGGCAGCATTTGTCTTTAAAAGATGTTAAGACACCTATAAATCTTGCAAGTGTGTCCTAGTACCTAACACATTTATTAACTTCATATTAACTTGTATATACATGAGTTTTGATAACTGAAAGAAACAACTGACAAACTTGTGAAAAACATCTTTGTTCAAACTTTTTCTTAATATGTGTTTAATTTTTGTCATCTGTATTTTTGGAGTCAGGATTTCTTTATTATTAAGAACCTGGATTTTCAACCCCCTGTTTACAGAGCTCCCACTGAAATGAGGTCAAACCTTTGAAGTAAACGGGATTTCTGAACATGAAGGATTTGTGTATTGTTTGCAATGTGTTTAGGGATATTTTAATATGTTATCTGATAATAATTTGAGTGCCCTGATGAAGGTTTTTCAGGTTGCATAAACGGCAGAAACATTTGAAGGTTATTCCTCCTCCCAAAAAAGGTAGCAGAAGCATAATGTACCTATAATATCATTAAAATCATACTGACTTTGTCTTGCTGAAATTATTAGCAGAAGCAGTGAGTATTTCATTTTGTACTACAGACATCTTAACAACCATTCATTATCCTTTTCTATTGTCAACACAACCAATTTTTTAAATACTCTAAAGGGAGAAACAATTAGTGAAAGTTATTACATAATAATTAATATCTTTCCGAGACCAGACTGTTATCCAAAGTGAAGAGGGCATACATAATTTATGTAACCTCAAGGAAGCAGAACGAGACAGATATACCTCAGACCTGGGCGTATTTTCTGCTGCTTTTGAGCTACGAACATTTAAAGAAAACTTTTCAGAAGATCATTCCACAGCAAGCAAATTAGTTTTCATGCATATCGCTCGGCAAATCATACTTGCCTTACTTATGTGTGTACGTCCCAGTAGGGCTGATTTTGCCCTCATTTTATGTCAGGCTCACCCTGATACAAAATTATTGTAACCAAAACCTCTTCTGGTGTACACCAGGTTAAAGGAAAGCAGAATTTGAGTGTTTTTTTCTAGCAGGAGGCTTAGGCCTGAGCAGTATCAAACCATATAACATTAACTGCCTACATTCGCATTTTAAATTGTCTGATTTTCCTCTAGTGGAGTCTCTCAGGTTGTAAAGGCTCTACAAATTAACCAAAATTGACAACCCTTTTGTATTTGCCATTACACTGTGTATTGTTTGGTAAATAACTAGTTAGTTAATTTTCAAGAAGGTGCTTCATCGTGGCAGAAGTCTGGGCTATCACTGTTAATAAAGCCTGCCCATCACCTAGAGAAGCTTTTGTCTCCACCGACTAAATATCCCTCAAAAAGGACTTTATGTTTACCGTGCCTCATAGGGTGATGATGTCCCCAGGTTTACCCGTTCTCCTGGCTTTTTTTTCAGCTCCAGGCATGTGGAACTTTTGCCAGGGTTGACATTGTCAATGCACGGTCAGCTGGACATACATCACTTTGGATTTCTTGCCTTTCAGCAGTATTACCTCAGATTGGTAGAGGAGACCTCATGCTGCTCTAATTCCAGGAATAATTCCAAACAGACATCTCAGCCGTTCTCCTCAGGAAGATAGGTCACTAGCCATACACCGCTCTGAAACATAGAATTATTAAGTGCATTAGGAAAAGATGTTTGCTGTAAAATGTGCTCATTTTGTGCTCATTTTTCTACTTTAAATAAAACTTTAAAGGACAAAACTTCCTCTCTGATTCTATGTGCACTACACTGATGCAGATGTGCACTCACCTACCAAGAGAAGATGAATCATTCATTTTACAGGTAGCATGACACAGAAATAATAACACAATAATGTTTCGGATATTTTGCTCTTTAACATTCTTGTCATAACAAATTCATTTATACTAGAATAAAAACACAAATGAATTAGTAACATCAAATGTCCTAGGTATACAAACAACACTGGAAAACCCCTAGCTTTAACCCCAGTTCTGATAATACCTTGTACCTGTAAACTCTTTACCTCTGTGTATACCTCTATGCCTGTGAAAAGGGAATAAAAAGTTAATTTACTCTTTGCCACAGTGACTGATTGTGAGGCTTATTACCTCAAAGTAGGTATACTGTTTTAAGGCATTATGTAATTGGCACTGCCATTAGTGGAGGTTCATGCAATAAATCTCTTTTAGAAATATATTTGCTGGGCATAAAATCAGCTTAGAGCATGAGTAATTTATAAGACAATTTTGCAGGGCTGAGCAGCATCTGTTTAGCTCAGATATTTTTTGTACAGGGTTTGGTACCATTTTAGCAGCTGAAGCCCCAAACTACCTGTGTCTAGCCAAAGAGACCAGAATAAATTATTTTTCAAGTGCACAGACGCAGGCAATCTAGATATTCTGGGCTACACTGAAACTGTCCCATTGTGTCTTGAGTTCATATTTGAGCTGGGACTTCCTTGATCATTTCCATGGCCCAGGTGATAGTTTGCAGCCTGATTCTGGTCTGAAACAGCCTCACTGCTCCATCACCAGAGAGCATCACACATAGGACAGTGGCTGACTCGCGCCTTCAGGCAGCCAGGACAGGGCAGATCAAGCCACTGGCACAATACTGAGTTCTGCTCTCACTAGGGTAAGTACCCAAAGACCCACACAACGCTTGTCTGCCTTTAGCACTAGACCTAAAATATCAGTAGTCTTGCAGGCAGCCCCTGCAGAACTGGGAAAAAGGGATGGAGGCTTTGGTTCAGGCACGTGGGCACCCAACTTCCAGTGGCGTGTCCCTCTGAGGGCACCAAAACTCCTTTCCAAATGTGACTGTGTCCATCCCACACACATAAAGCAGAATTGCATCAAGACATGCTCCAAAGCAGACCAGGTAAATAAAAGAAGGAAGCAGGCTACTGAAATGCACCTGCAAACTAGCTCTGGTGTTTCAATGAAAAATACTCAGGCATGATGAAAGTCTTTATATAGGGAGCCATGAAGTCTGGTAGATATACTCTACTCCTAGAGAAAGTTTTGGGTTCTCTGTGATTTAGAAAAACCACATGCTTCTATTTCCTCATCTGGAAAGCAAGAATGATACCTTCCTCTGGAAAGAAGTTCGAGAAGCACACTGAAAAGCTGACATAGGAGAGCTAAGAATAATTAATATCCTTACTTTTGGTGTACTGGGGACAGATTTGTATGTGAGTAGCAACTTTATACAAGAAAGCACTTGTCACTTTTGGTCCATTGCAGCATTTTTAACACAGGAAAGCATGGAATCACGTATTTGTGTAGGATAGATTGTTCTTCCCCACTTTGTAGATGCAACAGTGTCCTTTTTCCTCCCGTACTTTTAATTTTCCCCTTTCTGAGGTCATTTCCTTGTTGTCCTTCAAGTTAGTTAGATTAGCTCCATTCACATATAGTTAATCAGCACACACAGAATCAAAAATATTACTGTTAATTGTGGCCCAGCATTGAGCACTAAAAAGACATAGTACAGAGATAAAAATTTGCAGGAAAATTTAGGGTTGAGAAATATTCTTTTTAGAGTTTGGATTAATCTAAGTGATGTGAGAGAGTACATCTTTTCCAGCATTCATTAGATAAAATTATCAGGACACGTAACATTACACGTGAATATTGCCTTAACGTAATAATTCTATGCTTTGTATGACTGGGTAAAAAATACACTTCTAATACAAGCAGTGCTGAGTTATTTTATGACTGTGGTTAGCACAGGTTGCCATTCTGAAGTTGTGACAAAGTTCAGACTGTCTAAAGAAAAGAGAGCTGGAAAGACATTTATCATTTATAACTTCAAGACAGTACCATTCGTAACCTCAAGACATTCAACGAAGCTAGGTAAAATACCTTTTTTCAAATTTCAAAGATATGTAAGTGTAATATAAGCAAAGACATCCACTATCTATATCCTCCAGATATTGCCATTCTCTGAAGTTAAGTAAATTTGTTTTGCATTTTAGAAGTATGTAAGTATATAAAGTACAAAAGCACGTTTTTGTAGAAAACATTTCTCAGAAATGCTTTGCTAATCATTTTAAAAACATAGTCATTGCTGGCTTTTTTTTTGCCTTAAAAAATTAATCACATCCAAAAACTGCATTACACATTTAGGAGCTGCTAATCCTTCACCATACTAATTTGTCTCCATATTAGATTAAAGTTTCTTACCCGTTGGCTCTGTCTTTCAGGTTGTGTCAGGTTGCAGGGCAAGACATGTTTGTTGCCTGTGTTTGCAGAACTGCCGTAAGAATAATGCATTGTACATTTCTGATGTAGCTATTTCATAAGGTCACCTCCCCCGTTTGAGTTCAATGGCATGACTAATGCACGTGAAGTTAAGCATGTGCGTTAGGCCCTGAGCCAGCAAACATTAGCACAGGGGCAGGGAAGTGAATCCATGCAGAACCCCGCTCCTTTCAGCACGGGAACACGGAAACCTGCCACTGTTGGAGCCAAAGGGTTTACAGGACAGGGACCTCTGAAAGCAATTAAAACACAAAAACATTTCAGCTCTGCTTGCATAACAATGCCATTAAACAAACAAACAAACAGGCAAACAAAAAGCTGTTTTCTCCATTTTACTTGGTTTCCCGGTACTGTCATTGCAAATAATAACAAAACTATGAGATTGCGTTCTTTATCATCTGTCACTCAAAATGGGAAACAGCCAGCTATACTTTATATTGAAAAACAAAGGACCGTTCAACAGGAGCATTCCAAACTAACTCACTCTTTGGAAAATAGCTTGGAAATGCAGGTTAAATCACAAACATGCTATTCTGTTATTTTATGTTTATCCTTCTTAGATAATCCCTACCAATATATCAGTCTACACAGAGCACTTTCTGACTGCAGTCCTCACAAACGTGCTCCAGTGTCCTACTCCTGAAAATAAATTATTATCTCATTGGAGTAAATGCTTCTTCAGGCTGAGCTGTGATGGGGTTACACGTGTGCAAGCGCTATCCATAGTGACACACAGATGTGACTAAAAGGCCTTTTAAAGGGAATTCAACAAACAAGACCTCAGTGCTGCAATATCTGTGTTTAATGTTATGCATGTGAGTCACCTAACAACCCTGAAGGGGATTCTTGCATGCATAAGTATTTGCAAAATGGAAAATGACATATTTTTGATGCACAAGAAGGAACAGAATGGAGTTTATGTCTCAATCTCTTCTAGCTGTTTGGGTTTTTTTTTCCACTAATTCACATTATTCTTAGTCTTTAGTCTGGTGACTTAAACTATATAACCAAGACAATAGGGCTGATTTGGGTTCATTCTCTCTACCAAAAAATAAAAAGGAAAAAAAGGGAGAGACAGAAGGAAATTGGGACCATTCAATAGATCAGCAGATACATATGGTTAAGAAATTTCAAAGCTGACCTTTTATATGTTTATACACATAAGTGTAATGTGTATATGTATACACGTTCACATATGTACACATTAGCCAGGTATATGCTAGGTTCCAAAATACTAGAATTTCTCTCTGATGTAAAGGAGAGAATGATACATACAAAAAGACTTATTCCACTTACTGGCAGCATTTAAGGGATTGCTAACTTTTTGTGACATGCATATGTGATTCTCCTGCTATGTACCAAGTGAAGAAAATTAAGTTTCTAATAATTTTTCTTTAGAGTATGCAAATCAATTTCTTGAAAAGTTAAATTCTTATTACAACTTCAAACTTCTAAAATGCAGTGCAGTCAAAATCAGTATTTCCCAACAGATTCTCAGGCTTTTTAAACTATGTGTTTATAAAGCTCCTTGACTAAATATGAAAACAATTTTTAAAACTTGATTAAGGTCACCCAAAAAGACTGTCTTTTATTAACAATTTTAGCTGCAAGTGACATGTAACAGATCCTAGCAAGACAGAAATTATAAATAAGCTGGAACTGCGACTGTTAGAAATGCAAGCCTGTAGTTTTTAAGCCCGATTTTTTTAAAGAAAAATTTGAATATTTTCCATACCAAAGGAAACAACTTTCCCATTTCAATGAAGACATTAAAACAGCCCTGTCCAGGCCGCTTCGCAAGGGGCATTCCAACACCAGCAGGTTCAGGAGAGAGTTATATGACTCATATCTCCATCCCCAGGACAAAAGCCCCTTCAGCATCCTCCTGTACGTCAACACCCTGCTACTGCTGCCGCAGACACTGAGTCTCCTTTGGAGCTCGTTCTTGCTCTGACAGCAGCCTCAGGCCCTCGCTGAGCTCCCCGTCTCCAGTTCACATTTCCACGGCCTTGCAACCGCCCGGCTCCCGGTGAGCCCTGTTACCCAGGAGATCCATCCGTCACGCACCGTGCATCCTCTCCCACCACGCCTGCTCGAAACGGTCCCCCTCGTACTCTCTGGCTTGGCCCATCCTCGATTTGCCCTCCCTCTGCACAGCTCCTCTGTACATGGGCACGACCAGCCCCCTGCCGCGAGCCCATTAATGACCCCCAGGACATGATGCAAGGCACGCTCCTGAACTCGCCCTTCCCAGGTGATGCTCACGGGTGTTAGTGATGTGACAATTATCCCACCGCCACTACCGCGGTGTGCTGTGGGCAACGGCTGCGTGATTAGATGCCTTCCCGGCCCAGAAGTGACACGAGTACCGCTTTTATTAGCAACACAACCCATTCCAGCAATTCCATCAAGTTATCAACACTGACTCTTGTTTTAAATATTTTTGTTCTTCCTCCCAGATTCTGTGTCGAAACATCCCTCCTTTTCATTCCAACTTTCCAAAATGCATTTTCAAGATGGCTTTGCAAATAATTCCTTCAAGCACCTGTGCCACTTTCTGTAACTTCGCTTGTCTGCTTACTCCAAAAATGCAAGATAAGTGATCTTAAAACCCCTGAAAATAGTCTCAACTCCTAGTGATATGACTGATCTTATTTTTTTACTATTATTTCTACAGTAATATTAACAGCAAAATAATACAAAGCATAGATAATTGCTGTAAGGAAAAACAAGCATTAATGTATTAATGCTTGAAAATCTGGTTTCCAGAAGTTCTGTGTGCTTCCATTTATTTCAGCAGCAAGAATGAGTGCTTATCATTTCTGAAAACACGGATGACAGTGGACAAGAAGTTTGAAGTAAGATTTTCAATGCAATTTGGTGGGGCCGGGGGGGGAAGCTGTGCTATCTTTGGTTTGCCACAGAATGTCATCAAATCACAGTCTTGAGAAATACTGTATCTTTTCTGTGTAGGATGGAAGATGCTAAAAATTTCATCAGTCGTGTGTTCTCTACCGCAAAACTTCAGTAGCAAAATATTGCCAAGTTGCAAATAACGTTAAAATAAAGGACTGCACAGGAAAAGTTTATAATATACTCAGGAGCTCCTGTAAAAGCACAGATTGTACCAAGGAAACCAGATAAAATTTTAAAAGTTGTAACCACTAGGCTAGGAAAAGAGCTGTTCAGTAACACAAGGATGTGTACTTATCTGTAGTCAAACAGAGTGCTCATATTTCATAAACTAAGTGAAGTTGGGCCATGTCAGTGACTGAGATAAGAGATAGGTGATACCAGAGGTTGTTTTTATGCACCAGCAGCTGGCATGCTTCTGCATAAGTGAGCACTGAAGTAAAGATTCAAGTGAGCAGTCAGTTGTACTACTGCGCCAGAAATATGTCTTTGCTGAGAACAAAATCCAGGTCCTACCACGCTGTTGGTTAAAAAAAAAACATAATGAATTGTATGAAAGTCACCAGCCGGTATGAATGTCACCACCCAGTATGAATATACATAGTACTCTGAGTTTTTCCTATTCACCCAGTACTTAGATGAATTATAAGCTTAAAGTTCATGTTTTGATTTCATGAGAATGCGTTTTAAGACACACGAATTTTCCCATCACAGAGTCCATTGCAAATGTTGACTCAGATTTTGCAGTTGCTCACAGGATCCCACAGCCGACAAATCAATCCCTATTCTGATCCGCTTACTAGACTCAAACATCTTTGGGGAGGGTAAAAAACAATCAATGTTTAATCAGATAAAGTAAAAAATTGGCCCTTTCTGCGGTGCGATGCAACAGTCTGGAGGAGAATAACTCTTCAGTGATTGATGACGAACTCCTGTGCGAAGGGTCTGAACGCTGGATAGACCCATTCCCATAAGAAGGTGGTGATTCCATGCAGCTGAGTAGTAGGATCTAGTAGGCGAAGAAACACAACCAAGAATGTATGTGAAAAAACCAAAAAGATGTGGTTCTTACCTGGCAACGTATTTGGCAATGGAGAGTTTGTGTTTGCACGGGATTTTCTCTCATTGTGACTATGCTTCTCATTTTTCAAAGAAATAATATCAGTCATTTTTAAAATAAGTATGAGCAGTTTGGGATAAATGGAGGAATACAAGCTCACCTTCTCAGTTAAGAGTCTGTAGAAAGGCATTAAGGCAGCTAGGAACTATGGCAAGAGAGGTTTCTATACTCCGTATCATCACACCTAAAACTAAGTTTATAGAGGAAAGTTTTGATATAAATTTTCTGTAGGCTCAAAGAAAAGAGAAAGATAAGTAACAAAGGTGTTAAGGTGCACTATTTTACCAAATTCACTTTCGAGTAATCATGATTTTGCTGGAGGCTGATTTATGAGTGGGTAGATTTGGCAAAAATCTCAAAGCACAAGACCTTAAAAAAAATTAAAAATTAAAACAATTTTTTTTTCATTAATGAAATAAATTACAAAATTGTGTATTTTGTTAACATTTATTTCATAATCTAAGGACACAAGAGAATTCTGGTATACAAATAACTGTAAAACAAACTGGTTTCCCTTCTAATAACAGAGGACTCTTTTGCCAAACTGTTAAGTAATGATAATTTAAAGATGTTGCTCACAAGCTGGGGGAGCCATAAGAGTGCATAGGCCTCTGTCCAGAGATAATACAACACAGGCCTGAGGCAAATAGCAGAAGAAAATTTAGATATCGGTGAAACAAATAAATGTCTTCTTGTAAAATTGAGAGATACTTATGTCAGGTCGAATAAAAAATAAAACCAAGACAGTTCCCAAAGGAGTTGCAGAAGGTAATAAAAAATAGAAACAGAACTAGGGCTAAAACCAGGAGAAGATGTTCTTCCCAGATTTGTTTCCACGCAAGATCAGAAAGAACATCAAAAATAGGTGGGTTTTTTTCTGATAAATCAAATGAAAATGGCTCTTGACTGAACTTCCCCTCTTTCATTCATTCAACCCAGGATGACTGGAGGCACCACCGATACTTCTTCTGCCTTACTTTCCTCAAATAACCTGTCACAGCAAAGCAGACTCACCTTCAGATTCAATATGCACGTCAGCCTGAAAACTGATGATACTTTCTACAGAGAGCAATAGATATACATATATACATATCTAGCAAACAGCTCTGACTGAGCTTATGAGAAGGCACCAATAACACTCGAGCAAATAACTGTTAATTTGCAGATACAGTTCAAAACCTCACCCTGATTGCAAACAGGTTAGTCATCACTAGGCTTCAGCATCCTAAATCATTCTTTGCGCCTATTTTTTCAACCGAGCAGTATTTGCACGTACAGGGGATTTCCTGCTGTTTCCTCCACTCAAAATGAAGTCTGAGCTCCACTCAAAAAATGATGTTTTCCTTTAATTAGTTTTATTTGTTAATTTACTTGAAGCCCAAGCTACACTTGATATTGAAGTACAAAGCCTATTGAAAATTGCAGAATTTTTTTCCCTGTTGGAATTTCAGGATAAAACTAATACTACTGCTGGATTTCTACTAAGAATGTGTAATTTCTTTTTTAAGTTAGGCATCGTACCTCCAAAGCAAACATCTTCTTTTCCCAGAGAAGTTTACTTTTACTACTATCTCAACACAAGTTTGAGAACAGGACAAAACGAGAGGAGAGACGCAAACCTCATGGCAAAAATTAAGTAACTGCAGTTATTTAGCAAAAAAGCGTTTACCTTAGTGTTGATTATTTCAATGTTTATAACTTGCAAAATGAATATACTTCCAAACATTCAAAAAGATCACCCACATTGCTTTAATTTTAATGCTGAAAACTGGAGTTTAGCCAGAGCCCCTGCTAAGGAGAAGGCGGGTGTTTCATAACTGAGTTCACTGGGGATGCTCTATGCAAATGGAAAGGAGGAGACAAAACGACACAGACGAGGAGGGGAGCAGACAGCCAGGGCACCAAGGGGAACATCATTAGTAGAAAAGAGAGGGCAGAGGCAGGTCAAATGTCTAGGTCAAATAAGGTAGGACAATGTTATGGAGAGGTTTGAATACAAAGGCAAAAGGCCTGAATTTAACCGTGAGGTGCTGAATTTGAGAGACGTGCAACACTTCGCAGGGCGTGCCCAGCCCCTTGAAGAATTGTATTTGAAGAGTAAATTTTCATCACTGGTAGGACATTGAACAAAAGGAAATTGTTCTTAATGGTGAATTCTATTAGACTGTTGAAAAGTTTCCCAGGGGAAATAGTGGACTCCTGTTCTTTGCAAGACAAAACACTGAAGAATATACTTTAAGGAACAATCCTACAGTGGCATAGAAAAGCAGTAGATAACCTATTAGGTCTTCACCATCTTTGATTTCTGTGGAACTGAACCGAGCCAGAGCAATAGAGCAGCAGTAAGAAACCACAAATATTATTTTAGCAAAACACCCTATTCCGTCAATGTCGGTGTGACCTGTGAAAATGTAGATAGTTACCTTGGCAGAAGTGGAAGTACCATAAATCCTAACATCGGTACTTTTGTAAATATATATTCTTGCGGGTGTCCTAGTCCAGAACAAACTACACATCTGTTTTGAAAACTCCTAGTCTTGTGAAATAAGAAACAATAGGTCACAATATAGGTGACATAACAAGATAGCAAGATAATACCGCACGCCGTGTAACACAAGTATTGAATCAGAAATAAGGCATTTGCATGAAAGTACAATCAAATGTCTGCAAGTAATCCACTGCATTAACTTTCTCTGTGCAAAACATTGTTTTACATCGATAGTGACCCTGAAGAAAAGGCCTTAATAAAAACCCTATCTGATCATTATTGAATACATTTTTTTGTCTTGAGTACTTTCTGGGTAATTTTGAAAATTAGTTTCTCACAGAATACCATGAAAAAATATTTTAAAAATATTTCTGTGCTAATTAATACCAATCAAAATAGTCAGTCATGTGATACAACATGAAGCAACAGAGAAGTCTTGCTGCAAAGTCCAGTAACTGGAATAATGTTATTCCTGGATCTGCAGGTTCACAACCAGAAACCTCAAACAGAAGAGTAAAAAGTGTAAAAAGCAGCACTGCTAAGCTGCATTTCATCACTGTCACTGTCCTGATCTGTGAAAGGAAAGTTGCACTCTGCCTTCTATCCTCCAAAAATAAAAACCTACAGCATCCTGCGGAGCGAAGAAGTGGCTGCACAGAACTATTATCACCCGTTCTTCAGTGTCAGGTTTTTATTTTGATAACACTCTTCCGTAGAATAATGTAAGGAAGGTGAAGTAAAACTCATTTGGTCCCACGCCTGCTCTCAAAACGACAAGGGTATGAGCAGGGAAGGGTTATGATCAATAGTCAGGACTAAAAATGTCACACAAACAGTGCAAGGCCCTGACTGCTGTTACAGCTGGAAACCTTCACAATGGCACCGTATGTGCCATTCATCCCGCGCTGGCCTTTTGTAATAATGCTTACACGTGTATCTCTGAAAGTACTGCAAAGAAAATTTCAGGGATCTTGCCTGTAAGGGGGTGCCGCTGCCTTCACCGTGTGGCACTGCTCTGTGTAGCGCACCTGAAAACTAGCTGATGATCTGTATTTAATGGGACAAGTTCAGCTCTCTTCCATAGTCATTGAATTTCATTTTCAACACCTTCTTTTAATTAGATGTTTGCAGATAGCATTGCAGTGCCCTCCTGATTTGCTGTATTTGATTTGGCAAGCATTATTTTTTCCCCTCACTGGTGTTATGTTTGTATTCTGCATAGTGACATAGGAGCAGGGGGGAAAATCACTTAAAACAGAGATCCAGACTAAATGTTTTTAACATACTGATTTTCTTACTGCTGTTATCTTCATTGAAGGTATTATTCATGATCCCAGTACAGTCCTATAATAATGGCCTCTGTAGGGCAAAATTATTACAGAAACATGCTGTCAATGTTAGTTTCTGAGTTCCTTTATTGTTGGATTCTTATATTTTTATTTCAAAATATATACCTATGTGTTTTAAATGTACTTTTCTTTTTAAAAAGAAACGTCTAATCCCTATGCACGTAGCAAAACTAAAGGCCAGAAACTGAGCCAGAGCAGTTGAAAGAAGGCAAATGACACATTCTAGTACAACACGTGTTATTGTCTCCCTCCATCTCTCACCATGTAAGTGATAACGCTTCAGAAGAACATCTTGCGTTCGAGAAAAATTATATAGCAACCTAAAAGGTCCTTGGCTTATACTGAGGCTGACTTGGCCTCTGTGGATAAACATGATTCTGAAACTCCTCTTCCACCTTTTTGACGCCAAGCAAACACTGTCTCTCAACATTCAAATCAAAATGAAATTAACTATTTTGGTCAAGAAAGGATAGTGAATGTAGGTAATACAGGGTTAACAGTTTTTTTTTTTTAATGTTGAAGACATTTTAATTCACTTTTTTTTATTACGTGACAGGGAAAAAAGCAAGGAAAAAAAAAGACTACAACATCCCATCAAAACATTAGTGCAATACCAAACCCAAGCCAGACTTTGGGACTCTTAAGAAAGGATTTGGTTCAGATAATGACTGTGATTTCTGGTGTGTGCACACTGTATGTATTTGACTGGCTGCCTGGTCAGAGGTCTGAGATCCTCAGCAGACACTTTCAGAGAGAGGCACTCCCTGTGTTGTCACGGAAAACTTCAAGCTCTTCATTCCTTTTTTTTATTTAGCGTATGATGCAGATAAACCAGATGGGAAAAAAGGTGTTTACTTCTTAAAGAATGAGAAACATATTGTAACAAAAATAATGTTTCTTGGGTCTTAAAAAGAGCCCAGTTTACTCTGAGACATGACTTTGGAATTTAAGTCTAATTAGGAAAGAGCAAGAAATTACATCCCAAAACTAGTGATGAGATGGCAATAATGTCCTATTAGTGTCCATATTTGTGCATAGGCAGACATGATTAATAAAGCTTAGGTGTATATATCTTTTTATTGGAACTGAATTTTTAAAGGTTCCGGGGAACTGTAACAGAACGTTAAGAAAAGCCTTTTATGACATTGCTATCAATTCATTACATTATTTTGATAACAAAAGAGCTGAAATGATTTAGCCCACCTTTAAAATCTCCATATTCTATAGTTTCAGAATGCATATGCACATGTCGAGGTGATCTTGAGATGTTTTATACTATGCAAGGTTGTAAATTTGTCTCACCTTTTACTGCTTCTATGACGGTTAAGCATACATAAAATGTACTGTAATTTTGGTCTTGTGATTCTTGTCACAATTGGAAAAGTCTTTAAATAATTATTCCAGCAATATACAGGTTTTCCTATTCACATAAAGAAGGGCATGATTTTCATATATTTATGCCAGGCTGTTTATTAAAGGAACTAAACCAATTTGGAACTGTTGGCTGGTGACAGATAACCATATAACCTCATGTCACGAGCGGTTTAGACTCAGAGATACTTCACTAACTTAAGAGAAAGATCATCCTCCAGTACTTGAATGAGAAGAGTAGGAAAGCCAAAAGGTGTGCAGAAGAAAGAGGCAGAAGAGCTTCACTGAGACTCGGGAGAGAGCAAAATACGTATTGGAAGACATAAAGAAAAGAGCTATGTGAAAATCAGACCGAAAAAGACCCCAAAACAGTAAAAGAAGATACATGCAAAAGGCTTGCAGGAGTCTTCCTCTGTCTCAAAAAAGAGTGGATTAAATTTTACAGAAAAGGATTATAGATGCACAGCTTACATCAGATTTCACAGAATAAGGGACTCTATGCTTTTACAGTGCTCTTACAGATAAAAAGAAGGCTTCATTTTAAAATTTCAGTGGAATATTTGATCTATCAAATAGTCCTATTAAAGAAACATGACTTGAAAGTAGCCTAAAGAAACCTTGTTTCAGTCACATTTGCTGAGGTTTAAAACACTGTAGTCCTAAAATAAAATTATTGATGTCCTACAAAATTCTTAAGTTTAAGATATCTTCAATTTTTACAACGGAAGGACTACATTGGTTTATGTATTTTATATTAATATAATTTCTCTACTGGTTCTTTTTCATACAAAAACTTTAATCACAGTCCTAATGAATTTTTAACTGTTGCTGTCCCAGATGCAATTTCTATTAGTTCGGTGGGAATTGTGTATCCAATGGAAAAAAGAATGGGAATTGATATCCTGGATTAGATCATCCTGACTCTGTGGCTGGCCAGTATTATTTACACAAAAGAAAAACCATTTACATCATTATTACAGAAACATGCTGTCATAAGCATGGCCCATGATGAAGTTACCAGTCCAAAGAAAAAGTTTTTTTTCTTTTACTTGTTGATTAACTGTCTGTACAGCATATAACTTCTCGTATAACATAACTGTGGCTACTCAAGTTGTCCATAGCATACCTAATACTTTGCTGGAGTATCATCCTGGTTATTGCTTATGAAAGTGAGTTTCACACATCAATTATGAAGCTTAATTTAAGAAATACCATTTCCTCTCTTCTGGTTTAAAACATTCCTTTCAGTTTTGACCATGATTTCACTCATGAAGGGTCGATTGCCTTACTTTCTATGGCAGGAGTTACTAAATAATGCCTGTGGCTTCGTGTGTTATTTTGTTTAGACTGTAAATACTACACACACTTTGAAAAAACGCTAATTGTTACTGGATGCATCCTATGATTTAATCATCCTATGATTTTCACATCCTATGAAGATGAAATCTCTTCCTGAAACTTCAGGGGATATATTGTTTCACTCTTGCAACCATACACAGGTATTTTGAACGGGGTTATTTAAAGGAGCAGTTAAAACCCCAATAGTAGAGAAATGGGATACATCAGCAGTGCTTTGGAGTTTGCATGTCAGTAGGTTACCTTAAGACAACCTTAGGACAACATTAATGGATAGGCAGAATTGACAGTTTTTACATGTAAGTCAAGGGAATATACTCATGAAGCCAGAAAAGTAACTGCTGAAATACTGAGTTACAGGGAGTACGAATTACAGTTCATTCCAAAACAGTTAATCTGCATCTATAGGTAAAATTTTAATATCAGAAAAATACAAAAGCATTGCAAACTGTAACTGAACGTGATGATATGAAAAAATAAGTTCTACATTTATTATGTAAATAATACAAAATCAGTGCAAAACATATTTTCATAGCTTACAAACAAAGACTTGGGTGCTTGTTTCAGAAATATGTTAAGCTGGCCATGTGCATTTCAGTAAGCACGACTCATTTTGGTGCCCAGCGGACCCATATTCAATAAATATATTGTGTTTTCCTTAGTATCTTTGCTCAAAATCATTCACTCCAAAATATAGAATCCTAAACCCTGTGCTTGAAAAACATCTCTGAATCTCAGCTACATTTACATTATCATTCTGTGATCCCAGTTCATTGCCAATTGGGTTAGTTGCCATTTTTATCTTCCAGAGCATTTTCTGGGCACTCCCCTTATGTTTGCGATGTAAACCCACTGTAAGCCTAATGCCCATACCAGTGACACTCTCCCCTATGGGAGATTTTTGTTATCTCAAAATCTATAGTACAGTTTTATTCGGGATTTTAAATATCACTTCTCATTTTTCTCTGGACTGCTATATCTATCAAAACATTTTGCCTCCTGTTTTCAAACTGGTTGCTTCCATACTTTCCAAGAGTGGCGGGGGGCGGGGGGAAGGGTTTGGGCTTGGGTTTGGGGGTTTTTTTCTGTAAAACATTGTGCTCGGTTAAAAAATTTGGCTCCTTTCTGCACAACCAGGACTTGAGTTTATCTTGCTAAAGCAAAGAGAGGACTCCCACTTACATCTTCTGGCATAAGCCATTTATCAACAGCTATTACTTTTTTGAAATATCTTCCAGGTTCTTTCCGTAGTTCAGTCACTAGTCCATGAAGTCCTACATGCTTGGAAGTCTACTTCAGCCAGCCATGGACATCTGAACATTTATTATCTTCATTAGTAGGTATCAAATGCCGAAAATAAACTTAGCCAGCGTGATAACAATTTACCATAGAAAAAAGGACAAACGTTTCTTGCACCCAGGACAAGTGTCGGAGAGGTGACAGTCGCCTACCAGAATTCGCTTTTGCTGAGAAGCTCCATACTCTCAAACTTGGCTCTTTGGGAGCCCAGCAGAGGTTGGTGGTGGATAAGGAGGACTGGAGTGGGGCTAGTGAATTCTCTTTACAAAGCTGCCATTTCAAAAGTATCTAGGATCACAATAATCACAGTGTTAAAGAGGTACGTCATTACTCCATCGCTAGTTGGAAAATATAAAAAAAAGAAAGATTCCCAGTTAACCTAACTGAAAGAGATTAGGCTCAGGAGGGAACAGAACTTGCCTATGCCGCTGTGTCCACATCTTGTCTTCTGTATGTTACTCTGCATATTTTCGCTATGGAAACACTCACGGCTGTGTAGAATTTGCTGTGTTTTGCCCTCTGACACAATTTTGTTCACCAGGATATACTCTATATATATTTTTTTACCCAAAGCCATGGCTATACTAAGCAGAAAAGACATCACGTCAAATCACCTATCTTATCGGTGAATTAGTTAAGGCTTGTGTAATGTTATGAATAGACCGTGCTGTGTATGTGCTAAGTATTCTTTTTTGGCCATTCCTGTAACTCTAAACAATAATGTTTTGGCTTCTTGTGGAGGCTGCATGTACTCCTACAAAGTCGGTGTGATTCCATCACTTTATTTTGAGAAAATCAGAAAGATGCATCCTCTGTGTTTTCGGCTTTCATACATTATGCCCATGAATGTCACAGCCTCTGCATGCCTAAGGCCACATCTGTCAAAGGCAGACCCATTTTTAGCGGAGCATGCTAGCATATATACTACAGGAGTGAGTCTATATGAGATCTCCGTGAGAAGACATGAACTGCCATTCCTGAGCTGAAAGAAGAGTTAATATTTTTATTTTCCCTCCTAATACCTCCTCAAATTGAAGAACAGATTATTTTAAAGAGTTTACATTTACATATTAATTATAAACCAATAACTTATAGGAAATATGTAAATTAGGTAGACATACAAAACATGACATGAATGTTGAAATTTGTATCTTTAAGAGAAAACCTAGGTGCCCAAGCATGTAACCTTTACAAGCATAAATAAATCTTATGTGAATATACCCTATAAGCCTTTACTTACACTGCTGTAAATCTGAAGTAACTCCTCTGACCTTAATAGCTTTCCTCAAGATGTACCCCTTGTACAGATGAGATTAGAATTTGGCCTTTTAACCTCAATGAAACTCCGTGCGCAAGTAATACCATACCATGAAAGTCAGGATGGCTGAATCAGGTCCTCCACATAAAACACCATCACTAGGGAAATGTTTAGACAGTGATTTTCAGAGGAATGTTTAGATCTATAATTGCGCTTAGTTAAGTCAGTAGCAGTCTTAATTATTTACCAGTGGTGTCCCTGGACAGAATACTGAATTTAGAGTAACTCTGGGGGTATAGTTCTCAGAGTCTGTTTAGTTAAGAAAAATAATGGCAGTTTTCTTCTGATCCACCCTATCGCTTTTGCTCCAACAACATCCTTCTAGTCTTTAAAATACAGGTTGGAATACAGAACAAGGTTAAAGGCAATGCTATTTCTTTGAGGCCTTCCTGAAGCTGAAGAAGAAATAGGAAAATGTTAGTTTTCAGCTTATGGCCTGAAGAAGACCCAACAGCCAAAACATCACCTTTAACTTGGCTTCTATTTTTGAGTATCATTTGCTATCAACTCTAATTTTCCAGCTTTCATACCACTGCCACGCTATCAGGACTTCCACTTATCCTGTTTTTATGAGGCGCCAGGTTCTTTCTTTCAGAGGAATCTCACAGTGATCCCGATCAGGCAATTGATTTTTTAGCAGAACCTCCTATTAGAGTCAGTGGGGAGTTCTAGTTAAAAATCAGTGGCACAATCTGGCCCAAAATGAGTGAATAAGTCTTTGAGAAAAGCAAGAAATTAATGACACCTTAATGCAAAATGGGTTGTTTTTCATGAGCCCCTAAAAATGGAACACTAAAGCATATGCATTGTCTTCATTTTTGACTACTTTCCAGTTACATAGGGGAAAAGAATCAGATTTTGAGTGGATTGAGAAACAGACAGAAAAAACAAGCTCGTGTCAATTATCCATTATGAGATTTTTGCCACATTCCTTTCCACACATTTCTTGGTTAGTAAACAAATGTAATTATCAAGAAATATTCCTTTTTTATTGTTATTATTTTCAAGGTATAATTTACATTTCTAGATGTTCATAAAACATACTTCTCATTTCAAAAAATTCTTACACCGCTGGCACACTGACAATATCACATTTACTGGCATCTATATTCGCATTATATGTTGCAGTATCTTTCTACTGGCTACCATAAAAATACTGCCTTGTTTGAAGTACTATTTCGATTTTGGTTTAAAATTTGTAAATTAGATTTATATGTTGGTTTTGGTATATTGCAGTTTCATTTTTAAAATTACTTTTTAAATTGTAACAACTGTTGATACTTGTGAAAGCTACAAAACTCACAATAATGTAACTGAACTTTTTAATTTCCACATTATTAGATTAAATACAATGAAAGAACCATCAGAATACCTAAGCCACTGCTTTAAAAGGTGACTTTAGAATGACAATATTTTTCACTTTATTAAGTTAACTGATCAAGCAAATAAGCAGGATTTGTTTTTTGGTTTTGGTTTCGGGGGTTTTTTAGTAATTTAGGTTCAGAAGATGTTTTTTAACAAGTAAAAATGGCCACATTTAATAGCCACAGCAATTTCAGACTTGCAATTTAAAAATCTAGGGACTCTGCTCTTTGTGCCGAAGTCCGGTGCAGGGAAAACCAAACATTCTCAATGGAGGGATGCAAACTTAAAACTAATTCAGAAATTGAGGTCTGCACTACTATCTGTACAGAATAATAGATGGGGTTTTAGAAGTGCAGGCTTGAGTTCAATTTCTGCTCATATAGATTACCAGAAACCATTGCTAAAATTGATGGTGATTATTGTGACTAAAATCACTTTTTAAAATAAACAGAGACATGGTATTGTCTGTTCATTTGTCGAGGCTGAGAATCTGCCAACTTTCTGAGCAGGGGAATCAATAGGATTGCTTAAATTACTCATTGTCACAGTAGAAAGAATCTTGCTCTTCATTACTCAGCCACATTTTATCTACACTAGTCACTGATCTTGATTTTATTTCTATTGTCCAAACTGATAAAAGTGATGTTTGAAGTGGATACATAAGTTAGGGAAATGAAAAACAGTGGAAAAATGGCTCTTAGCTTTTTGCTTAACCTAGGCAAGAATACATCTGCACAAAGAAATTAAGACTGAAGTCACATTTCACAGATTATCTCTAGATGAAGATAATGTTTTCTTGGGTTTAGCAGTTATGATGTTATAACAGGTTAAGCTAGTTATGCTAGCTAGCATGCTCAATTATCACTTAAATTTGTGTAATTTTCAACTCCTCTTGATTTTTTTCTTCCATTTAAATCCATTCCTGATTCTTTTCTCTGTGAGAAATAAGGGTAGCTTCTGTTCTCTAGAACACAAATGCAATTGTAAAATCATCTATCTAAGTTCAAAAATTTAATACAAAAGGTCAGTTTCCCATGATTCCTTATTTTGGCATTTTAAAATCTAATTGCAACATCAGGTATTCTCGTATGTAAATCTTGCACCATGTTTCCTTAAAAGTCTTGTAATTCTGTCGGGTTTTTTTTTCCTTTATGCACCAGGTTTGTTTTTCAGTGTGCAGGCACTTGCAGCTATGCAACTCCAATGACATGTCTAGAACTTGGTTAGACAGGAGACCATATTGCACTATTCATAGATGAGAAAAGGAATCTCGCCTTCAACACCCTTGAAGCAATATTAGAACACAGAGATACATAAATCAATAATAGTAAACCCAAACATTTTATTTGGGTTTTTTTTTCAGAAGAAAATCAAAACATTTCAGCAAACATGAAAGTCTTCAATAGTTGACATTGACTCTGTCTTGAGATTTTATTTTATTGTTCTTTCCCCTGCATTTGAGAAGGAAATTGAAGGTCTCTGAGCTCCTGAGTGTCTACTACAAGGTGCTGAACAGTCTCAGCTCCCATTAAAATTAAAATGAGCATATCACAGAAGGCACTTAGCTTTTTGCAGGGTTGTATCTTTGCTGGGTCCTGGGGGGAAAGAAAAATTCACCTGGACAAAGCACAAAAGTTTCAAGAACTTCAATATCTACCTAACCTATGTACACCACGGTGGTTGGGTTCTTTTCTCTTCATTACACGTTTAAAAAAAAAAAAAAAGATAAAAGGAACCTTTATAATCATGTACAAAGTATTTATTATTACTTAATTTAAGAATTTGCTTATGAAGATGTAAAATCCTCAGCTGAGTCCATCATGACTAAACTAAAACATGTCAAAACGGGACTGGCATTAAACTGTCAAACTTAGGAATAAGGTAGTCTCATGCACCATGAGACTGATTCTTTCCTTAAGAAAGGTTCTTTTTTGACTCTTGTTTTTGAAGATGAATCTCCTGGATAAACTTGTCATAAGAGTTATGCCTACATAGGCTTTGTATGAAGGTCTGCTGAATGCTGTGCTTGACCCCAGTGGAAGGGAGATTCAGCACTTATTTGCTTTGAAAGTTAACTTACGGATAAAATTGTCACCCTTATCCTGAAATCCAGTTTCAGTTGTGATCCTTACTGAAAGGGTGGTCACACAAGTTTGTATTTCTGAAAACCTCCACTGTATGTCTGAAGTACAAAACCCTTTTCCCAGCTGCCTGGAAGTGAGGTACGCTTTACAGCTACCTTCAGGTTAAGAGTTCTTGCTGTTTGATCCAATAAATTTGCTGAAAATCTCCAGAAAAAAATTATCATCTGTAGATTTATTTCATTTATTTATCATGTTTTGCCAAAATAAGTGATATCAAGGCTTTCCAAAAGTTGATGGCCTTTCCAAGAATTATTGCAGATAAATAGTTGAATTTAATTTTATCTTTAACTAAACCAATATCTAGAGGACAGTACATTGCCTTCTAAATGGACCTTCATCTAATACTTCTTGATGTTATTCAGAAGATCTCCAGGTTTAAAAGATGCTGCTCCGGAATGAATTTCAGGATAAGATGCTTTGAGGAGTTTTAAAAATATTTTTGATCTAGACGAGCCACTGACACACAAGTTTGGCTTCCATAAGCTTTAGTTTATTTGAAACTTACTGAAGATGATCTATTTAATTAGCAGTCAATCACCAATGCAAATCAGGAGTTTTGCTTTCTGTGAATACTTGTCTAATAAGCAGCCCTTGAACTGAAGAACACTGACCCTGAGGCTTCCTCATTGTACATGAAGTTGGACAACTGTCTCTCCTATGCCAAAATATTAGGACCATGAGGATGAATATTTAGTTCTCTACAGTTCTGTTAAAGAATCTCCTGAAACGTTGCATATGTCAACTCCTAATTCAAAAGTCAAAGACGCCTCTTCTTAAAATGTGCCTTAGTTATTGAAATCAGCTGACTTCTCAAAAAAGTCTGTATGTAATTGATTAAAATTTATGTTCCTTTCCCAGTTGCCCTGCTTTCAACTCCTTCACTCTTCCAATGTCATCATGCTACTAGCTGTCAAGTTGCTGTAGGACTCTCTCTTCACTGAAGATAAGCCAGTTGTCACCTAAACGTGCAGCTAAGATGAGAAAAAATTCAGTTGCCAATACTCAGAAAAATAAAACACGTCACTTCAGAGCAAGGTCCGAACCGGCACCTAAGGAGTGCTGAGTATGCTCTTGGTCCATCTAGACCTTGAGGTCACGTCTAAACAGAAGGCTCATTTTGGCAAAATAATTATACCAGATGTTTACTGGTTAAAGCATACTAAACACCTTCATTCATAAACAGTACTGAACGTTAGCTCTTTCCTTAAATACCCCTGTATAAATAAGCTCAAAGTTAGATACCTGCAGTACCAACTCAGCTGTGCCCGTTACTGACTCAAGCTGACAGCAACAGATAAATTTACCAGTGAAAACACGGGCATTTAGAGCCTTCATGAAAAGCAGAATTTCTAATTTAAAAAAAAAAACCAACAACAACAATTCTCTCAGGCCTTCTTAAAATATAGAAAATAACTTTTTAAAAATATATCTATTATTCTGGTGAAGTAAGGTCCTCTCTCAAGTGCTTGTGAAAGACAATGTTTACACAGTTGAGAGATTTCCCTGCTTTTAAAAAAAAAAAAAAATCCAAGCAGTCAGCCTCACAATCAAATGTGCCTTATTTTAAGATTCATTAATAAACATTTATGAAGGATTTGATACGTGAAGTGCCCTCTCTCCATATACCTATACATCGTATACATAACCATAAGCATATACATATACACACACTCACACGCACGTGCTACATGTTATGATAAGGATGCTGTATTACTTGGAGTGTGTTTAGAAATAAAGATAGGAAAATGGTTTTATCTTCATCCTGGTTTATAAGTCAAGATCAACAAACTGGAATATTTCAATTTATTCTATTTTAGAATATTCCATAATTTTATATTTTATTCAGTTACTACTTCAAATTGGCATTTTATGGAATATTTTAAATCATAATCAACTTACATAGACAAATTTAAAAAGAGATCAGAATTCTTCCCACATCATAACTGGTTAAGGTAGAATTGATGTTATTTCCTTCAACAGGTTTTCTGCCTTTGTGAAAAAACCTTATTTGTTTTGTGAAATTTTGATCTAACTATAGCTAATTCTTCTATAATCTGCCCCAAACTTATTGTACAGAAAGGCTCATCATTAATTTATGCACACATTTTATACGTAACTTGAAGGGAGACAATGTGGCAAAAACAAAAATCATGTCATTCTGTTAAATTTACTCAAGAAAAGGGAAAAGATATCTCTTTACTTACTAATTAGGTTTCAGACCTTAGCATTTTAGAGCAGCAGTTTCAGAACTCTACAAGCTTTGTTGCAATAACCCATTTCTAGCCACATTCACAACATATTAAATACAATTTCATCTAGAATTTTAACTACATCTATGAAAAATAAATTTCATAAATACATAGCAGAATGAGTTTTCATAGCAAAATTGTAATAAAATTGATTTCTTATTGTAAATTACTGTGCAGATATGCTCAATTACTACATAAAGTTTATTCTTCGCTTTACAATGCTTTACAGTCTGATTGGCTGAAGAGTTTCTAATTTTCCTAATCACTGCACAGTTATTTCTTTTCAAGTATACACCCTACAAATCCAGTCCTGCTGTTCGGCAGAGAGTTATCCAACCAGAGAAGCAGGATGTACATAATAGCTATGTGGTTATCTTTCGATAATCGTACTTCTACCATCACCTGCCATACTTCTTCTTAGGTTGGCTCTGGAATACAAACTTTTCAACCTGTCAGCTTCAGCTTATCGCTTATTGAGATACTGTGAAAATGCATGAAGGAGGAATCCTTCTGTTCTCATTGCAATGAAAAGAAAAAAAAAAAAAAGGGCAAAACAGGGCTGGCAAAACTAGGGGGGGGAAAAGTGCTCGATTCTGATCTCATTTTAAATCATGGCAAATCCGAATTAATTCTATTAACCATCACTGGAGACAACCAAAGTCAAAAGGTCAGAATATGGGATATGATAGATAGATAGATAGATAGATAGATAGATAGATAGATAGATATCAGAATATATATGCCCTGGTTTGTAAAGGTTGAATTCTGGCACTGATGCCCCCACTGCAGCACGCTCTTCTCCCACACTTAGTTACCCTCGAGGAGCAAAGCTCTCATCCCAAAAGCAGCAGCTACGTATTTGCTCTCTGCGTTTACTTCCGACAGCAGAATCCTCCTCTGCACTGGTAAGGAGGAAAAGACAGCAAGCATGGAAAAAGGTCCGCGAAGGCAGAAAGAAGGAGAAATGGAGCGGGGAGGAGTTGCGAGGCACAGAGCCTATAAAGAAGGCTATACCCGCACCTGCACCAACCCTTTGCGGCATCTAATCCGTGCCAACATCCAGCTGGGGTCATGAAACTCGGCATGGCAGTATTAGAGCAAACAATACCATATGAGAAAACACAGACAGAGCCCCCGGACCCAGGATTAAGCCCAGGTCTCCCCGGTGCATGTCCAGACCCTTAACCCGATGAGCCATGCTCCTCCGTCCTCCCTCCTTCTCTGCCCCGCTGAGCTTTCAGGTGTTTCCCCACGCAGCGGCACAGCTTCACCCAACTTGTAGCCGACACCTCTGACCGCACGCATTCCTGAACCTCCCCTTTATATAAGCCAGAAAATGGAGCTTTTAAAAAACAAACAAACTTCCCTCAGTAGCTTCCAATGAAATGAAAAATTCTTTCCAAAGGTTCTCCAAACGTTTTTTCATGGTTTTGTTGTCTCATGTCTTATTTTTCTTTTTTTTTTTTCCTCAAATTGTTCTCATTCTATAAACTGAAAATTTAGAACACTAATAAAATAGTAATGCACCAAACTATTTCTTCTACCTATTTACTCTCAACATGGATTTAAGGCTAATGCATGTTATTGAATGTTGGTCTTATCAGCAAGAGGTGATCCACTGACTTTGTCATGCCTAGTCATTATTGGAAATTGTCAGTAAAATAAAGTTAAAATGGAGTCAGGGTCGACAGTTTATATTTTTTCCTTTTCTTTCATATTTTTTATTTTTATTATTTTTAATATTTTTTGAAAGTCCACTTTTTTCCGCTCTAAATTAGCAAACAAAGACACCAAGGAATTCTACACTGGGGTAAACTCTCTCTTTATATAGTTTATCTATATAACACATATATATAGTTTACATATATATGCATATTTCTGTATACATATATATGTGTAACTATAACCTGTGCACAGCAGGGATGCATGCCAATAAGGCACCCAAAACAACTCAGAGACATCAAATCAGCTCTCAGGCCACACTGTAAAAGCGCTTGAATTTGGCAGGCTGGACTACATTCTTCTTATTGGTGAATGAACACCAATTCTTCTTATAGGTGGCTGAACGCTCACGTCATGTTCAAACTGAAACTTAAGGATGAAATCAGGACAGGTGCCTCTATAATTAACTTGGCCTGGTATTCTGCCGGTGTCTGTTCGGAGACAATAATTTATAAATGATTGGAGATTCAATCATTTTAACTTCCTACGGGCATTCATAAGGAGATCTTGATCTTGCACAAGCACAAGCGTCGCTCATCGACTTCAATGGAAAGGTGCAAGGGTCTTTAAAGGACAATGCAAATTCTGTAGGACATAGACCTTAAAAAATATATGGTTTTAACCATTGTATTTATAAACATGTGATCTGTTGCTATAGACATATAACATAGTGATATGTAATATGATATATTTGTACTTCACTTGTTCACAGAAAAGAATAATTCAGATACTGTCTTACGGGAAACAGTAAAAAAGGCAAAGGCAGTACATATCTATCTGTGTCAAATAAATGGAAGGAATGTGCCTATATCTGATATAATTATACCTTTGGGATCTTCAGCATAAGGCTGTGCATCTTAAACCAACCATTTTCATTTCTGATTTTTAAATTTATATTTCAAGCCAACGTTTGTATTCCTATCACTCCCATGGTGGTAGCTGGGCAGCAAACACTATCACGATAGGTATCTATAACATGTGTTTCTCAGAACGAGCGTGCAAATGAACTATCCAGATTTATCTTTAGAAAACATTTTATTTGAAGATTTAACTCTAGGCAAAAGAATCACCTGGAATCAAATTACTATATAGTCATAAAAATTTAGAGATTAAAAAAGATCTAAGAGCTGATCTAGTCAATCCTCTTAAGCATGCAGGATTGTAACCTGCAATGGGTTCTCTGGAGTATTCCCCACTCCGGGTTTAAATTACTCCGGCAATGGAGTCACTGTTATTTCCTTTGACTCTATCCCACCGTCCACCTCATCACTAGGAATTTTTCCAGATATTCAGACAGCCAGCTCCTGTGCTCGGTTTCTTCTCATTTACCTTTCCTAGGTACACAGACCATCATGTCAGCACTGCTCTAATACTGCATTCTGGTTTGGGTTATATTGGCCAGGTTTTGGCCAACATCAGAGAAAACTCTGGATGCATACAAAGAATGACCAGTTGACACCATGCAAGCCTTCAGTAGCTGGGATTACTCTCTATCCAAGCACCCACACACATTTGCTTTTGATTATCGGTTAGCTCAGTCACTTCTCTCGAGCTTTCCTCCTGAATAAATCCCTCCATTCTGTCACTTTAACAGTTTTGCCCTTTTTTTCTCTGAATCTTGTCAGTTTGACTCATTACAGTTTTTTTTTTAATGGCATGCTGTATTCTAGGTAGTCTAATACTGCCATGTGGAAATTATGGGTTCCCAACATGATGCTTTTAAATATACGGCATAAAAGGCATTGCTGTTACTTTTTTTTTTTTTTTTTTAAATCATATTTTAACCTTGTAACTAATTTGTTGTCCACTTTCACTCTTAGGTCTCTTCCTATTATTTAGCATCTGTTCCTACTGAATATTTATTTGTGTTTCAGATATTTTTTCTCCCGCGTGTTCATTACCTTATTTATTTTTCCATGATAAATCTTATATTCTGATTTCCAGACAATATTGCTAATCTGTCTTGGTTAGTCTTATTCTTTCACTTTTCCCACAAGTGTCTATAGCACCTCCAAATACACTAACTTGAGTTGTGTCATTTGCAGTCTCCAAATTATTAGTAAATAAGTACATTCAGATTATAAATTCAGTACTTATAGAACTAGATAATAAACTTCCTTAAAATCACTGAAATGTGTGCAATTATTTAAGCATTTTGGAGGAAAAAAATTGTTCATTTTTAGAATTATTAGAACATTAAAATTGCATATTCCCTTGTTCTTTTTTTGGTGAACTCATCATATTACACCTGAGAGTTCAAATATCCTGTGGTCTTTAACATTCTGTGTAACTGATGGCTGGTTAACAGCAGGATTTGGCTTCACCTGAGGAAGAAAAACCACAGGGATGAAAATGTAGAAAGAACAGGTCAATCCAGTTTAAAACTCAAAATACAGAAGATTATATCCATTAATGAGAAACGTTATTTTTATGTATGAGAGGCCCAACCTAAAGCCTCTGTTTTAGCAGCTCTTATTTATTGGAGCTGCCTCATTTAAGAGACACCGTAGGTAAGTAACGACTACCCGAAAAACAGGGAGCTTACAGGATTGAGCCCAATACATGACTAATAGTTTGTACAATATACTTTGATTTGACAGGTATTTTGGCCTACATTCCTACAGATACTTCAATATATGCTGCTTGTGAAAACGCCCATTAAATACACTGAAATTTATTTTTTCTCAGGTGAGGGTGAAATAAAGTTTTAAACTAAATTAAGAAATTAAGCATTTTTGTTAAATATAGTATCTTATGTTTATTGTGTGTACAGCAAGGGAACGTGTCTGCATACTGTACGTTATTAGCAAAATGTGCTCAAATGACTGACTTTCATTTACATTAACTAGCATATCTTTTTTCCTTCAGTGATACTCTATTTGTTTCGGAGATGTTGAGAGGCATGAACAAAACTAATGAATATTTCTAAGCAAAATGCTTCAAAATTGTATACTTTCAAAGTGACAGAAATATTTAATTTCATGAATGTATCCCATTTATGTTCAAAATAGAGTATTTCGCTGGGAGAATTTAGATGTTTCAGCGTCATCTATCAACAGTGTTTGGAATAGGAGTGGTCTCTTTCAAATGCAGCATTTACAAGTCACCACTTGTCATTAAATGTAACTGTATGTTCAAGGGGTTTGTGATAATAGCCTTTAATTAAACTGGGGACTGTTAGAGGGTTTCTGTTGCCCTTTGAAGTTCTTAATTATTAGTTGTAGCCAGCCTTTTATGGCACACTTAAGGTTAAATTAAATAATTAAAATATACCTCCAAGAGAAATATAAAGACTTTACATGTTTTAATTGAATTTCTGAATTTCAAGGTTTTTACAATAATAACATATGTTTTGATTCTCTTGCGTTGGCATACTAGAATGCTACATACATTAGACAAAAAATCGGTAGCTTTTTATGGCAATAATCGCTAAGCATGACGCATGTAAATGAGCTATTTTCTATGCACGGCTGGCAAAAGTGCTAATTAAATAGTTGGTATTCAAGGCTATGCTCGTTCATTGTTTAGTGACATACAAATCCAGCGATGTGTGCCAGCAGACATTTTAAGTTGAATGTTTTCTCATCTACGCTCTTTGTCATGAAATGGTGGCACCATGATGAGAACACTAGTGTAAGCAAAACACTGAAATATGCTTTAATAATGTTTTAACCATGTAGCGACACTAGTCTAGTTTTCTAATGAATTTTTAATTTCTTTCTTCTTATGAGGATGTTACGAGTTATCGCTGATGCATATTAAATCATATACATGAGTCATTTTCTCACTAAATTTGCATAAAATGGCTAAATGATAATGCACCAAATGGGGCTTACTATATATGGTACAGTAAATATGCCCTTGCAGGTTTTCTGCAATCAATCTCCTGTATTTCATTAGCAGCCAGATAAAGGTCTGTTCTGAAAAGGGAGAAGAAAAACTATTGTGTGTACACTGCGAACTTATGATGCCTGTGGTGATTCCTACGTGATTATTAGAACCCAGTCTAGAATTAGAATTTGCAAGAGACTGAAAATAAAGTTCCTTGGCAAGTGCAGCTAAATGGTCCCCCTGAAAGCAGCCTAGTGCTGCTAATAACCACCAGGCAGTTCACTGGGACTTTCCACGTTTAGCACTGAACACTGGGTTTGAAATCCACGTAGCCCATGATTTTAATTTTGCAATGCTTGATAGATCTCTAACACTCCCTGCTAAGTCTATAGCCACCAAAATCTCGCCAGCTCCTCGCTATTTCTCACTGCAAGTTAAAAATGCGATTCTTCTCTTAGTGTTACATGCACTCACCTTCCACCCACATTAACTGTTCCCTTCTTGCCTTCCTGCTAATAGAAATTACATATATTGGCCAAAACATATTTGAATTGATAGCACGATCGCAGTAAGAATGGCATCACTGTTGCAATACTATTAATCCAAACAAAAAAACCTTACGTTTAATGATGGAAACTTTGTTCTCTCTCTCTTTTTTCTTTTTGACATCTGGAACATTTTTGTACCTGGTGCAAAGAAAGTGCTATTTAAAAATAAATGTATGCTTTGCCCTACAGTTATTTTGAATTAGTCTTGATAAATAATTAAGTAATGCATAATATATTATTTAGATGCAATGGTCTTAAGGATTTGAGTGGTATTTCAACTACAATTACAGTAATTTATTTATCAGTGAAGAATTTACATAATCACACTTCAAAATCCAGTGGACTGGACAGATATCAGAAGGACACCCAGGAATGTGCATAATGACTCTGGGCATTAGATTAACTTAACAATGTAGTCATGTGCAAGATGTTATAATATCTAACATAGCTATATTTGATGAATCGTTTTTAAACGATGAAAGCTAAACGTTGTTTTCTCTTCTCAGTTTTATTTTAAGAAAAAGACAAATTTTAAACACAGAACAGGAATTAGACCATTCTATAGGAAGTAAAGTATTGTTCCTACTAGAATGGAAGAAAATTTAAATATTATTTACAATAAAATCCTGGAGTCTCTCTTCTTCAACTGCCAGAGGAACCATTGATTTTATTACAATGTCATTAAATGGTTACTTGATTTCGTCTAGTTATTTTAGGCGATCCCGTTGGTCATCAGTGGCAAAGGACAATGCAGGGAAGAAATGGAAGTTTTCTGTCTTGTCGGTGTAGACAGACTGGTGACAGAAGTAACTCACTCCAGGTAACTCTGTCATTCTATGGATCTTCCCTCAGCCCACGGAATCTTTTTGAGGCAAATGAGGTAGAGCTTATAGCTACGACGAAGCGTCGTGAACTCACATGCAGGTACAGATCATAGGTTTTCCAGGTTCAAACTTACGTACACAAATGCACGCGCAAGTTTGCATACGCTAATTCTGTCCATGTCTAGCCTTCTAAAATTAAAAGAGGATCTACATAGCTATCATACGAAGCCAATTTATGCCATATCAGAATCACGGGAATTTAGAGGGAGACATAAAATTAATATTCATCTATTTCCCAACAATATATTTATGCCCACTGGTAAGATATTGGTACCTCACAAAATCCTCAGTACACAGCTGAGCAATAAGCTATGTGGTGTACGCTTACACCAATTACAACCATAGAGAAGGAGGTTTTAATGGTCTGTTTTGAAAGAGTTTTTTAATATAGAAAAATAAGTGAAGAATTAGCTCTGGCTCTGTTTCAGCCCATACCACCACCACGTTATACTTTCCTATCCACCCACAGCAAATTCTGAGATGCTACAGCAGCAATTGCTTTCTGTGACAGAGAACAGCTAAAGACAATAAATCATACTTTATACAAAAGAGTGCTAATTTTACATTTTCTGATGTACCACAACCGCTGCTGAGTTAGACAGGTGAGAAGAAATTGCATATGTGTGATCCCACCCTCGCTGTGCAGGTTTTCTCTTACTGACTCCAGCTTTCTCATACAAGGTTATCGTGTGTTAGATTCCAATTACATTAAACTATTACCGTTATTCTCATGATAATGATACTATTTTATAACACCCCAAACTCTTGTTTCCCAAAGATAATATTCTACATGACAATGAGAGTGGAGTATTTTTTATGTTAATGTCCTTTTCAGAGAACTGACATTATTAACAGAATAAATGTAACTTACTTTAAAAGACATCTCTCAAAAAAAAAAATCAGATTTTAAAAAACAATTATACACTCCTTTTCATTGGCACAGAGTTTATTGTGGAATTAAAATGATCCCGCTCAGACCATACAGGTCCTTTTACAAAGGGCAAAATGCTGGTCCTGTTGGAGTCCGAAGATAGACTGGCCAAGCTTTGACCCAAAGCACAGGACATTAATTTTTCCCAACAAACTCTTCTTAGACTCCAAAGAAGACAAATTACTGGCCGTTTCCCATAGTCATTTATTCACGAAGTTCATTTTGACCTAGCTTCTACTTTCCCCACGCTGATGTACAAACTGGAGGTCAAAAGGCTAAGCAGAAGGTGGTTCCTTATCACAATCTCCTATGCACCGGCACTTTCCGTACTTTCTCACATGGGCCTGCTCACTGCCACAGCCTTACTTACACACCACGTGGCTTCCAGCACCATCGAAGCCGTAATAGTCCACAAATCAATAAGCAAACGAAGAAGATCTGTGTTCTTATCACACGCTGTGCTTCAGCACAGACGTTTAAACCATCAGTGTTCAGGAGGAGCGAATGCCCCTTCACCGTTACTTTCCAAGGTTGCATGCCGCAGACTTCAGCAAGAGCTGAAGGAACTGAAAAAGTTGGCGCCTGGAGGGGCAAGGTCAGTTTTGCCTGAACTCTGTGCATCCCATAGTTGTTCCCCCATTAAATATGTGTGTGTTTACCATTCTAGTATAAACCACTTCAGAAACGTGTCCTTATGGTGCCGCCCAGGCACAAAAGTTTCAAAGGCAAGTGGTTACAGATATAAAAATGAACAGCATCCCAAATGGATGGGGTACCAGAGTCCCTTCCAAAACGTTACTCCTTTAGTTACAAGGTGCCGGAAGCATCCGCACTTGTAAGCCAGGCACTCAAACTCACAACAGGATCCAAAAATGGGCCTGCCCTTACAGCACCGGCACGGAGATAGAATCATAGAATAGAATCATAGAATCATTGAGGTTGGAAAAGACCTCTAAGATCATCGAGTCCAACCGTCAACCCAACACCACCATGTCCACTAAACCATGTCCTTAAGCGCCTCATCTACTCGTCTTTTAAATACCTCCAGGGATGGGGACTCAACCGCTTCCCTGGGCAGCCTCTTCCAATGTTTAACCACTCTTTCAGGAAAGACATTTTTCCTCACGTCCAATCTAAACCTCCCCTGGCACAACTTGAGGCCGTTTCCTCTCGTCCTATCGCTTGTTCCTTGGGAGAAGAGACCGACCCCCACCTCGCTGCAACCTCCTTTCAGGGAGTTGTAGAGAGCGATGAGGTCTCCCCTCAGCCTCCTCTTCTCCAGGCTGAACAACCCCAGTTCCCTCAGCCGCTCCTCATAAGACTCGTTCTCCAGACCCCTCACCAGCCTCGTTGCCCTTCTCTGGACACGCTCCAGCACCTCGACGTCCTTCTTGTAGTGAGGGGCCCAAAACTGAACACAGTATTCGAGGTGCGGCCTCACCAGGGCCGAGTACAGGGGCACGATCACTTCCCTGCTCCTGCTGGCCACACTATTTCTGATACAGGCCAGGATGCCCTTGGCCTTCTTGGCCGCCTGGGCACACTGCCGGCTCATGTTCAGCCGGCTGTCGACCAGCACCCCCAGGTCCTTTTCCGACAGGCAGCTTTCCAGCCGCTGGATGACGGCATCCGATGGGGTGCTGTCCCGTCTTGCCAGGGAATCAGCGCAAACGACGGTCCAGCACGGAGGAAAAAAGAAAAGGAAAAAAAAAAAAAAAACAATAAAGAAGCCCTGGCTACGAGGTGACGGCAGTGCCCTCCAAAGCGCTCTTCCGTGGCCCGGGCGCAGCGGCCGGGGCAGCGCCGCGACGCCGCGGTGAGGGGCGTGGGGCGGCGGGCGGGTCGAGCTCCGCCTGGCAGCGCTCCGGGGCCGGGGCGGCATCATTAGCCCGGCGCAGCGTGATTTCTCCCTAATCCTTTCTGCAACTTACAACAAGTTTAAATGTCCATGCATGATGTTATTAACCGGCTTTAGGAACCGCTTAAGACCCGGAGGGTTTGGGTTTTTTTTTTTTCCCCTTTTTGGGGGTTTTTTGGAGCCTCCCCCGGCGGACGAGCACACCGGCGCGGCGGGTCAGCAGCGATAACAACTCAATTACTCGGCAACGGGGTACCCGGGCTGGTGGGGCGGGGGGGGGGGGGGGGGGGCGCTGGCTGCTGCGAGAGGCGGCTCCTCGAACGGCGGGCAGCGCTAATTACCGATAACCGCTAACAACTAACAGCCGCCGTTAGCAACGCAGCCCCGCGGCCGGAGGGGGCGGGCGATGACCAGGGGGCGGCGGGAGGCGGGGGGGGGGGGGGCACAGGCCGGCTACCGGCGGGGAGAGGCGCGGAGCCCCGACCCGCCGCACCCGCTCCCCGCCCCGCTCCGCCCCGGCGCATCCCGGCCCCGGGGGCGGTGCCGCCGCCGGTCTCCCGGGAAACACCAATCAGCGCCGCGGCCGCTCCGCGGGGGCGGGGCCGCGCGGGCGGCGGCCCAACGGCTGGCTCCCGGCGGCCCCCGCGGCGGGCGGCCGCCATCTCGGCGGGGCGGCGGCCCGGGGAGGCGGGAGGTGGCGGGGTCGGTCTGGGCCTCGGCGGCTGCTGCCGCCCGCGGCTCCGGGCCCGCGGCCGGGGCTCGACCCGGCGGGGATTCGGCTGGGGGAGCCGCGGAGGGGCGTGCAGCCTGGCGGGGGCGGGGGGGGACCCCCTAGGCCCAGCGCGGCCTCCTCGTTTGCCAGGGGGATGCCCCGCGGGCGTGGACGCCGCAGGGCCAAAGCAGAGGCCGTTTCTTTCCCGGGGGGGGGGGTGTCAAGGAGGAGGCCTTCCCTTCTGCCCCCCGTGTCCGCCCGCTCCTTGGCAAACCTGGCTGAAATAGTAAATTTTTCCCGTTAGTGCTGTGGGATGAGGGACAAGATCCCAGTCCGTGAAGCCCGATGATCGCTGTTTATGGACCCCTTCTGCTCCCAGTCCAAATCGTGCAGAAGCAGGAGTGGGCAGCCGTGAGCCCGGGCTCTGCGCGGCACTTGGGAGGACAAGCACTGCGAGGTTTGGCTCATTCATAGCTTAGCGTTAGTTGTGTGGGATTAGGGGGAAACAGAGCTTTTTTAGCATTGGCTTTAAAGACACAGACTCAACACCCCATTCCCTTTCCCCCGTGTTACACACATCTCTAAAACCTACAGGTCAGCAGCCTGGCGTGAGGCTCGGTCCTGCTCCCTGCGAAGCCAGTGGCACGAGTTCACCCATGCTCAATGCTGACCCTGCCAGGTAATCTCCACACCGGCTTTACGCCACACACTATGAATGTATATGCATACATACACACATGCACGTTTATAGTTAGACACAAGTGAGAGCTTCAGGAAGAACGGAACAGGTTACTGTTGACGGACAACGGCAAAGCCAAAGGGCTCCTTTCTCCTCCTCTCCCGTTCCCTCCCAGGAAGGCCCATAAAAAATGCCCTAATTTTTACCTCGTGCACTTGCCATTTAGTTAGGAAATGTAATTGTCAAAGTCCGACGTTTTCTTTCTTCTAAATTAAAATAATGGAAGAGGGAAGGGGTAATTAATGTGCTCACCCCAGGGTGAGCAATCTATGGAAGTGGAGTACGTTTTAAAAATCTAAATGGACTTTCTTCATCGTGTCTCTGTGGGACGGCTACGTGCCCACCCCCCTACTTCTGGAGGCAGCTGACAGAAGTCAGAAAACAACTCTTAATTTGCGCGGGAAGGGCGGGGTCTGCCCTAACGGACGGCGCACCCTTGGCTGCTCCACAAAATGAAATATTTCACAACGTCTATTTTAATTGAAACAGAAATAATGAATCCACCCTATGCTAATGCGTATTAATGGCAACTTTAGGGAAGGGGGAGATGCGCCCATGAATACGCCCATTCATACAAGCAGTCCTTTCTGGAGGGGTGAAGGCAGACCCCCCCTCTGCCCCGGCTGCCGGGATTCGTACGGCGGGCAGGGGGCTGGCCAAGGCCTGGCTTCTCCTTCTGCCTCCACGGGCAGGGTTTAAGCACCTGCCCGTGCCGCCCTGCTTCTGCTCCGAACCCGGACCAGCCCCACCTGCCCCTCACTCACAAGGGGTTGCACAAGAAAGTCAAGAAAAGGCAATTTCTCCGGCACCGATGCCTGCCCAGCCACCGCGCCGGCCTCCTGCCCGCACCAGGATCCCCAATGTCCAATGCTGCAGGTGATGGCCCTGCTGGGAAGGGCAGCAGGTGGAGCGGGCGAAGGGGTGCGTTAGTCAGCACAAGGGTAGTTACTCATTGTTTTGCGGTTTTTATGCCAGGAACTGGATGGCGCGTTATGAAACACGGGCAGAATCGTGGTCACTTAGATTTAAAACACAGACATTCCAATAAAGCCCATGCAAGTAACTCCTCGCGATGTCTTTGAGCTGTTTCTTAGTCTGCACTGTGCATGAATGCTAAACAGAGGACTAAACTGAATAGCACTCATCACAGAAACCATTACCAAGTGGAGGGGGCAGAAAGAGTAGTAGTAAAAACTGAGAGAATTGGAAACATTCCTTCTGGTACCTGGGTCTACACCAAGATGGCCTGATGGGTTTCCTCCAGTACCCAGAGAAACACATGTCCCACCGCTTTGCTTATCAGTTTGTCTTATTTCTGCTAAACACTCAAGAAGAAATCTCCCCCTAGACTCAGAAGAAGCGACCCGTGTACTGTGGAGTGCACTTACTAACGTTTTATCAGTCCCAAGCTGGAGGGCCGCAATAGTTGCCGAATAGAAGCTTGTTCACGCAGTTTATTTTCCTAATTACATAAGAAGCAGTTTGGTAACTTGAACTTCTCAGAAAACGATTAGCCGGCTCTACGCGCTGAACCCCAGTTCCCATAAGAAAATTAAAATCTTTATCTGGCTAAAATAACTTGTAAATGAACTCATTTTCCCCCGCTTCTTTTTGTATTTCGTGCATTGTAGACCCTAGCAATGATATTAGTTCTAGTGTGGGAAAATATTATAATTGAGATCTGGTAAGTTATTTGCAGACTTCAAGTTTTTCTTTACACTGTGCTGACATTTAGTACAGCCCCGGTGAGGAAAACAATGCTGCCATTCATGGCTCTAGACGTAGATTTCAATCGACTTAAGCGGGCACAATGAAACTTGGTCATTCACTGGTTACCCATATTGTGTTCTCAAATTTTCTCTCAGCAAAAGTATAATGACTCAGTATTGTATGGTTGCATAGACAAGGGCTCAGAACAAGAGGCGCTAGTTTTGTCTGACGGTGTGAGAAAGTCGTGAAGGGATCTTTTCTTCCAGATGGTGTTAAATTCAGCTGCCTTTTTAACATTGGCCTTGCACAGCAATCTGCTGCTCCCTTTTCACAAAGAATAAGCCCGGGTCCCTGCTAGTTAACATGCATACTCACGCAACCTGCAACTTCACTCCAACTGCTTTACAATGCACTGGTATGCTAAATAAACTCGATCTGGTCTCTCCCAGTGCTAAAACTGGCCTTCAAAGAACTGCCCCACTGATATTTACACTTTTTTTTCCCTCCCTGTTACATAAAGCTGCATAAGGTTTGATTATTTTTTTTTCCACAAGTTTTAAGGAAACGGCACCTAACAGATAATCCTCGGAACCGTTACTTGCTGCGTGAGCCTCTTAAAGCCTGGACTTGGAGGGCATGCTGCCACATTTCCACATGCTCTCTTTTCCCAAGTCAGAAGTTAGATGGGCAGGACAAAAGGGGGGGTAGGGGTGGTGGTAAACGAGGCACTTTGCTCCTAAAGCAGTGAAGGAGTAACAGTAATAATAATGGTAATAATAGCCAAACGTGTTTTATTGATTGATCGTCACGTAACATTATTAAGGTACAAGACAACTTAATATGACAATGGCCAACACGCGATTATAATACTGGTATTTTTCTCGGGTGTTTTCCTTCACAAATTTACATCAAAGACCAAGGCGCAAGCAACAGCTTAAGTAAATTGACCCCATTGAGTGCCTAAGTAAACAATGGGTTTCCCCAGAAAACAGCTTATTGCCTTAATTGAGGCTCTTTGAGAAAGAAAACCGCGTACTTTGTCATGTAAATGTTAATTGTAGTAGACAATGGCCCTAGGTAAATAGCACCCCTGGACAGGCAGTAAATGAGAGGCGTGCGGGCACTCTGCGGTGAAAGGTTGGTGGCACAAACACGGTTTCGGATGTAAATAAAGGGGGTCTGCTCCCCGGTCGCTACAGCAGTAAAACTTCGGCACGTGCAGCGGAGCCAAAACGGGGATTTACCTCAAAACAGCCTGGCCGGGGTCCCGGCCGGCACTGCCGGCAGCCACCGGGAGAGACCCTCCGACCGAAACTGCGGTGCCATTATTTTTGCAGCTGCGGGGAGGGCTTCTGAGGCCAAATTCTTTGTTTTGAATCGACAGCACGCCTGCTGCTGCCAGGACCCGCTGGCTGGCTCTCTGCTCCCTTCCTCTCCCGCTGTGAGCCCCAAAACAGTGTTTTATACAGGCAGTCCGATTGCAAAGTTAAAGGGGAAAAAAAACCAAATAAATGTTAAAACCAAAAAAGCAGCGCGCACAAGGTTAGTCCCTCCTTTGATGGAGACCGCTGACCCCCTTCCCTTATCTCCGAACTTGTTTTAATCTGCCTTGGAGACGCCCGGTTTTCTGATACAGCATCCTGCGCCGGTGTGCCTCCGGGAAGACGTTTAGGTCAAGTCCAAAGGAAAGTGTTACCCTTAACAATTAATCCCGCTCGGTTTGGCTGCCAGAGGTGCCTAAGCTGCCGTAATTATAAAGATGGATAGCACCCGGACGGGTGTTTATTAAAAAAACGGGGATGTTTGCAAGGCCAGCCCGCCACGCCTGCTCTTCCCTTCTCCCACCGGGCCCAGCCTCCGCAGCCGCCCCCCACGCCCCCCCCCCACACACACACATACACGCCGTCCGCGGGCGAAGGGCGGAACTTGCGCCCGGCGGAGCGGGCGGCATCCGCGGGCGCGTCCCCTCGCCCGGGAGCCCGCGGACGGCTGCGGGTGGGAAACGCCACCGCTCCCGGCGCTGCGGGGAGGGGGGGGACGGGGGGGCGAGGGAGGGGAGCGCGGCGTGGTGCCGGCGGTGGGCTCCCCCCCGACCCCGGCCCCGGCCCCGGCCCCGGCCCCGGCCCCCGCCGGGCTGTCTGTCACGGGCTGCCGGGGCACGGCGTTGCCACTTGCCCCGAGCGTGGGAATGGGAGCGCCCAGCCGTTCACATCTCCTGCACGCCGTTTAACGGAATCAATTAGGCAAGACAGACCCTCCGCTTCCCCACACCGCCCCCCCCCCCCCCCCCCGCCCCACCCCCGTTTTTTGTCAGGTCTATATACGTCCTAATTATTTCGGTTTGGGATGCCAGAGCTGTTTCCCGGATAGATCTGATCATCCTTAAACAAAAAGAGAGGAGGCGCACACGTGGGTTTGGGAGTAAATGTCACTTTCATTTCCAATGCTAGGCGCGGAGTAAGACACAGAACATTTTTTAACACTTTGACAAGGGGGGAGGCGATCTCGTCTCCATCACGTCTTTCTGCTTCAGTAGCTTCCTCAAGGAAACCCTCTCGGAACAGAGAAGCATCTGTGCTCGCGTTTTGAATAGCAGAATAAAAATCGGCCGTCACTTTTCTTCATCTTTGTGCAGCTCCGCCGAGTTCTCAGTAGATATAAATTATTAAGCTTGCCTACGCTTCAGTGTAAACTTTTTCTGAAAGCCTGCTTTCATGTTGTTTGAGATAAACCCCGATGCTTTGTCTCAGATGCACGCAGGCCGGTTTTGGGTTTGTTTGTTGTTTCGTTGTTTGTTTGGGTTGGGTTTTTTTCTTCCCTCAGTTCGGTCCACACCGCCACCACCGTCATCTTCATCATCACCAGCTACCACCTCTATTTTTAAGGCCGTTTCATCGCAATGAATCATTTTGCAAAATGAAACTCGGCATTTCCAAACAGCTTTCTAAGGCGGGGGGGGGGGGGGGGGATCCTCTTAGCCCAGTTAAACGTTAGCTGCTGTGGGTTTCTCTTTGTTTATTTGTTCGACAGCAATAGTTGCACATGCATTGTTTACCATCGGTACCGTTTCCTCTGTGCAGCGTCTGTGCCATCTGGCAACTTCATATTTTGGAATAAGTATGCCATTTAATTTCCTCCACTCCCACCTTCAGCTGTAAAAACGTTAGATTCGATAAGCGTTCCTGACCTTTCTCGGGTTTTACTGTCTCTCGCAGTAGTCTTTCATTTTCACACGCTGTACGATGATCTTGAAGGAGTTTTTACTTTCGGTTATCTAGCTTTATGAAGACCAAAACACTCATACAGCTAGATAACCAAAGATAACAACTCGCTTCCCTCAAAGCTTTTTTGTTTGTTTTGCTTTGTTTTTGTTTTTCCTTGCTAGAATCCAGATTCTTTCTGTCAAACAGGCGTGTTGTTTCCTCCAAGAGTACTAGCGCTGCTTTAAAATATTCATCCTTTCATGCAATTGTGACCTGGTTTGTGTGTCTGTGTGTATGTGCAGCTAATAACATCCAAAAGAGATCTGTTGCCTTCAAAGTTTATTCCGAACTTTTCCTTTCAGCCAATAATTTCCGGCAGCGGTAGCCAACAATTCGTCTGTTAATACCAGAAAATAAAACCAGCTATTAAGGTGCGTCAAGCTGCGTTAAGAGTGAGAAGCATCCATCCTTTCACAGGCCTCTATTTGCATTGTAAATCGCTTCGTCCTCACGAAAGACTCTTTAGCCTCTATAAAGATGTAAAGCCATCGGCAATTTCCAGCGCAGTGTAAGGAGGAAGAAGGAAAAAAAAAAAAGGGGGGGGGGAAACGAGAAGAAGAAAAAAAATCCCATTTCAGTAGAAAGTGACAAGATGATTCGAGGATGCGGCTCCTGATCCCGTTAGATTATGCACGGCACAGAGGTTTTTACCAAATGGTGGCAGCTTGATTGCCAATATCTCGCGTGCGCGTGTGTTTTAGGGGGGAAGATCCTCGCTTTCTCGGGGCTCCTAGGGCTGGGGAGAAGAAGATGCGGTCTTGCCGGCTTGCTGCTGCCCCCGGTCTGAAAGAAGGAGAAAAGGGCCATCATTGGAGGGCTTTCAGTGCCAAAATGTGGACCAGCCCGGCAAGGTCAGAGGTCCTGGACCGCGGGAGACCAAGGTAATGATGATGTCATGAGAAAGCTCAAGTACACACGGCTATTGATATGCATGAGTGACCAGCGACCGGCCCCGGCCGGCGGGACCGAGCCCGGTCTCGCCTCCAGCATCGCCTCCTCCGCCGCTCCCGACTGCAGGGAAATCCGCCCGCCGCCTTTACCTTCCTCCTCGCCAGCGCAGACCGCTCTAATATCCACAGGCTGGAAGAAAGCTCTCTCTAAGGACAGCTAAAAGCGTTTTCGGAGCCGGGGAGCGCCTTTGCCTGCATTTCTCTTCTGGCAGCCTCCGCTTGTGCAGAGAGATGCGAGGCACTTCGCGGCGGCTCGGAGCGGGGCCTTGCTTTCCGAGGCCGGGGACCGGGTCTGCGCTACGCAGTGAGTCGATGTGTAATTACACTGACAGTTTGCTCCGCTGTGTCGTGTGTTTTGGTTGGGTTTTTGGTTGGTTTGTTTGTTTGTTTGTTTGGGGGGTTTTGGGGTTGGGTTGGGTTTGGGTTTGGTTTGGTTTTTTTTTTTTTTCCGGTGGCTCCGCATCTCGGTGGTGTTTCGCGCCTATAAGTGATTTGCAGGTATTTACACCGGGACGGTTGTGCAAGGCGTTTTCCTCCGCGTGTCTGTTAGGAAAGCTGCGAGCAGCAGGCTCAGTGTATTTTATAGCATCTATACCCCCTCTCCCCCCTCCCTCCATCCCTCCCTCCATCCCTCCCTCTCTCCCAGCCTCTGTGTGTGTGTGTGTGTGTGTGTGTGTCTGCGTTAGGATGCAACACAGGTGAACATTGCAGCAATATTTATCTAAGGCTATAGATCATCTGGCGAAATGCCTTAATAAAAACGCTGATTTATCGTTTATTTTTATTAACCTCCTACTTAGAGCGAAGAAATGCACGCTGGCGTTACTGAGGAACCGATGGAGGCAAGTCTTCCTAAACTGTTAGAATGCGTTACGTACAGTTTTAGGATTTGAGTCTCCCAGTTCCCCCTCCCCCACCCCCCAAAAAGAACATTACACTTTGAATTATTTAACAGCATAATTTGTATAGAATTTTTCGAAGTCTAAAGTGCAAACATTAAAGGTCTCTCGAGTATACGTGGTACAATGAATCTTCTCGCTGAGACCTACCATATTTACTGTTGAAATTAATAAAAGCACTCCAACAGCTCGTGCATGCTGCAGTCGGTATAGGATGCACACTGAAAAATTCAGCACAGGCGGAATGTGGTCTGCTCCGCACTCCTAAAGGAATCATGGCTTAAAATTCGTGCTGCTACTGTTCTTTTAAGGCGCAAAATAAAACGCAACGTATCATGCCCCGTGTCCCCGCACGGTCGTAGTCCATGTGCCACACTGCATTGAAATACGTTTGTTTGTAAATTAACCTGTGTCTGCATACGCTGCTATTTTTAAGGGGCGATTTTTAAATGCATGGAGTTAAACTGAAGTTGTGGTTGCTCTGTGTTGGCTGCATCCCCCGCTTACGCGATAAAGCGTATGCGTGCTTGTGTGTACACGGGGGAACCACACGTGCGTGTGTCGGTCCAGGTACGTGTGCGTGTGCGTGCCTGTGTCAAAATATCTGTGTAGGTGTATGTGGTTACACTGCGAAATGACAGCTGCATCGGCCAGTCCGTTTTCATCGTGTTGATATTACGAAAGCATGAAAATGGGGAAGCAGTCTCGTTTGTCAGACAAGGCCCAAAATTAATACCGCCACCAAGAAGTAACGCGTACAGGGGGCTAATCTGCCAAATCCCGAATTCAGCAGCAGCTCTACGAACGAGGCCACTCAATCTGTGCTTTCAGGTTCTCAGCCCTTGAAACCGAGCATTTCTTTCCCAAACAGGTATTAGATATCCCGGTATAGGGGGACACCGCAATTTACCACCAGTGCTTCGTACCTGAGAGACGTAAGAGCTAATTGCGCCGGTGCTCTTTGTGGAAAATGCACAGCCTGGCCCAAACCGGTCAGAATTCTTATAACGCTGCATTATTAGCTACTGAGCTTCTTCATTACCTCTCAGGCTGTTCAGGCACAACAGGGACGACCGAATGAGGCGTCTGATGCATCCAGAGGCACGCGATCGCTTTGATATTACGTAAAATTCTAATGAGCTTTTCTGAATTGGCAGATGGAGAGAAAGACGCTTTTTCCTGGCAATAGCTAGGGGCAGCAGTGTTGGTGATCAGGCATGTGTTGCACACGACAGCCTCGTGAGCTTCCGCATTAAATTCGTTCAGTCAGAGGCAGGAAAATTCAAGTGCTCCTCGTGTATATGTGTGTGTAGGTCTGTGCTTATACAGGTACGTGCGTATGTAATGCCTATTAACACAGACACACACGTCCACGTTAATGCAAGGGTGTAAAACATGGCACCGGAGTCACAGCTGAATGCGAGGCGTATTAGTGCGACCTGGTACGTTTCGAAGATGCGAGGTGTACCTCTAAAACGCCCAGCCCCGTTCCCACGACCACCTCACTTACACACTGACTTGGGACGCAACTGCGATACACCCGGCCCATTTTGTTGGTTAATCACTGGGGCCTCAGCAAGTCAGAAGAGCCGGCGTGACGATTACGACCTAGCTGCTCATTAGCCATATTACCGATTGCATCTTCTAACTCTCAGACATCCAGCAGGCCCTCGAAATCGGCGGGGTAAGGCTTGCTCAAAAGCATTTGCTTATTCTGAATATCACGAAAATGTATGCAGCGGTTGTAAAATACATTTCCAAGACTGCAGTGCTGTCTAGCATGTGGGAAGTTAAAGCAATGTGTAGTTCTGAAATTACTGCCAAAAATATCACCTGAATTGTCAAAAGCAGCTGTTAACACTGCCTGCTTTCTTCCAGTTTGCATAATCCTATAAAGCTTACTTATTCCAAAATCTCTGTAGGAGTGATCTGCATATTGGAAGATACGGAATCTAAACATTGACTTTTTCCTCCTACCTCCCTAATAAATTCCCGCTAATGGCCTGTAGATTAGGACGTGATTGCCATGCTTGTTTTCTAATCTTTTTATAGGTCTCCAGATGGCTGTGACGTAAAGAAGAAACATCCTGCGTGGATTTCTTAAGAATAAACAGCCTCTATTGACTTTAAAGAGGAATGCTTAGGACTCTCTAATTATTGCAATCAGAGCCCCGTCCTAATGCCAGCATCCCCACCTTCCGCGGGGAAGACACACAGGACCCCCCCCCCCCCCCCCGCCTTAAGCTGCTGTGAGGTGCATGAGAAGGGTGCAACATTACATAAATCCCCTTTTTTCGCACTAAATCACGGTAGAATTCACGCAGATGTAAACCACGGCACGCCAGTACGGCCCAGGCCAGCTTTCCCGGCAGAGCATCCCCTTCCTCCCAGCCAGGTAAGTCACTTGACTGGCTCGCCTTCTAATGAAGGTGCCTCATCGTTTCTTTTCCGACCGCAATTTCATTTTACAGGCGACTGCAGACTGTACTTCCGTTATGTCGAACGTATGGTACGCAAAGGGATATCTAATACGAACCCAAATCGCGAAATAAGAGAAGGCAGACTATAAAGAATTCAAAGTCTCGGGGGGGGAAAAAAAAAAACAACCAAACAACCCGCAAACAGTCAGTAATTACACATGGAAACACTGCGTGCTGTTAAAGAACATATGTATGCGTATCTGTGGGTAATGCACATCGTACCGTCTGACTTTTATTAAACAACAAAAAAATAAAAATTACCGTTTCTTGTCGTAATTGTCACCCCCTGTGGTCTGTCTGCGTTGTCTAAATCTGAAAAACAGCCAGGAAAAAAAGCAAAGGATCGTAATTTAAACACTTTCAGTGTTTGGGTCTTGTCCACGAAATATATGTGAACGGGTAAACCTGTGTGTGTACAGAAGGCGCTGAGTGTATCAACTTTTGAGATTACTAAATAAATCACTAAAAAGCTTGGCTCCAGATTAAACGGGGAAATAACTAGCCACATTTCCTGCAGATGATCTAATGGGACACGAAACAGATATGAGCAACGTACTCCGGCATCTGCAGGGTTAAACGTGGTAATCAATATTTACAGGAAATAATACGAATGGCATCATAACAGAAACGAAACATCATCGTCATTTCTGGAGAACCGTGCTGAAAAATGAAAGCTCGAGAATAGTATTTGGGGCCGCTGAACAGAAGTGACGAAAACTGCAGAGGCAGATATAGGATTTGCATACTATAAGCTGCCAGTTGCTTAATAAAGGATGGAGGCTCCACCTAGCCTTCAGTTCAAAACATGCAAAACACATTAAGCCAGCGTTTCCCCGCTAGATTTCCCGGCTCTTCCAGACCGCCGGCGTCCTGAAAGCGGGATCACCGGGAAGGCATGCTCTCTGTTTACAGCCCTGCCAGCGCACCAGGAGTCGCGGGCGTAAATAAACACAACGTAAGCTACTCGCTTTCCTTGCATCATACCGATTACATCAGCCTCAGCTAAAGCAGCGCGTTGTTTATTATTATTATTGTTGTTATTATTATTGTTTCCCGGGGAGCAACCGGCTTCTTCCCTTCTGGGGTGAAGCGGTGTCACCCGTTTCGCGGATCCCGGGTGGACCGGAGTTGCGGAGGGATGCTACTTTTTCGGTGGGAGGGATGGAGGGACGCAGCGGGTCACCCTTGGACGAGTCCCCCGCCCCAGTGACACCCGGGGACGGGGTCGGCGGCCGTGCCGCGCTTCATCGGCCCTCCCCGGGCTCCGGCGCAGCCGTCCCCTCCCCGACCCCCCCAAAGGTACGCTCCTGAGCCTTGCTGAGCCGCGCCCAGCCGGGCCCGGCGCACCGTGCGCCGCTGACCCCCGCCGCCTCAGGCCGGGGGGAGTTTGGGGGGGAGGGGGGGAAGAGTGGCAGGAGCATCACGCGTTTATCAGCCACCCCACGCGCGGAGGGGTGCGTGTTCTGGCCGGGCTGCATTCTGGATAACCCGGGAAGTGATGGCTGCTTGCTCCAAGCGACCCACTACGTGCGGAGGCAGTGGATGGACTAACTGCAGCGGGCAGTCCCTTGCACCCCGGCCGGCTGCAAGATACGCCTTCGGCTTCTCTCTTTCTTCTTTTTTTCCCTTTCTTTATTTTTTTCCTTCCCCCCCCCCCCCCCTTTTTTTTTTTTTTTAAGCTCGAATATGTACAGGCCACAGGAGTTAGCTCCTATACTCCGGCCCTGTGAGTGTTTGTTCCTACGCCTGCACACCTTCCGAGGGCGCCCAGGCATTGCCAAAAAGCTCCCTGAAAAGCCTCATCTCTGCTTTCGCCGGCAGTCTGCTGGATAATTAACAGTTCCCGCACCTAACTACGCCCCACGACCAACAGGTTAAGCATCAGACGCGCAAAATCGGCTAACCGGCGTAAGCGGCCGTGTCAAGTCGTAAACCCTGCCTTGTTAATCAAATTTCACTCGCCGGAGGCGAGTGGAAGCGGCCGGAGCCCCGCCGAGGCCACCCGCTCCTGCTGCCCGGGGAGAGGCGGCCCCAGCCCGGGCTCACACGGACCCGGGAAGCCCCGACCTGCCCGGGGCTCAGCTCCCTCAGTTTTGCAGGGAATTCAGGATCAGTCTATCCCACACATACGCCCCCCCCCTTCCTCCCCACCCCACCCCCCCCCCCCCACCCCGCGGTACTTACATTTCTTCGCCTTTATCAGAGAAAGATTTGACCCCAGATCTAGGGGGTGAGCTGAGCCTCCGGTGGCAAACAAAGATCCCCACGGCCAAGCCCCCTCGGAGCAGAGAAAGCTCTTGCGTGTCTCCAGAAATTCACGTCTTTCCCCTCGCCATCCCTATTTAAAAGTGCCGCTTAGCTCCACGGTGCCATTCTTGCGCGAAGGGCTCTAAAAGAGTCAGAAATCTTCCATCCAGAAAAACGGGAGAGAAACGCAGAAAGTTGGCTTGGGTTTGGCTTTTTTTTTTCTTTTCTTTTTTTTTTTTTCTTTTTTCCACATTGCTTCCTACGCCCCGGAGTAAGAAAGTGAAGTGTTGTATGTGAGGCTCTGCAAGTTTTTCGGGGGGGGTTGGCCAAGGTCTAGTCCAGCCCTCTCTGCTGAGGAGGACGTGCTCTGAAATTCAACCAATTTCCCCAACGCTTTTGTTGCTGATGAACTGAAGCCCTATTGTTCATCCATTGCCACGGTCTTTTTCAGTTCCTACTATACGTTATGCGTTGCCAGAGATAATGAATTTGCACCAAAACCTCTCATAGTCCCATTCTGACAGACGGAACAAATTGGAAATGTCTAGTCTAAAGAAGAGCAATGGCTACCTTTTCCTAGAGAAGAAGGAAAGCGCACATTTCTCTGGAAACTTAAAAAAAAAAAAAAAAATGCAGCAAAAGGTCGAGTTTTCTAAGGTGTTTTCCTCCAGCTAACTTCCGAAGAACAGTTTCTTCCGATTCTTGTTTTTGGGAGGCACTGCCATTTCCTGCAACTTTTGTCCAAACCAACCAGCCGGCCAACAGCAGGAAAAAAAAGAAGGAAAAAAAAAAATTAGAAGAAAATCATGCTGCTAAGAAAAGAGACTCTCTTCCCATCCCTGCTGTCATGCAAACTTGTAGCGTGACCTCTCGCCGCTGAAAGGAGGGTGTCCTAAAGCGCTGCCGGTTCCTTCTTTCCCCTCTCCATCGCTCCGGGTTTGGAAACAGCGTGAAAACGCCCGTCAAAGCCCCGGCCGGGTTTTAGGGCGCGGGAGGCGGGGGGGGGAGCGGGGGGGGGGGGGGGGGGGGGGCGGGCTGGGAGAAGTTTGGGTGTGCGCCGGAGCGGGAGGTGTGCGGGGAGGGAGGGAGGGAGGGAGGAGGGAGGGATGGAGGAGGGATGGAGGGAGGTGGTGCACGGCGAGGGGGCGGCAGGACGGCTCTCCCCTGCCCCTGCCCGGGGGTGGGGTGGCGGGGGTGTGTGTGTGTGTGTGTCGTGCTGGCCCCCCACTCTGGGACGGCTTTACACGACGCCCCGGCCCCGCGTGGGCAGGTGTCAAGGAGTGCGGGTATATATGGGGGGGGGGCTGCGAGGGGTAGGGGCGGGCGGGGGGAGGGGCGACGCTCAAAAATGAATATATATATACGCACATGCTACTCCCGAGCACATATAGATGTATGCGTGTGTGTGTGTGTATATATATATATGTGTATATGGTGCCAGATGGGTGTCCCGCCCGGAGCGCGGCTGCGGGGAGCGGGGAGGCGCCCGGCCGCCCCCGGGCGCGGATTTTCGCGGGGAGAGCGGGGAGAGCCCGCCGCAGCCCCGCCGCAGCCCCCGGCACCCCGGCATCCCCTGCCGCGGGCACGGCCCCCGGCGACCCGGCGGACAACGAGAGGTGCTCTGGAACGTCTCGCAGCAGGCTAACAAAAAAATAACTAGTAACGCCAGGAGAAACGGGGAGGAACTCGGGCCCTGACGGAGGGCACCCCTCGCTTCCAAGCCGCCGGTTGCATCCCGCCCTGCCGCCTGGCCGGCAGAAATCCCCCCCGGCGCTGAAAGTTCTCCAAACATCATCACACACCGCGGCGTCTCCAAAGGGAGAGGGGGGAGAGGGAGAGGAGCCCAGACCGCTCTCGTCCACCCTCTGCTACCCTCGCACCGGCCGCTTTCCGCCGCCAGACACCGAGTCCCCGCTTATACCGCCGCTCCTCCCGAGCTGTGGGGAGGGAACCGCTGCAAAGCCGGCAGGGCGGCTTCTGGCTTTGCAGGTCGGACCGGCGGGGTCTGCGACCAGACCCAGCGGCTGCAGCCCACCCCCGTCCCCCGGGCTCCTCCGGCCGCCCGCCTCCCCTCCCTCGCCCCGGCCGGTGGCACCGGCGGGCCCCTCGCACCGAGCCCCGTAACCGCGGGACCCGGCGGAGCACCGCTGGCTTCCCGGAGGGATGCTTCGCCTCCACTGGCTCAACACGCCTGTGCCGTGCGATATTTTGGGGAGGGAGGAGGGGGGTATTTTTTTTTTTTTTTTAATTGCCCGGAGTTTTCTATTTCCCGCTCGCCGCCTGATGAAGAGAAGCAGCAAATAACGTCCCATTAAAAAAAAAAAAGAAAAAGAAAAAAAAAAGGCAGGACGGGCTCGGCGGCGTTCCGGGGAGGTGGGCTTTGTTTTGGGGCCGCGCGGGGGGGCGGGCGGGCTGCTGCTGCTGCTGCTGCTGCTGCTGCTGCCAGCGCAGGGGCGCGGAGCGGCGCGGCAAAGCGCGGCCAGGCAGCCTGCGCGCCCGCGGACGGTGCCTGCCGCCTGCCTCCCCGCCACCGCCGCCTCTACCCCGGCCCGGAGCGGCGCGGAGCGGCGCGGAGCGCCTCCGCGGCTGCGCCCCCGCCCCGCGTCCCCCATCCCCGCTTCACGTTCAAGGTTTGACGGCGAGGTCACGTCCATTGACGTCAGCGCGAGGCATACTGTACGTCCGGCTACATTTACATACATCAAGGAAATTAGGGCAATAAAAAAAAAAAAAAAGAATATGCAAATCCCGCCGCTCGGAGAAGAGGCGGCGGATTCCCGGAGCGATCGCCCCTCTTGCGGAAGATCCTGATCCACGGCACAAAAAAATCGGGCCTCCCCTCTCCTTCCAGTCGTCACCGTCATCACCATCAACAAAACAAACGTCCCCGAAATGAGCGGGCCCGGCCGGGCCGGGCTGCGGCGCGGAGAAGAGCCGGGCTGGGAGCGGGCGGCTCCGGTGCGTGATCCGGGCTCCACCGCTGCGCCATTCTCCTCTCCTCCTCCTCCTCCTGCGGCTCCTGTTGGCTCCAGCGTGTATTATTTTTAATACTGATGCATATGTAAAGGTATATTTGCATTTTTTTTAAATTTACTGAAAGTTACAGGCTATCGCTTTTCCTTTGATCTCTCTTTTCTTTTTTTTTTTTTTTTTTTAAATACCCTCCCCCTTCCCTTTCTTCTATTCCCCCGCTTTTTGGCGAGGCTCTGCTGTGTATGTGTCTTTATATTCCGTTTCCTCCATGCTTCTGTTTGTGTAAGGTTACAAAATACGCACAAGTGCTAATATTACAAATCAAGGTGCACAAGATGCTTGTGGGGTCTTAAGAGGAGAGGAGGATCTCATTGCCCTGCTCAGCTATTATACCACTAGCTCGAAGCTGGAACTTGGATCGCCTAATTAACTTCGTATTAGGGGGAAAAAAAAACCCAGAACACCCAAAACATTTTAAGGTATAAGGCGAGGTAGATAATGCGTCTGATGGGGACTGTTTCAAAGGATTCATAATATTTCATTGCTGTATCACGGCCTATAAGCGGACTTATATCTGCATTGATTTCAGGAGCCTTTTATTTCAAAATCTTCTCTTAAAATGTGGAGACCCAGGTACGGAGAGCTTTCTCCGAGGAAGACATTTTGTATGTTCTAAGTGCTACATTATTAAATGCGTTACATCTCATTTTAACGCGTGCAGCTTTAAACCCACTGCCTAATTCTTTACAGAAAAAAAAAAGCATTTTTAGAGTTTATTTCAAAATATTGCCGATAGCATCACATTTGCGTTATCCGAAAACCCACAGGCCTTGAATTGCGTTGCAAGCAGTGTGAGCACATCCCGGTTTATCTTAATGGGGAAATTCGTACAAGGAAGAAGAGAGGCTTAAATGTGATTAAAAACAGAAGATCACTCTGTTTTTATAGCCCTGGCATGTCATGTTTTTAAACGAGTAACGTTATTCCATAAAAAAAACCCAACACCCGCCCACACACACATTTTTTCTTTTTTTTTTTCTTAAAAAAAAAAGAAAAAAAAAAGGTCTCAGTGCATGCATAGATAATTAGTTCCACTATGAATGACTTACCTGCATGAACGTATAGGGCAAAAGTTAGCCCTCCCCAAAGACTGTCACGCACGTATTTTATTTTTTTTTTTAAATAAAGAGCAGAGTGTCATGCTCGGTGGGTATTGCTCAGCGCCCGTTTCACCACATGTATGCCTTAATTCTTTGACGTTCCCTACGGTATTTCCAGCGCTACCCCTCGCTCCAATTTCACGGGCCCTACACCGGTATGTCACCCAATAACAAGTGGTCAGATGGCTACACGTAAAACATTAAAAAAAAAAAAAAAAACCTACCAAAAAACCACCCCAAAACGGCAACCGACACCATCATCGGTTAGGTTAGCTCTTACCTTACCACACAGAGCAACAGTTCATTAGGAAAGTACCATTTCTACACGTTTTTTACCAATAAGCGGGTGCCGGGGACTCCCGGCCCGCGGACGCAAACCCAGCCTCCCTCCCCCGCTCTTAATTAGCGCACGTGCAGCTCCCGCTCCCCTGCGGACCCGCATTAGCATATGCAAAACGCGGAGGTGCGCGCGGGGGCCTACGCCTGCGCGTCCGTCTGTCCGTCCCCGCAGCGCACCCGCGCCCCCCCCCCCCCCCCAAGACGGCCACCTCCCCGCCCGCTTACCCCGCGCCTCGCCGCGGCCCCGACGGGACGGGACGCGCCGCCGTCGTGTCCCCCCCCATCCCCGAGCATCCCCCCGGCCGGGATGCCGGGGGTCCGCGTCGCAGCATCCCCCCCCCCCCCCCCCCTCCCCTTCCCCGCCCCGTTTTACCGTACGGCGGCCCCGCGAATCACGGCGGCGGCGTTTGAACGAGCCCCGGCGTCGGGGGAGGGGGGACCGGGGAGGGGGGGGGGGGGCATCGCGCCCCTCCCCCGCCCTGCCTGCGCCACGGGCAGCGCGGGGACAGCTGTCTCCCCTCCGTCGCTTGGCACTTGAACGCGAACCCGACGGGTGGAATGGGAACAATAAATACCGCCGCCCCCCCCCCCCCGCCCCCCCGCCCCGCACACCCGTTACCTAATATCGGCCTTTAACAGCTAAAAATACGGGCGCCTGTATTCCGCCGCGCATCCGCACGGCTCACCCGAGGTGTCCAAAATTGGCCGGTTCGAAGTTGGCCGCTTTCCCGGGTTTCGGCCGAGGGTAGGCAAATAAATAAATGCACACGTAAAAGCGCTGATAACGCTCAGATTTGGGGTGACGGCTACAGCCGCCGAGATGAGACAGGGCGCCGGGTTGAAAATACATAAATGCGTGAAACAGATCCGCTCCCTCCTCTCCTTATTTTTTTCCCCCACCCTCGTCTTCTCCCCCCCCCCCCCAACGCTTTTAACACCTGGCCTCCTCTAAACCGAGTATTCAGCATTTTGCGCTTAGATTTCCTCCCTCGTCTCTGCAGCCCTCCCTGTCTTCTCATCAAACCGTAAACAGTCAGAAATGCGCCGTTATGGTCTACACGTGAACATACATGTTTTGGCATTATTTACAGATTATTTTATAAGAGCGGAGATGCAGGTATGGAGGATTGTTTGGTGGTTTTTTTTTTTTCTTTCCCCCCCCCGCAAGATTTAAATACTGAAACGAAAAGATGTAGAATGGCAAACATATAATACTAGGTGAAGTAGCCGAAATTTGTCATGAGAAAAAGACTTTTTCATTTTTCAGTGAGGAAAAAAGCTGAATTTAGAGTTTTCTGCGTACACACACGCACACATACAAAAAGAAAAAAAAAAATCATAATTTGAATTCCTTACACAAAAGCCTCCAGTGCGGATACACCCTCACCGTACACCTCTGTCGGAAATAATAAAGAAACCCCCCAAAGCCATACCCCTCCTCTCCGGTTAAGAACACCTCCCCTGATCGGAGGGAGGAAGGTAGGAACGGAGAGGAGCGGCAGGAGGAGAGGGGGCGAGAGCTGCAACACTTTCACCCAGACTTCAAATAATCGCTAAATGCTGAGATTCCCGGGGAGTGACGTACAGCGAAACTCTTTGTTAGGGGCGTTTTAGTGAGCGTGCAGAACGCCAACTTCGGCACCGGCCCGCCAGAGGCGGCCCGAGCAGCGGGGTTTCCACGCACCCCGTGTTTTTGGCTCTCAGCGCCGGCGGAAGGGGAACGAGCCCCGCGCTCGCCGCGGCTTTTCCGCCCTCCCGTGTCCGTGACCCGGTCATACCCCGCCGTGAAATGACCTGTTAATACGGGCGGGGTTTGAAACGCGCGGTTATTTGGCTGCTTTCCGTAATTACGGCCTCACGGGGAGGAGTAAACCTGCTTTTTTTTAAATTTCGGCCCGGAGGCGCGGGGTTTATCTCCCCGGGCTTTGCATCCCCTCGGCGGGCCGGACCCCACTGGTGATCGGGGGGGGGGGACGGGGGGGAAAGGCGGGCAGGACGCCGCGGGGGGGGACACGGACACCCCGCTCCTCGGCGGGGCCTTTCCCAGCCCCGGTGCCCCACGGCTGCCCGGCCCGGCTGCTCCGGGGGGAGCCGAGCTCCGGCTCCCCCCCCCCGGCCCCGGCCCCGGCCCCGGTGGCGGCGGCGGGGGGACAGCGACACCTGCCGGTGCCCGCCCGCGGGCAGGGGCGGGCAGGACCTCGCGACGGGTGCGGTTCCCGCTGTCGCACGGGGCCTGCCGACGGGAGGGGGGCCGCTCTCCCCAAATCTTACCCCTCCCCGCCGCGTCCTGGCTCTGCCCCACCAAAAAAAAAAAAAAAAAAAAAAAATTAAAAAATTAAAATTAAAAAAAAAAAAGAGAGAGGCCTGGCGGGAATAACGATGGACGGCTGCCTGCGGGCAGAGCATCCCCCGGGTGACGGGCAGCCCCCCGCCCCGCCCCGCCCGCACCCCTGGCCCTGCCGTGGAAGGGCACCTTCCACACACACACACACACGGGGGGGGGGGGGGAGAATCGTGTGTCGTTCCCCGCCCCCCCCCCCCCCCCGCTCTTCGCATGTTAATTGCCGGGATGAAGATGTGGTCTCGCTCGGTGGGTGCCCGTTTGAAGAAAAGCTGTGCTTGGGAACCACGGGGGTGGGGGTGGGGGGTAGGGGGGGCTGCAGCATTCCAGGGAACGGTAATATTTCAATATTCGTCCCGGCAGAATGTCCCCATTCTTTGTTTAATTTGCACCGGTGCTGCGCGGAAAGACCTTTTTCTCGGAAGCGCTTGCTGCCTGATCGTACGAGGCTTTGCCTTTCCCCGACTCTCCCTTCCTCTTTTTAATAAAAATAATAAAACCGAAAGGGTTGATGTTACTGAAAGGCAGTTTTTACGAGGAGGAACGGCGGTGAGGAGCAGCTCTAACGGCGGTAGGTTGTCAGGAGGAAGAAGCACTCCCCAGAAGTTGGAGGTTACGTTTGATTGGATTAACCGCCACTTCTTTTTTTTTTTTTTTTTTTTTTATTTTGGTAGTTCATTAGCCGAGCTTCCGCCAAGTCGGTGTGCTTCGATGATTGACTTCCTAGGTCTCCTTCTAGGAATTTCGGTTGTCTCGTATCTCAACAGGCTGCGGGCGGAGGAAAGAAACAACCCGGCTCTTTCGGAGGACGTTCCTTCCGCACCTGCGGGACTTCGTTTCTCCTCGTCCGAAAAAGAAAAAATAACGACGTGCTGGGCTTTTGCAGCGGGGAAAGGCTGTGGGAGCGCGGACATCGAATATTCACAGTAAAGGGCGGCGTGGCTGGTGTAGGCGGCTGCAAAAGCACGCGTGGCGTGGCTGCCGCTCGCGGGTTTTAGCTGCCGCGCCGCAGGCACCGCCGCGGGGCCGCACGCCGCCCTGCCAGCGCGTACCGGGGATGCGCACCGAGGCCAACAAGCAAAACTTGGCTGAATCTCCCAGGTCGTAAAACCCGAGTACAAATTATCCCCCCCCCCCCCAAAAAAAAAAACCGTCGTAACAAGCCCGAGGCGTCCTCCTTAGCAAAGGTGCCTCCGCTAAAGCACCCTCTGCTAAGGGTTATCTGAGCGCCGGTCTCCCTCGGGGCGGTGGAAAAAGACGGATTAAAAGCAACGAGAAAACCCCGAAGGGCCGCGGAGGTCCCTCGGTGCCGGCTGCCCCCGCCCGGCCCAGCGCCGGGGGGGGCGGGGAGAGGCGGCGGCGTTTGTCCGCCTGTCCTCCTGGGGAGGGTGTTGTCCTTTTGTCCTAGCGATTCCCGGAACGGCCGAGGACTATTTTGACAGTAAAATGACAGCCGCGGATCTCACTCGTTTTGCTCCGGACACGCTGCCGTTCCTCCCCCACCCCCCCACCCCGGGCCGGGCTGGAGGCATCGCATCTCCCCGCCGCGCCGTGCGGACGGACGGACGGACGGACGGACGGAGGCCGCTGCTGGGGCCGGTTCCCACGCTCCCGGAGCACCCCCCCGAGCCGGGACCGCAGCACCCTCATCAAAAACTTGCCGTTTTGGTGGGAGCGCTGCGCATGCCTGTTGACAAAAAGTTTCGGAGCTCTCCCAGCGCATCCCCCGTGCCGGGTGTAGGGGGCAGCGCTTGTCGGGCAGACACCACCCCCCCCCCCCCTCCCCGGGGCACCGGGCAGGGCAGACACGCAGAGCCCCTCGCCTTAAGAGCCCCCTCCCGCCCCTGTTTTCTTCCCCAGCTTTTCAGTAGCCACGAAGGAATCAAGAAACGGAGCTACCGGCGAGCAGCCCGTTCGGACACGGCTGAAGCGGGAGATGCCAACCCGCCCTCCTCCCGGCCAGCTCGGTGCCCGGGACGGGCTGTCGGGGGAGTGCGGTTTGCAGCCGACTGACAGACTCGTACAGAGGGATGGAAGGGCGGTCACCCCGCCTCCGCCTACCCTTGCAGGACCCCAGCTCCCCCGCTCTTGCAGACCCCCAGAAAGGACGCTCGGCGGGAGCAGAAGGATCTGTACCTAGGCTGTGAAACCTTGCCTCCCTCGCCCGGGCTGTGCTGTGCCCCGTCCCGTTTCCAGGACAGACCGTCACACCCCGAGCAACCGCCGGAACGCGCCCTCCCACCTCGCCCCCACCCCATTTATTTTGATTTCTCCCCGGGGTGGGCACTCGCCCGGCCTGTCCCCCCCCTCCCTAGCCCCCCATGCCGGTGCGGTGCCATGGTCAGGGTGCGGGCAGCGCGGCGCGGGTGCCCCACGGACCCCCGTGCGTGTGCGTGTTTAACGAGCCCATAGGTGAGCCCCCATCAGCTGATCAGGCTCGTAGTCCAATGGCTTCTGTTCGTGTAAATAAGATTTGCCACTGACGGCAAGAAATTGGGGGGCGAGGGGGTGTTAAGGAGGAAAGGGGGCGGCAGGGGAATCCCCCCGCCTGGCAGGGACGCCTCCCCAGCTCGCCCCTCCGCCGTCTGGGGCTGCTGCCCCCCTTACCCCGCCCAGCACCCGGCTCGGCCCGGACCTCAACTTTCCCCCCCCGTGTTTTCAGGAGGCCGAGAGGTGGAGGTCAGCGAGGGGACGGGGCGCCGGGGAGGGGTGTGCCCCGCCTCGCCCCCAGCCCCGGACACGCTTCTCCCGCAGCGGGGTGAGACGGCGCGGCCGGGCCGTACCGAGCTCCCCCCCGCCCGCCCCGACCCCGGGGAGCCCCCGCCCCGGTACTCACCGCGCTGCCCCCGCTCCGCAGCCGCCCGCCGGGCACCGGCGCTCGCACGCAGCCCGGGAGAGGCTTCTCCAGCCCAGCCTCGCTCGCCCGGAGCAGCCGGGCGGGGAGAAGGGAAGGGGCGACGGAGGGAGGGGGGGGATGGAGAGAGGGAGGGAGGGAGGGGGGCGGCCACGGATGCTGCCCCACACCGGCCTGCGATGTCGCTCCCCCCTCCCCTTCGCCCCGGCATTTCCCACCCACTCACCTCCCCCCCTCCCCCCGCCCCAAATCAGGCAGCCGCGGGGGACGGGGACACGTCTTTCGGGGCGACCCCTCCTTCGGGACCCCCGCCCGGCAGAGCGAGAAGTCAGGGCTCGGCCCGTGGGGCCCGGAGGGACTCGGGTTTGGGGCCAAAAAGAGGGAGAAGAGGCTCGGGGGCTGCCCGCCGGGACGCGGGCCCCACGCCGCGAGTGGGGCTGCCGCCGGGGCTCAGGTGGGCCGGCGGCTGGGCCGGGCATCGCCCTTCCCGCGCCTGGCACCCCCTCCTTCCTCTTCTTGCTGTTATTAATACTGCTATTCCTACTGATAAATAACTGGAAAGGGCTCTGCAAACGGAGGCCGCCAGCCGGGGCTGGCTGGGACGGAGGACGTGGGGAAGGGTCTCCGCGGGGAAGGTGGGCTCTGCCGGCGGGCAGCCGCCCCGGGAGGGCGATGGACCCGGGCGAAGGCCGGCGGCGGGCGCATCACTGCTGCGACGCCGCCGGTTCCCGGGGAAATGCGGTAAGGCAGGCCCTCGTGGTTAATTACACAGGAGGCTTGATGAGCTGCGGCTCCCTCCCTCGTTACAGGGGCACGCTCGCAGCACACCTATGTCCGAGGGGCTGGGGTTGGCGGGGGGGGGCTCGCCCTGGACCCCCCCGAAACTTCCACTGCTGCAGACACCCTAATCGCCCCTCTGACTCCTCGGCTGAAGGCGTCTGTGGCGGTTTTCTCCGGAGGGTTCATCGAAAACACGCTGGCATTGGTACCCGCCAGGGACGATGCACCGCCAACGTGCCCGGGATCAAACACCCCCCACCCCCACCCACCCCCATTTTGTAATTGCTACATCTACCACGATTTGCTAGCGATTTGCACGCCAGAGATTGCATCATTCTAAGCCTTCTTCCCTCTGTAATGCAAATGACGGCAAAATATGATTTGCCATATAGCAGAGCACGGCGCATCAGCAAGGCTGCAGGGTGATGCATACAGGGTGAAAAACAGCGAACGCTGATACCCGCCAACGCGTTTTGGGGTGTTTAGACCTTATAATAACGTAACGAGAGATTGTATTAATGATATCGAAATAAAATTAATACGTAAGAATTACATCCTATTTAAAAACAGGTTGCACTAAAATAAAAATAAATCTTTGATGCTTTAGCGCAAACGAGGGAAAAAGTGTTGTAAGTATCCCCTACTATGTTCAGAAATTGTCTTTTATTTCGTATCGATTTTGGTGTTATAGAAAATGATTGATATAATAAATACGAACAGCTAAGCCAGACTAAATTGAGAATTACTATTATTTAATTTATCAAAATAAAACCCATCGAATAACGTCGTGCATGCCAATGAGCAGGGAAACGTTTTCCTTTTAATTTACCTATTTTCAAAACTGAAACTAAAACGTATTAGAACCGACTTCCTTTCAAATCAGAAGGGTTGACATTAGAACAACCGCCTGCATGTTCTTGCTGTAATGTGCCACTACCTGAAGCACGTAAAAACGTGCTCCTGAATTTGCGATTTTTTTTTTTTTCCCCCCCTTTACCCAGTCTATACCCACCGCTATCGATTACATGTGTTCACCTTCTCGTACGGACCATCCATTCTCCGGTGTCTGCATCTTTCCCAACGCACCCACACTCAGGTTTATTCTTCCTCAGAGCAGTTACTAGACATGCTGACAACGCCAGCGTGCTTTTCCTTTTCTTTTTCCTTTTTTTTCTTTTTTTTTCTTTTTTTTTCTTTTCTTTTTTTAAATAGGGATACGTGAAAATTGTTTTCGACTTCAAAAACCAGCTAAGGTCTTTCTGGGCAGGTCAGCTCCAGTGATGTTAGGCATCAGTTGCTGTCGAGCTCTAAGAATTCAAGCGGGAAAAAAAGTGGATTGTTAAGCCTGGAATAACCACCGAATTGGTTCTGAAGCCATTGAAATCGGTGCAATTGATTTTAAAGGGGTAGAATTTGGCCCAGTTGTTCAATTTAGAAGGGTGTGTGGCTATTTGTTTTAAAATGTAGCTCTCAAACTAATCTCTTGTTAAATTATATATATATATGGCAGGTAAAGGCAAGGTTTTCAGCTTTTTCAAAGGAATTTAAGGGGGGGGGGGAGGAATCTGCTGAAGCTAAAATTGTTTACTCCCAAATTTATTAGATTGTTCCAGTAGCGCAGTTGTACAGAACAGAATTGTCAGGAGAAAAAGTCTTGCCAAGAGGTTGACGCCATACAAATGGGAGTAAAACATTTAAAATCCTGTTTAATTATTCTAGCGAAGTGAAACGCTTTAGTTCTATTTCCGTCTTTCCTCTAATGACTCTCTCTCCCCAAAACTCTCTTCGAGAGTGGTGCACCTGCGTTTCTGAGCAAAAAGTAGGCCACTCTGAAAAGCGTCTGCCCGGGCGGTGGGAGGGTGGGAGCCGGAATCGGGGTGCTCGGTCGGTCCGTGGCACCCCCGAAGAGAATTCGGCTTCAAAGAGGACGCGCTTCGCCCTCCTCGTCACTAGGCGAAACCGCTTCGAGTACGTGGCAAGTACAAAATGTATTATTTTTGCCTTAGTTAATTGCGTAACTTAAGGCAGGCTCCAGTCCCGCAGCTGGTAGCCACGCAGAACTTCCACTGGGCGAGGGGACGCTTTTCCCGGGGACGAACTGAGCACGGTCTCAAAAACGAGGATAGAAAGTTTGCCGTGTGCTTTGGAAGGAGATTTTTTCTTTTTTTTTTTCTTTTTTTTTTTTTTAAAAAAGCCTGAGTGGAGTGTTATTATAAAAACCTGCTTCAGCAATAAAACGAGAACTTCCGAACGTGCGCCGGCTGTGGGCGTTCGACTCGAACTCCGCAAAATCGGGTCAGATCCCGCTCCCGCTGCAGTCAAACGCAAGGGTTCCGCCGCAGCAAGAAGGGCTCCTTGAACTGCCCCCATTCGCACAGAGACGCAATTCGGGTCTGCTCCCCCCCCCCCCCCCCCCCGAGGCACAGCCCAAAGCCGGGGCTCCGGAGCGGCCGCGCTGAGCCACCCGGAATTGCCCACGGCGGGAGGGGCCCTGCCGTGCCCCCCTGCTCTCTGCGCGGGTGGAGAAGGGGAGCGGCGAGCCCGACCGGCCTCAGAAACGAGATGGGGGGGCTTCCCTGCTGGAAAGGTACCCGCCGGCTCGTCCCAGCCGGGCTCGTGGGGAGCACCGGGCGGCTCTTCCCCGGGATCCACCGTCCTGTTTCAGCTGGGATCGTTATTCTCACCAGAGGAAAACGAAGAGTTATATGAATTGCCTCGATTAACTTATTTATTTATTTATTTATTTATTTATTTATTTATTTATTTGGGGTGGGTGGGTGGGTGCGCTTTCCAGACACGCGTGAAGGGGATCATTTTGCCCAAGCGGTGTAGAAACGACAGGAGAAATTTTCGCAGGAGTCCACTATTTTCCCGCTTGTTGTGTTATTTGTTTTTGTTGTTTTTCTTTTTGTTCCCCATTCCCCACACGAACAGCCGGACTTGCTGGACACCGGAGGGGGGGAGGTGGGGTGGGGTGGGGTGGGGTGGGGTGGGCGGGGTGGGAATTGTCTTAAGGAGTGGTTAAACCCACGGGGGTCGTGACCGTGGACCTGCGGCGGGGGACCCGCCTGGAGGTGGGAATCAACAGCGGGTAGGAGCAAGCCTGCAGCCCCCACTCAGGTGTCGCACCCCACGGCGGGGACTTCGTGTCCCTATAGACCCGCAGACACCCTGTGACGTGCGATACAGCACAGCTCTGCGGCTATACGTTATTAAGCGGAGATGCTGATAAGAACGGAACGCCGGGGTCGCGAAACGCAAAGCTGCGTTGAGGAAGCGCTCCCAGCCGAAGTTCCTGCCGGGTGAGGAAGCCCCCGCGCCCCCCACGGACAGCTTCTCCCCAGACACCAGCAGCGCGTTCCTTCTTTCCTCCTGCTCCCGGGAAAACCGCCTTTTACCTCATATGCCGGTTTCCCCCAAAACCGGGATGGGAAGGGGCGCAGGACGCAGGTACGCTCCTTCCAGAGCGGGGGAAAGGTCTCTTTGCTTTGCTTTGCTTTGCTTTGGCGGGAGGCAGCGCCATCCGGAGCAGACACCTGTGCAGGATGATGGAGGACCCCGCCCCCCCCCCGTCCCCCGCCGCCGCCAGACCCCCCGGCCCGCCCCGCCACCGCCAGCGAAAAACAAAAAATCACCATTATTATCATTAAAAGAAAGGACGAAGAAACCAACCTGCGGGGCGGACCACTCTCTCCGGCGCGGACGGACAGACGGACGGACGGACAGGGAGGGAGGGTCAGGCAGCGGCGCCGCTGGTGGGACCCCCCCCGCCCCGCCCCGGGCCGGCCCGGCCCTCGCCGGGACCCGGTGGGTGGGAGCCGCCGCTCACCGCCGGTGGGTACGTGGGGTGGCACCGGGCCCGGGGCGGCCGTGAGCGGCGGCGGCGGCAACCCCGACGGGGGGCGGCGGGAGGGGGGGGGGGGGGGGACGGGGAAGGGGCGGGGGGGGGGGATGCGGCAGCGCGCGGGGCTCTGCTGCCCCCTGGCGGCGCCGTGCGGAGCCGCCCCGCTCCGCACCTGCGGAGCTTCGCGGAGCCGGAGCCAGCGGCGGGGTTAAGGCCGCCTGAGGCTCCCCCCCACCTCCGCCCTCCCTCCGTCCCGTGTCCGTCCGTTCCCCCCCCCCCCCCCCCCCGGCTGCCCCGGGAGCCGGGAAGGGAGAAACGCGGGGAATGGGGAAAGAGCAGAAAAGGCAGGAAAAACAGTAACAACAGTAAAAAAAAAAAAGGCAGGCGGGAGCGACGCAGGTAAGGCGGGAGAGAACAAACGCAGCCTCGCCCGTGTCCGCGCTCCGCGGGGAAAAATTAAAAAAAATCAGAATAAGCTTAAAAATAAAGGAGGCTTTCTGCTTTTCAGGACTTGCCCGATACTCCCGAAAACCACCGGGAAATGCGGCAGTGCGGCCGGGACGGCGCGCACCCTCCCGCGGCTGCGGGATGGGGCGGGTCCCGACGGGGCCAAAGGCGAAAAACAGGCGAAAGGGCGGAAATTTGGAAACGGCGAGGCGGGGGGATGCGAGGGGCGAGGAAGGGGGGGCAGAAATTTTAGGGAAACGCGGCGGAATGAGGCCGAGGAGAAGGGCCGCACCAAGCGCGGGTGCGGAGGCAGGAAGGCGGCCGAAAAAGATGGGAAATGAATGTGAAAAATCATCCAGAGCGGGGGAAAAAAGTTGGTTTGGGGTTTTTTTTAATCTTTTTTTTTTCCTCCTCTCTCTTTTTATTTTTTTTTGTTGGGTTTTATCCTCCGCTGGGCGCAAGCAGCGGTTCCATCAGCCGGGGCAGGCGCTCTCGGGTCCCCCCCGTCCCGCCCCGCGCACCTCCGCGGGGCTGCCGCGGCAGCGCACGATTTGTTGAAAACTTTGTCGAAAAAAGCAGTGGGTTTGAGGAAGCGAGTGGAGCTCTCAACGCCGTGTAATGCCATTTAAAACCAGCGGGACTGGTTTTGTCTCCCTGAACCGGGCAGCTCTGTAAAGGTAATTAATAAACCCCGAAAGGGGCAATTTATTCCGGGCTTTGTTGTAACCATCATTTATAAGCCCCCACCCCCCGGATTCTTCTCCCATTACAGGCAGGGCAGAACTAGATTTGGGAAAACAATACCAGGGATGGCTCACGATGAAAAATTGCTACTCAACACGCCCCCCCCCCCCCCTCCCCCTCCCCCGGCCCAATCCTGCCCACAGAAAGAGGTGAGACTTTGCAGATTTGGGTCTCTGCAGGTGAGAGCTGTCTCGGTGCAATCCGTGCCCACCGCCCTCCGGGAAGCCCAGCTTGAGGGGTAAGTTCCCCTCGGCCGCCCCTTTTGTCGCCCGTCACCTACTCCCGCTTTCATCAGAAAGCACGAGGAAAACTGATCCTTGAAGGGAAATCCATGTTTATTAATGGAGATCAGCTGTGCTGAGTCTACCAGGCCCCTCTCAGCGACAGACTTTTGCTGCTACTGAGATTAAAACACCAAGTTTGGGACATGAGCAGAAAACAGCTATTTCAGATACCGGCCGACCCTTTCAAAGCTGTTTTCATTGCGACTGTGATGAAGACTCGGGGTCTTGTTTCTGCTGCCAGGCCGCTGCTTCCCACACAGCCCTCCTCCTGCTTTGCTTGTGATTACTCATCCCAAAAGGTGGGAAAAAATTAGTTTTTCTTCCTAAAATAGATGGGTTTTTTTTGTCTGAGTTTTCAGACAAACCTATAAACATGAAAACCGTTTTATCTGGTATTCAGCAACCGACATTTGAAAGGCAACTACGATGAAAATAAAGCGGTACATACTTGAAAATCAAATCATCTTTCATTTGCCTAAGGATTGTTGTAATCAAGATTATTTTCTGGGCTAAAATTTTCTTCCTCCATGGGTACAATATTCTTCCTCCATGGGTACAATAGTCTTCCTCTGTGATTTCATGTTTAACAGTGGTTAAACGCAATGGTTAGATGTTCAGCTACTTCTCCTGAACTGCATCGAAGTGCCCATCATATAAACTTGCCAAATAGAAAACAGGCAATTAATAAAACAGAAGTCAAAGTCCATTCTCCGTTACGCGCTTTTGAAAGAGTAAGATCAAAACGGACAGAAGTAACACGTCGGTTTTTTTTCCTGCTGTGCCCGGAGCAGTAGAGGTAAATGTTAGATGCTAGGTGCCACAAGGCTATATTAAGGCTTGGAGCTACCGTCCCTCCCCTCCATTCTTAGATCCAGTTTTGAGGATCCCCAGGTTTTCCATATACTTACTTTTTCCTTATAAAACCAACTGTTAGGCCGCAATATAGACATTCAATTTCTCAGCCTGACTCACTGCAACACATACCACCACCACTACTGTTGGTTTTGTTATGTATTAAATTGCTAACCAGATGAATGAATCTGTTACAGGGGTACAAATACAAAATATCAAAGTTAAGTTCATGATTCCTTTTCTTTCCATTAATTTCATTAAACTTTTATGTTTTGGACTTTTTATCTCTTAGAAATGTTGAGCAATACTGAGATTATGTGTTTTTAATTTTAGGATTAAAACGTAGAGGCAGAACATATTCAGCTTTGCCGCCCCGTACAGCTGTAATGCTACGACTCCGTCTTACGGCACATTGGCATCCTGAGAGCTTCACTTTCTGACCCAGAGGAGATCTTGTAAGATGACTGCTGCTCTTAACGCAGTAAGGCCTCTTGACTTGGGGCATAAGCAATTACAAGACTTCCACTAAATTTCCCAAAAGCCAGAGCGAACCTTCAGTCCCTGAAGTACAATCGACAACACTCACTAGAGATGAGAAGTACGGACCAGGCCGTAACCGTAATGATTTCAAAGTTAACACATGCACTTTGCAAACATTTACGAGATTTAAGAACTTACTAAGCACACATTTCAAAATTCAGGTCGTGTATTTTGTGATTTTACAAAGCGGATTGAAAGCAGCAGTTTTATCTCTGAGGCTGATGCCCAACGGGAAACTGAAAGTCTATCCAACAGACTGACTCGTTACACCTTATTTCAGCTGTGAAGAGGTGAATACTTTTGTTGATGGAATTAGCTTCAGGGGAAGAAGGAAGTATTGTAAATAAAATTACAATTGCATTGTCTTTTCTACTGCCTGACACTTGTTACAGTTCACAGTTACGAATATTTGCTAGGCCAGAAACTAGCAATTAGTCACTCTCTGGAGTATCAGCTGAGTACTCCTGTAAATATTACTTTTTTGCCTGCGCCAGATAAGATAACGTCTATCAAATTTCCAGAAGAGATTAACTGAAACAAGCACCTTCCCTTGGAAAATACAGCTTTCTTCTAAAAGAAGAAGCATTTTTAACAACAAACTGATAATCCTTTCAATTTCCTAAGAGTGACCACTTGGCTTCCCTCACTGCCCCCCAAACCAACTCAGCCTTTAAAAACGGAGAAAAACAATGCAATTAAGTAAACAACAGCAACTAAAACATAAAACTCTACTTGCAGTTTTCGCTCACAAATGGGAAAGAGCCAGATAGTCAAATAATTACGTTATTGTTAGCAATTTTTTCCTAAGGAGAAATTAATGCGCTATGGTAATAGGCAGCAATACTGGAAGACAGTGCTGAGTTAAATAGGTTGTTTTGTTACTTATTTAGTAAAAGTAAAAATGAAAAAACCTAGCCTTTTTACAGGTAGGCATTTTTTCACAACCATAGACATTTCCTGCTACACACATTGTCCTTATAGGCTGACCTCGATACTTTACGATGAGTCTAGCGTGAAGAACAGAGCTATTCAGGCATCCCTGAAGAACCCTTAATTTCTGCTTTGAATGGGTTTATTCTTGGCAATGGGGCAGCCGTCTTCCTTCGCTGACGAAATTCAGTATCGTGACACGATACAACTGTGCGTCATTCGGAGGGTCTGAATCGCGGGGTCTGATCGCCGGACCCCGTCTGCCCTTGGCATTTTCAGGGGCTTCCAGCAGCGATGGCAACCACGGGGAGGTCTGGCAGAGGAGCAGACTGAGCGAGCTGTGGACGTTCATGCCCTTCAGCAACGAAAATAAATGATCCAACCGAGTATGTATCACACACTTCTCCCTAATACCTAACAATTACTGATCGGTTCGTGACAAGCGGCCACTCGCAATGTGAGATCGTGGCTTGTTTGCAAACCCTCTGCACCAGGCTGCCAAAAGAAGGGCGTGGCGTGTGTCGACCCTTGTCTCCTCCCAATGTCCTTTCACGTTTTCCATTCTTCTCAGATGGTGCTGATGGTTGGGTTTTCAGATTAAGACTAACTGTTGACATTCCCCTATAAAACCTTCCTTCTCTCAGCATATTGCGCTTGTGACACAGGCAGCTTTTCACTGCTTCCCACCATATTGTAGCCATTCAACAACAACAACAACAACAACCACCACCACCCCGCTAGATTGTCCAAACATTGATTCTCACATTTGCTACTGTTAGGTTATTATAACACGTTTGTTTAGCATTCAGCGTGGGATTTCTTTCCCCTTGCCCACAGCTTGTCTGGAAGGCAGAGGTGATACAGACTTTGTGTCCCAAATAAATCGCGAGCATCCGTCCTTTGTTCAGTCTTCTGCCCTCTTACATGAAGTATCGCGTTTCTCCAGTGAACTGCTCACAGCCTCCCTCCTCACCTTCACCCGTCCCAACTAATTAAGTCTACATTCGTCTTGTCCACTCTGCTGAATCTACCTTCAGTCACTGACAGGTTTCTCCTTAAGAAGTCTGTGACCTCTATCACGCACTCCCTGATCTGCTTCTGTCTTAAATACTACATCCTGCCTCCTTTCTAAATCTCTGGTCACTACACCTTCTGTCTCCTTCTCGCTCACAGGGCCTTTATTTAACATTTCTTTCCAGCTACACCCAGCCTGATGAGCTCTTGCTGCTAAGGCGTTAAGAGCATCTTTAGCAGTATAAAGTGCATAATGTCCTTAACTCCCACTACCAGTAAACTTATTTTTTCCCGGCAAATTAAATGGAAAAACACTGCTCCCTGTTAGTTGCACATACAAGAAAAATGTCGAATTTCTTCAGTGACATGTCAGTGACATGATGAAACTCACCAAATTTTGTGGATTGGAGTAGTAGAAACACCATCAAGTCAGGTTTTATTTTCTTGCTGTCTTTTATATTTAGGTAGTAAGTTTAGTTCTCTGTATGAAATGAGGATGAACAATAAGTTCTTGGCTTTTGATCATGAGCTCAAAGATGGACAGAGAAAATAAAACCCAATTCATACGATCTCACTCTGTGTAACCTTGCTTCTTTGTAAACAAGAAGCACGGGAAGCGTATGTACTAAATGTTAAAATTGCCACTTTCCAGCTATGTCACTGAAGGCTCTCTGTAGTAACTTGCTTTTTTGAAGAACGTGACAAATTCAGTATGGCTGTTGGGCACTAAAAACTAACAGCTGTGCCCTGAAGTTCCACTGATGCCATTGTTTTCTCAAGGAAAATGTGCTTGCAGAAGGTACGTTGGGGTGATGCACTCCGCATTTTTCAGCATGAGGGGGAATGCATGGCTTTCCTAATGCATCCTCGAGCTGATGGAAAACAGAGGCAGCATCATGACTACCACCTTCCAAGTGTCAGGCAACGCAAAGAGCCATCTGCTTGTCCCGTCACCACAAGCTCACTTAACATGGTGTTCCAATTCTTCGTCTTTTCAGTGATTTATTGATGAACATCGCAGTTTCACCACTTAGGAATCGCAATAGTCACAGATAAGAAGTCTCTCAGTTGGTTTGCTAAACAACAAATCCAGAGCGTAATTTGCAGGAGAGAGACCAAATGCAGTTAAAGTTAGTGGATGCTGTATCTAAAGCTTTCTTTAGAAAAGCTTTCACTCTTCACACTCATTTCTTCAAAATCCAAACTTTTTGACTGGCAAAATCAGCTCTGGAGGTTTATACTTCAGCCAACACATCATCCATTACCTACCTTTGTTTTATCATCAATTTCTGTAGACTGAAGACAATCTTTTTTGATGGTACTATTGTGCAAGTGCTCTTAAGTGAAAAAAAAAAGTAATTTGTTCCTCGTTTTCCACTGTATGTTGCTTGTTCTCTGGACTTGCACAAAACCTGAACTGTTGACACATTTCATTAGTTATTTATTGAACAACATAGGCAATTTTGAATAGTTTTACTTGTGTGCTATGCTTTTGGGACCATATTTATTGTTTATCGTGTCAACAAAGACATACAAAAAAATCTCACTCATGATACATTTTGAAAGGAGTAATTTTCTAGGACAGCATCATGCTGTCTGTGACCAGAAATTGATGCTTTGCAGCAAAACCTATCTGATTTTGTACACAGACTTTCAGGTCTTTTCAGCCTCAGAACAAGGATGACACTGACTGCAAATAGCAGAAGAGCGGCTGTTGGAAAACTCAGTGCTCTTCCTGTGATAATTTTTTTTGAAAGTATATCAGCTGTGTGATTGAAGCTATTCATGACTATTTTTCAGCAAGATCTTGAGTTGAAGTGAATGACAATTAATTTTCATTTCTCAAAAGGTGTACATTACTGCCAGTGACAACCCTTTTTATACTAAACAAAGCACCGAGAATAGTTCTGAATTGCTCGTGATAAAGTTTCTATCTTTCTGTATAGTCCTAAATTTTTTTAGGACATCATGTTACTCAGGACAGATTAAATAATTAATTTAACATCAGTCTGAGACAGCATAATGAAGAAACTGATGTATGATTAGTCAAGAAGAAACTGAAGGATGGCAGTGCAACTAGTGCCAATTCACAGTTTTACGGAAAATGGTTTTAATCAAAGAAACGTGACTTCAGTTTTTATGAGATAACTGGGTTGGCTGATAAGAGTAATTGCATAGTTCTGCACAGTGTTGTTTGATTTAGCAATGCATTGACTGAAGACTATCAGGCTATCAATAAAGCACACGTTATTATGAATTAGGAACTGGTCAACCAGCAGACCTCAAAAAATTGGGCATTAGTGGAAAAACTGTCAAATAAGTGTCTTCCTGACAGGATTCCCATTGATCAATTGATGACTCTATTCTTTCCAATATTTTATTAACTGTCTGAAACTAAATAAAAAATCACAACTGGCAATATTTGCAGATGATATAAGCTTTGGATAAGAGAGAAATAATGTCAGTTACAGGGGAGTCATATGGTGTATTCTAGGTTTGTAGCTAATTTGGGTCAGTCAAAGCAAAGTCATGCATCGTGGGACAACAGTTGCAACCACTTGCAGAGTGGTGGTTCTTCTGAAAAGCAACAACCTTGTAGAGGTTCAGAATCTACAGGCAACTCAACAGTAATTCTCATTTTGAGACTGCTGAAAAAAGACTAATCTGTTCTCAAACAGTGATAAGGAATTAGTGTGTACAGAAAGATCATTTCACATTTTCGTACAACTCAGGAAGGGTGTGTCACAACCAGGATGCCGTCTCATGTTCACACATTCTCAGGTCCACCTTTTAAAATGGAAGCTGAAAAATTGGAAAGCATGCCTAAAAACTATTTGAATGCTGAGGAAAAGAAAAGCCGAAGTCAGGCACGTAAATGTGTATCTGCCTATCAAAAAAAAAAAAAAAAGACTTGCTTACATGGCATAAGTAGCTTTACAGGGAGAAATGTACTGAAGAGGTCTTCCTGGAAGGAGGGAAAAAACGCAGAGGAAAAGCTGTGTTTGTCAAGAGTAGCCACATATCTTTAATGGACAGAGGACACCCCCATTACAAGGGAAGAGAAGAGCTCTCTAAGCCGTGCTGTCCTTCCTCAGAGATGTATTTTAGCATGTTAGTAAGCTCAGTGCAGGGTGTCATGTGAAAATCTACAGCCCACAAGACTCAAGGAGTCAGCTGAGATGATCTCGGGTTTGGTCTGGTTTTCTAACCTGAGGGAACCCCTTAAACCACCTAACTTTAAACACTTTATTTAGGAAGCTATTTTCTGTAGGTACTCAGTAGTCACTGGAGGGAGACAGAGTCCTCTGTGAGAGCATTTAGGGACTGTTTTCAGGAGGAGACTCTTTTTTACAGCTGTATGGGGTGTCCAGAAAGAGAACCGTTTCCTGATGCTGGTGGCAAGGCAGGGATGGCGTGGTGCTGATCTATGTACGTTGCCCCTCTGTCTTGTGCTCCTCGGCAGCCGGAGGCACCTGGAAAGCAGTACTTACCCGGGCAGGGAGAGGAACAGGACACCTCAAAAGTGTTGTCCCAAGTGTCCCAGGAAGCAGAGTGGTCTCCGAGAGGAGGGCGGTCCAGGAGCAGGTGGTATTTCAGGTGCGGTGTCTGCGCAGAAGCAAACGAAGACAGCGTAATTGAAAGGCTAAACTCTGTTCTGCAACAGTGGCAGATGTCAACGTGACCGGCGTGCCTGGTTATTTGGGTGCCAGCTCCATGGCATAAATTTCTGGGAGGGGAGTGTCAGACAGCCGGCCTGTGAGGCTCAGTTTCATCTGCCTCTGCTGCTTGGGAGGGAGAGGTGGCATTCTGCTGCAGGCAACGGGAGCCAAGCGGGGGGACAAAAGCTGGCAGCACAGCAAGAATCCAGCTTTTCTTCATGCAAAACCAAGACGTAAAATTATGTTCCTGTAAAAGCAAAAATTCCAGCTGCCAAACCACACGCTCCTCTATACAGCAAGGAAAATCAAAACATGCGTACACTCATGAAGAAGAATTCCTGTGTTTTTGGTGTAGAAGCAGCCCATAAAGAGGCATGCCTCTCCCTCTCCGAGCACCCTTTATTTTGTGCAACTGTGAAACAAAGATCTCCAGGAGCTGACCCCTTCCTCTTCGCTGAATCATTCGCATTCAAAAAATGATGTCCAAACTGCAGACCACGGTTTGGGACTGAGCCTGCACAGTACCTTGGGAGCCTGGTGACCGCTCCAGTGCCAACGACGTGACCCAGTGGGACTACTGTCCATGGCTACACCAGAGCTGGTAAGCCACGCAGTGAATAAGTGACCCGGTAACACCAGCTCCCATCCCGCTCTGCCCGAGACCCACAGCTCAGGTCCAGGTTCAACAGTGGTCCACAGGGTGGTAACGAAAATGCTAAAAGAAGGTGGCAGTGGAAAGAAATCAACCATTTGGATTTCCACTAGACCATCTCCCTCAAGATCTCTCTTCAATATATGCTATTGCTTTCTAAAATTGGACGTATTTGACGAGGAGAGTCTTGTCATCTTCTTTTAGACCTTCTTCACTCTCTTTTCTTCATCTTTATTGACGTCTTCCAGGTGACTCAAGTTTCCCGACTTGGATTTATTTTTTTACTGTCACCTCTGTCCTCTTTTCTTCTCATAAGGAAGCTTGTCAAATCCCGTCACCTCTCCCTCCACATCAGAGGACAGCGGGAAAAATGCCACTGCAGTGCCTGTAATTCAAACTTGTGCTGTGCTGTGACCCAGCTTCGCCATGAGGAAATGCACACAGCCATATGCTCTCAGGTTTTGCTTACAGGGATGGTAATTCAGGTTGTTAGTGGATCGTTTTATTTCATGACATAAAATAACACAAGCAGGTGAACATCCTCATAGATTTTCCCTGTGGCCAGCTTTTTTTTGATGCAGATCATCTGGTATGTTATCTTAAGACCGTGCCCTCACTAACACTATAGCGGTAAAAGAACAGGCACCGATCATAAACTTTTACCTGCTACCGATTTCACAGGAAGATAGGGCTTTTGTATTAAGCTCATAAAATCTTCTAAACATTTATATTTAAGTTCCACTATTGTGTATCATGAATGGTAAATTTATCTATAACATAACTGCATACTTAAGCATAATTATATACTTAATTTGTCTTATTCAAGCTTTGTAAATTATGGAAAATATTGACTGTATAGTGTTTAATTGCAAACCCAGATATAATTATGAGTGACCCTCAAAGTCTTTTCAAATACACCGTGGGCTTCTCTGAAGAGACAAGATAACGTCAACTCATAAAAACCCCAGAGTTTCCATCTCTACGTTCAGAGATTTAAGGTCAGACAGGACCATTTGTATCACATAGCCAGATGTCTCTATTTCCAAGCTGAAGTTCGCGCAGGAAGCTAACGAGAGCGGTATTTTTACCAAAAGCTTGCCAGCTGAGAGCAGCAAAGCAGCAGCACTAGCAGTATCTATAGCTGCTCTGCCCGATGGGAGCTGCTGTCGTGTGTCTGAGGGCAGAGCTGGGGCCACAGGGACTATTAACAAGCTGGGTTTTTACCTGTGGATCTATAAAAACATAGCGTTATTAACACAACCACACACAGAGAGGAGCGCACGATTGCTTCCAGCAACGCTGAACTTAGGGACTGTAGATCACACAGTCAGTGGGGTAGTGTGACAGCACCTATCCTCATCTCCCCCACTTTGACAAGTACCTGCTCCTGAAGAAGAAAAGGAGCTCCTGCTGCTCGCCCAGGAGTTGGGAATGAGAGCGCTAAGGAGGGGCGCAGAGTTAAGCTCCCACCAGGGGCAAGAAGCTTGCAAATCACTCTTAAACTGCTTTGTCATTTTTCCTTTGTGAAACTCTTGCATCAGGAGCAGGGATTAGCAGCTGAAGGGGCAGATCCCGCTTTTATGGCACGGCTTAGACTAATGGGGGCTGCGCAGCTGCGCTGCTGCGCAGGGAGACCGGCAGACACCCAAGGGAGATGCCTGGGTGCTGCTACGCAGAGCACATGTTGTCTGCTTGCTGCAGTGGTCAGGCAGCTCCCGAGGCCGCTCGGGAGTGTTAGGGAAGTGCCTTTGGACAGACAGGTCCTGCCTCAAAGCCCACTGAAGGCAACCAGAGCCCTTCCAACACCTTCAGTGAGCTTCAGCTTGAAATAGGCACTGCGGACCCGCCTGACCAGTTCAAGCAAACTGGTCATATAGCTGTGCAGGGGTGTCTTGACAAAACACTTTTTGATCAGACTTGCATTTCATATTTCTTTGCCTACGAAGCTGGATTGATAGTCGCACAAGTGGTGCCAAGCCACCAAGTCTCCCTGCCCCTTTGCAGAGATGGAAGAAACTAATTCCAGCAACAGAGAGGTTCCTCCATCCCAGCATGCAAGTCAAGACGAGTCTGACATCCTCCCTCGCCATGAATACAGCGCGTGTGTTTACATTCATCTCTGGCTTACTTGGGGATTTGTAGCTGAAAAGGTCCTGCATGGATCAGGAGTCTCTGACACAGGAGAAAACTGAGACACAGAATGGCTTGCCTGGGAGGAATTGTGGAATATTTATTCATTTAAATTTAAATGGTAATTAAGGTGAAAAAATTGCCTAGTCAAGGCTTTAGGCATCTAACATATAGTTAATAATAATATAAAGTCCCAGCAGCAAAAATAATGATTTGAAACAGTATCTTAGCCAGCCAGTTACAAAAGCTTTGTTGCAGTCCTACATCACTCCAGGAAGAATATTCCCATTGCTCTCCAAAAAACCTTACTGCACAGATGACTTTTGCAGCATGCCCAGAAGAGTGACAGCCCCAAATCATACACATTACACAACAGAGAGGAGGTTAAGATTATCTGCGCAACCTTAACTTCAACATAACACCCATTATGCCCAGGCTTGGCGTGCCTTTGCAAACTCCCAGTCTTTTAACGAAGACTTTTAAAAGTATTTCTGTCTTGTTGTCTGTCTATTCACTGTTATTAAAATTAAAATTTTAATCTCCTAGCATTCATAGAAAACTACTTTGGAATTAAAGGGAGACAGGGTATCAGAGATGAGTGGCAACAAAAAACCCCTTTGTCTTTAAACGCGTTGCAAAGCTCTTTTGAGCCTAAGCTTGGGGACAGGAAGCGTGTTTTTTTTTTTTTTATAAAAAGACAAAAGTTAAGAGTTTGCTATACACTTTTTTTCTCTTCTGTACCACATGGGCAGGTAGATGGTGCAAAACCGAGATCCAAAGCACTTTGTTAACTGTCGTGTAGACACTAACACTTTGGAGACGGCCCGTCCACTGACAGACTGGTCTGGCACAGTAAGGAGACCTGGATAGTAAGTCCCTGTGTAAAGTCTAAGTGTCACAGCCCTTACACAGGGGATCTACGTGGGATCTGGATAATCTTTGAAAAATCTCCTCTGCTTGACCCATTCTCGGTCTCTTCTAAAACCCCTGGCTTTCAGCAGAGGTGTCTGCAGATGCTTACCCCATCATCGGATGCCCGACCCTCTGCGTTGGTGCACAGCTCATATTCCTAGCTACGAAGACTGGGCCACATGCTTCAATACCGTCACCACTTGATATATGAGTAGCCCTAGGAACGCTACGTGATGAACGCTACGTGTGCCTCCATCCCCTGAGCACTCTACAGAGCAGGGCGAGTTGCTTTCTTCTGCTTTGGGCAATGCGAGGATGAGATATTTCTGCATATTGTAGCCACAGAGGACAGTTTTACACCGTAAATTAAATCTAGTCCTGCTTAGCCTGTACTCTGGGGTAAAAAGGCATTAACCTCAGGGAAATAAAGTCTCCCAGGAGTGAGGCTGAGCCAAGGTGCTGCTGTGCAAAGGCTGTGTGGCCTCTGTATCCCTCTCTGGCTGACTATTTGCATCTACCAGCTAAAGGGTGGGCAAACCATAGGAGTGGGACCACCTGCTGATGGAGAGCATGATTGCACCAGTTCTCCAAAAATCAGAGGAAATTCAGGGAGGCAGCGGTGAAGTATGAGGTTCCTTTAAAGTAACTGGATCTAGTACAGTGAGCAGAATTGGCTTTTTTTGGTAAGGAATGGGGGTAACCGCCTGGGGTCACTGACTGCCAAAGAGCAAGATGAAAGGAAATCACCAAACACCTGGGAGATGGAAAGGAAGGGTCTTCCTGAAGCTTCTCCAAGTCTAATACTCTGCGTCTCCAAAAAATAGGGCAGAAAACCTATACAGGAAAGACTGGTACTTCTCTCTACTGGCAAAATTAGCTTCCTTATAATCTAGTAGGCTGGAGAAATCTGCTGCCGTTCAGAAGATGGGAAGAGAAAAGGTCTGGCTAGTGCTCTCTCTTCAGCAGCTATTCATAGATTGTTTGAAGGAGACTGATGTTAGCGTTAGCAGAAAAACTATCCAAGCTTAGCTACGTGGCCTGACCCCAGCTGGCAGCATAACTACAGAAGTTTCTCAGAAACAGCAGTCGGTCTGTTTAGCTTTGTCAGAGGAAACCAGTGTGAGTGGACAGCTCACACTTTTACAGCTATAAAAACTTTTATGATAAGAGACTATATTGGATAAAAAAGATCGAGAGGGTTATACTGTCTACTGAAAAATTAGCCCTGGTTTAAGGAAGTTTTACTGTCTTTTATATAGTGTTATCTTTCCATGCTTGGCAAACAGGCCAAATAATTATGAGGCAAACTGGCTCTCCATAGAGATAAATGAATTATCGTGTTCTTTCTTCAAGCTTCTGACTAGGGAAAAGGAATTTTTCATTTAGTAAGGAACCAGAGGGGGATTTTACAACTTAACATAGAAAAAAAAGTTTGGTACAGCCTAATTGATGCTTGTTTGTGCAGCCACAGTGGCCTAGAAGCTGAGTCCTGATATCCTCAAATGTGTGATGAGATCCTTGGCTGAGCTGAGCCTTGAGGTGACGCCGTCTGACTTTTTCTTACTGTGAGCATCCTCACCAGTGTTCTCCCTCAAGCAAGGTTTTCTTAAAACGGTAATTGCTAAACAAAAGAAAACTTTAAATAGTGGAATATCAGGTCTGCAGGAGGAGATACTAAATAAGAGTCAGGAAATTAACTCTCTTCTCTCCTTGTTCCTTGTAGTCTTCGTTACTGGTCTTGTGCTCCACTCCAGCAGCCTTTGATGGCCTTTTGCACTGTGCAATCTTCAGACAATTCCCCTCAGTGTCCTAGGAAATGTTCCTTCCTTCTCTCTTTTTAGTCTTTTCTAGGGGAGAAGATTTGTTGCCATGATCAGTACCCTACTCCTGCTGGGTGGCTCAGCCTGTGATTATACGTCATTCCAGAAGCTCCTTGCTCAGTTTTTCCCATGGAAGGCTCCGTCCCCCTGTTTTTCCAGAGGGATTTGCCTACCTAAAATAGTAAGAGCCATAGTAAAGCAAACTGGTTGGCTTCCCAGACACAGCCTTTCAAACAAAACACACTGCATGCACACAGTAAACTGCAAACAGATAAAACACCCCCTTCACAAGGTGTTTCGCCTGTAGGATATATGATGCAGCAGCAGAAGAGAAAGCCCAGTCAAATAAATCATCTTATTCAAGAAAATGACTTCATTATATAAAAAAACTTGCAAAGTCTCAGAATTATAAGCTGTTGATTATAGTTTCCATGTTTCTTCCTTCACGACCCTCATTCAGCTGTTACTGAGCCTGTGATTTTCAGTTAGGGTCTTCTTACACAGAGTGTAAGTAAAATCAGACAAATCGTTAGCCCTGAGGAGGTGAACACCTCCCTTGTCATCCTGGCTCGGAGCGGGAGCCTTGATCTGATCCGAGGAGGGGAGACTACACTGGCCTGACTGATACTCCCCAGCATGAACAAGTGGATGGGAGAGGGACGGAGGGGATTAGTGACTCTAATTATTATTAATCACTCAGGAATGGACAAGCCAAAAGTGCTAAACCCGAAGTAAAAAATGTGATCCAAGTGCTGCTGGGCAGCTACATAGAGGAGCAACGAAACTGTCACTTATGCAAAGATGTCCTCAAACTAGTGCATATTTTCACAAACCATTTCTTCATGGTGAAGTCTTCTTGCAGGCGTAGACACACACTTAAACAGCACCGTGTAAACAGACCACTAATCCTCAGCTTAAATTTTCTGATTAAAATGATTTCTCTCACTGGAAACATATGATTAACTCTCTTTCTAATATGATAGCATTCTGCCCTAAATTTTGCTAAGTTATATAAAAATATCACCAGAAAAATTAAAAAGGAACAAGATGGCACCTTGTATACATGGCATTTTAAAAAAAAGAAGAAATCATGACAAGTCAGGAGAAATTGGGGTATCACTTTGCATAAGGAAATCTGAAAAATAAATCCATACAGATATGCTATTACATGAAATAATCTCTCTTTTCTGTCCCCCATCTTAAAATGTGTCAGAAGGAGATAAGCAACCCCTGAGGTCCAGCGTAAAAGAAATGTGCTTCAGAGTCTTCCTTCTCGCCGGAGCACATCTAAGGCAGTACAGCAGAAGGGGGCTGAGGGGAGAAAAGAGATTTTTCTCCTTTTCCTGTTATCCGTCAGCAAGGGGAGAGAGGGACAGCTGAATGCCTGTTACAGCGTTGCCTTCACTGACTATGCAAGCTGTTGGAGCACCTATTTTTCTGTGGCTTTCCTGTGACTGCCTTTCCCTAAAACAACAGCTCAGCTGGCGCTGTGTTTCAAAGCTGCTGTTCGTCTGACAGTCTTCTGAAGCAGAAAGAATTTTGCTTTCTCTGAGCCATGTCAATGCAACGATGGGGTTTTGTGTGTGTCCTCATAGTATCCTGAAAGCATCTTAGAATAGGAAGAACTAAAGAGAGGAAATGCTAGGTATTTAATACATTGACTCAGGAATTTAATTGCAATATGTAGCTAGTATTTAACAGGTGAGAGGCTCAGAAAGGCCAGCAGCGGAAAGAAATGTCAACGAAAAACTCAGGAGGTGATTGATAGGTGTTGGAAAAAGATCCCCAAACTGTACCAAACCATAATATACTTCATGTATATCCACATTTCATCCTGCAGGAATAGAGTGAATCAGCCACAAACACTGGGTCGGAAAAACCTCTCCTATGTTTTCAGGAGGCAGAGCGTGCACTTCCTCTGCTAAATTCAAAAGTTAAGAAAACAGTAGCCTAATGCCTCAGAAATTCTTGCCCGTGTCACACTCCTGTGCGTGCTGATCAGCCGTCTTTGTTCTTCTGAAAACCTGGACTAAAGCCGTGCTGTTCTTACTCTTTTCAAGGTCCTTTGCCTTTAAAAGGGGATTAGAAGTCATTGCACAGGTAACTTCCATTGCTTGATCTGCAGGTTGATTCTAGTTCTGCAAACTCCCAAACAATTGCTATTTACACTTGCGAGCGACACTGACACAGCCATATGAAAAGCTCGATCAGGATTAGCTTTACAACTATTTAAATGTAACTTCTATTTTTTAACCATTCAAATTTAGAACAGCTGAGATTTCAAACAGATTTCAAAAAGATGGCACTGAAATGACGTTTGCAGACTGTTCACTCTTCTTGTACGCTTTTTCATTTGTCCAACTGTCGTCTTCTATCTATCTTCTATTTTGGGACAAAGCTTGTTTTTCTGCAAGAATCAAATTACTTGATACACTGAATTGTTCAGCTAATATTCAAAGGGTATAAATAGAGAAGTCATTGCAGGAGGCTGTGTTTGACAAGGACTCAGCCTCTGCCTCTACATGTTAAGATAATACAAGATAGATTTTTTAAAAATGATTGTTATATTTACACTGCATCTGTCACGAGCTGCTAAATTACTCTCACTAAATGGTTTCATGGTTAGACTATTAATAAACTTGACTAGTCCACAGTGTCACAGATACAAAAACATTTTTGGAAACTCCTAAAACACCTCAGTCTACACTCAAAAGATACTAGAGGCAGTAGAAACCATAATCTGGAAGCCCTTGAGTTTGAGCTGTGTAACATATCCATGGAATTTTGCTCAGGAGTTTCTGCACTTACCCCTGTAATTTTGATTAAACTACAGCGTATCCTTCGTTAAGTCAGTCAGTCTAGATACAGAAAAGACAGTCCGCACAGGGGTGGCTAACCCAGCATATCCATCTGTACACTGGTCCGATGGGTGCTTGCAAAAACAATCTTAAGCCCCCGAGCACGTGGAATACATTTCCTGATAATGCTGTTCCGTGGAATTTCCTGTGTAGCTGGGTACTCCGACAGTGAACAAAGATCTCACTATTTATCCTGTGCGTGTATGTGTTTTATTAATTAAATTTTGGTGCCTAATACTGGCATACTTACATAGGCAAGCGATTTTTTTCATGGTGGGAGTAGTCCCAGTGCGTTAGCTGGCACTTTGCAGACAACTACAAATCCGTCTTTTGAGCAAAGTTCTGCTGCTTATTTGAACAGCAGGCATGTGAAATTACAGGCCCAGGTCTGTATTTGCATCACCTCTCTGTTTTCATTTTCCACCCCCATACTTACACACGGATATTGTCTCATTCCTGTACGCGCACATTAATTCTATCAATCACGCATCCTTAACTCTACTCGTGCGTCTGTAATTTATGCAGTTATTCATTTTTCCTGGCTGTTGTGGAATAAATAAACAGGTGCATGTTTACACTTGAGTTAACTGGGTGTGCCTCACAATATTGAAAAAGCAAAGCCGTACTAAATGGAAAGGTCTGACAGTTCTAGCTCTTGGCTTATTATGCATGCTGATGACTTCATTTGTACTGTATTAATTTCTAACACTGTAAAATCAATACGTGTAGTCTGAAAAAAAGGGTTTGCAGGGAAAAGAAGGATGGTTATATTACCTAGACACAAGAACTGCCATATGGGATCAGATCAAAAGTCCATTTATCTCATTATCTTCTCCCTGACAGTGGTCTGTAGGGGATTTTCAGGGGGAAAAACATAAAAAAACCATGGCATATACGAATTCTCCCCTAGAATACCTCTCATTTTCCAGAAATAAATTGTGGAAAACCTTCCTTTACTCCTTCAGCTGGGAACTGTAAGTGTATCACCATGCTTAATAGGACAAATGGAGTTACGTCCTCTTAACTTACCTAACCCCTTACGAACTTACCCAGGCTTTTGGCTTCCACGATGTTTTATGGCCGTTAAGACCCACAACTTAATTACGTGTAATGTGGTCATCATATGTCCTTGTGAACCTGCTGTCTGATGGTTTCTTTGGACATCCCTTGCTTCCACTGTTTTTGAGAGAGCACGTGGTTGTTTCCTGCAGATCTGCTGTCTCCATACCGTTCACATAAGCATATACTCTCTCATTCATTTATTTTCCAAGTTGAAGACTCGCATTTTATGTAATTTCTCCTTTCAAGCAGATTTGTCCCCAGCTCATCTTATTCTATATTCTTTTTGAGGTGGAGTGACGTGTATTAGATCAGGGTTTCCCACCCTAAGAACACATCTGCAAAGGATGTCATAACGATATTTTCTAGTCTAGCTCTCAGTTCCTCTCCAAAAAAAATCCTAACGCAATGTAAAAAGTTGCAAAAAAGTGACTTGGGCCTCCGCCAAGCAGAGATAAATTTACTTCAGATGACTAAGTGCCACATGTATTATATTTTCACAAGCTTGTCTCTGAAGATGTAGAGTGTTGCTGTGAGGCAACAGCCACAGTGCAATCTCCTCCAAGTTTATGTCTTAAACTTTGCTGAGTGAAAGTTCGGTATCCTTAGTCTGAGAGTGCTGCTGTAAACCAGGCTGCTTTTCCTTGGCTACTGACTATGAACTAAGCGTACTTAGGCCAGGAACCTCTTTTCAGCTTTTCCAAGTTAACGAATATGTAATACAGTAAGTTATAGTTAGAGAAAGTTATGTTTTTCCTGATAAATAAGTGTCAGAGGGAAACAAAATGGTTGCATTTCAAGCACCATTCTTTTGAGATATATTCAGATATGTAGGCACAGAAAGGCAGAAATTTATGTGGGTTTTTTTTTTTAATATGAAATTCCTTCCTTTGTGATGATTTTCTCAGTTGTTCAAAATGCAACCTGGTAAATGCAACTGACAGCATTTCTACTGGCCATTTTGGTGGTCTGCGTGCTGCACCTTGGCTTGTCAACTCTTTGTAGTCAGATTCCAGATGCTTTTTCCTTGTTTCCTCCTGTAGAGTTTTGGTGATACAACACACTTCTGTACGTACTTGTCACAGGATGCTGTGTTTTCTCTGTGAGACTGCACGACCTATCCTGAGCAACTCTCCTAAATACAGAAAATAGTTAGCTATGTAATGTACTGTCATAACAAAATTGTGGTTTACACCAATTATGTTTATCATGCAAATATACTACCTTTAAGTTTTTCCCACACAGTGAAATGTTCTATTACAGCACTTCTTGTCTTCAGTCAAAGAAGTGAAACCTTCACAGCTAACAGTGATCAACCACTGCCCCCCAGAATGAGGCAGTATGTTTTCTAGCCGAAAACAACTTATGGGTTGTTGTCCAGACAAGTACAAACAGATACTTGAAACTGAAAACCCTGGGCAGGCTACGAAGGAGTCACAAGCAGAAGCACAAAGACAGAACAGGGTAGAAAGGACAGTTAGAACAGCATACTTTGCAGCTTTCAGAAGCAATGTACTAATTTCAAATTCATCATTTGCACAAGCATCCTCATGTTAGCTTTGAACTCTCTCTAGCAATTAAGGCGACAGAGAATGGCACCAAAGCATGCTCCGAAATCTGCTGGAAGAGGAGGAAGAAATACCTTCATCAGTAGAAATACAACTGTTAGCCAAAATGCCTACTAACAACAGTTAAAGTTGTCTTGGACGTGTTTACATGAACTGCAGTATAGATTTACCTAGTGCAGGTGCTCTGAATACTCACTGTAAAGTGTCAAGTGCAGTACATGAATACAAAATAAATGTAGCCCCAGTTTGCTATGGCTAAGCAGTCTGAGCTTCCCAAAATCAGGGACTCCAGAAAACTGGAGTTCCATTTATATGTAGGTGGGAACATTCATGGAGCAGGTAAAGCCTTGCTGCATTGGTCTGCATTGGTAAATTTCCACTGAATTAATGAGGAGTAAGGCTGTGTTTGTCACTAGAGGCATGAACAATGTCTTTCTGCTGTTTACAGACTAAATGGTCTGATTGTTTTAAAATAATTCCTCTTTGCTGGACCCTCTCACCTCCCAGTATTTTACCTTTGGAAATGTAGGCATTACATCTGAGGAAGGGTCAGGTATGAATGGGTGACACTGACAATAAGCAAAGGTATAAACAGAACCGACAGCCTGAGCTCTCTTTCGTGAGACATATGCAACAACTGTCTCAGCATTGTTTTCCACTTCTAAAAAGATGCTACGTTGATTTTTGCTAAAGCAAAGAAAAAAAAAGGAAAAACTTTGGAGGGAAAGCAGACACTTTGGATGGAGAAGGTACGTGGTTTAGTTATCTCAGACCCACACTATACAATTGCTCTTCAGAATGACATATGTGAGCCTAAGGTGAGAAAGCTTATTTAAAGAACTGGTGACCTCCCCACTTCTATTGCAACACACAATTTTAAAAACTGTTTAAAAATATCGTTCATAGAATATGAAGCAAAGTAATCAGTATGTGTATGGTTATTTTTCTGGAGTAATAAATAAGACAACAGAGTATATAACAGACTCTATTTGCTAAGGAATTCCTTTTCCAGTGCAGGTATAGCATTATCAATATTAATCACACAGATGACTGACTGCAGGAACATGTACTCCCAGATATGAATTCTCTAAGATTTCAGAGAGTATTACACTTTGACTGCATTTCCAGAAATATTTGGCTTATCCTTGCCAATGACGACAAAAAGTTATTTACTTGAGAAAAATGTATTATCTAATAAAACCAACGACATTTAATCTCAGTTTTAGCATCTAATTATTACGCTGTGTCCAACACTGCAATAGTAGAAATGCTTCTCTTTAAAAAAATTGTCATTAAAAGCAACAGGTAAATAACAGCGCAGCTGTTTTCTTTCATAAACATATTTAGAAACTAGGCCTTGTACTATTTTTGAAATTGCCACATTCACCAAGCACCTTAAGTTATTAATAGCTTGTCTGCCTCTGGCATGAAAAAACATCTTGTTGAATTAAAGTGATCCTTGTATTCTTAGACTCCAAAACTATACATGTTAGCTGGGAAAAAAATTAAACAACAACAACAACAAAGTACACAAAAAGGAAGAGATTAATTCTGATGCAGTTCCCTACGAAGTTACCACGTTAGAGAATATATATAAAGCATAGACCCAACAATGTATGATTTTGACACAGAACATGCTTTTTTTGTAGGGTTTTCGCATGTTTTTCTGCACGGGGAGAAACTGCAGGGCATGCATATACAGGAATCTGGATATATCTGGATATAGCTGGATTCCCTGTCAGGGACTAAGTACCTAAAAGCCAGGCATTATCTCACCTAGCTCCTCTGCTAGCTCAGACATCAGGGCCAGATTCAGATGGCCTCATTCAAAATGACACTAACTTCCAGAGCAGTAATGGAGTTTCTCTAACTTGGTGGCAGATGTGTGGTGGGGCATCAATTTTAGTGAGGCACCGATGTGCTCGGGGCACCATAAAAAGGTGCTTGACTTTCTAAGCAAGCACAAGTGACAGGCAGAGGGACCTCGAGGCAACTGCCGGTTGTTAAAAGTGCTGATTTTTTCATGTGTTACAGTGCAAAACAGTGAAAACGGAACATTATTTAAATTAACAAAAAAAATGCACCACGGACACCGTATCACTAAGAAAGCCAGTAACTTTACTGATTTGTCTGCAAAATACAAATTATACCTTATTTCCAGCAGGAGAATCTTTTGAAATTTTCCCATTTTTGTTCACTACAGACAGCTGAATTAAGTCCCTTGAGATACACAGATGTGGTTTAACTTAGTTATAACATCTTGTCATCTAGTGGCGACAAAGTCCAGCTTATGCCGCTGTGAGCCTCTACTTTAATATTTGTTGCAAATGCTTGTATGCTCCCATTTACAAGCTATTTTGTTATCACCATTGTTTTATGGAAGCAAATCCCCATGAAAGAGAAGAAAAAAAAGAAAAAAAGGATACAACAAACCATCTGAAGCAATCCAAGTGTAATGCCTGCGGTAACCCAGGTCTGATATTAGTTACTCCACAAAAGACTCTGGTACTGCATTTTTTATTTTTTTTTTTTAATGAGTTACTTAACTGACCTTTTTTGAGTCAAACTGAGGTACGGATCAGTCTGAGGTATGAGCAGGGAAGGTAGAAATGCAACACCTGATTATGAAAATAATCAAACAGATACTTTTGATGCAGAAGGTCTGTGGCTCAAAGCTTGGATTGCTCCACATCTTTGGTTAAAATATATTAACAAAAGCCTTTTATTACATCTACAGTCTGAAGCATTCTAACAGACACCAATGTTCCATCAGTCCTTCAAGAGACCTGTAGTGGCAGGAAATTAATGCCATATAACTGACGACATCACAGCAGATGGCACAAACAGGAACAGATGAAGTATGCCATGTTTAGGCAACAGCCTTTATTGAGGTTTCAAGTGGCTTTTAAAAAATTACAAAGCATTTACCTTCAAGGCAAAGGAAGAAGGAAAACAAAACAGCTCTGTTAGGACTATAGATAAAAGAGGGTATATAGGATAACACATACAATACAAAAGGGTTGACATCCTTGAAAACAGTCTATGAGTTCTTTTATTCTTACGCTAGCTTTACCTGAAAAAGATCTGAGGACAACAGATATTTTTATATTATTCATTAAAAACTGCTAAATTCCTCTTCTGGGAAAAATATAAGCCATTTTGTTATAAAACACAACTTTTGAAAAACACTGAAATGACAAAAGCTTCACTGCGAATGGCTCAATGCATACAATATACAGGTTGTGCAGATAGGGTATATCATATAATTGTCACCAGCAATTAAACACTAACTGACAACACCTTTTAATAGAGGTTAGCTTAGCTATAACAATACTTGCAGATGTCTAGAATGCCACTTCAGGTGTTTGAACTTACAATTAAGAATGTTGCCTAAAACATTATATAGCATGGGTTAAGGTAAAGTAAATGTTAATACTCTTTCAGGGCTCTGCCCCAAACTCCTTAAATACAAAGGAATCACACAATAAACCCAAATTAGCTTTGCAAATACAATAAATGGTAAGGTACAGATAAAGGAACAAGAAAGGTAGACAGTTATAGTTTACAGAAAGTGACTTCACAATCAAAGTTGTGCTTCTTATCATTAGATCAGTTTGCAAATATGCATTATCCCCCACAATTTTGCCAGTATAAGTTAGTTGCCCTCTGTAGCAGGAACAAGAGGGATGACTGGCATTTATTTTCACGTGATTCTGTTCTACTTGTGTTTATACAAAAATCACTGTCAGAGTTAATATAAATTGCCCAGGCAATACTTTTCACGCTACTTTCTGCTTAGTTACTTGCAGTAATATATTACACTGCATCTTCGTTAAATACGATATCTTTCCTTTTTCATGCGTTGCTGAGGCAAATCGCAAGGTAAACTATTAATATGGCTATTCTTCATATATCAATAGACCAAATCCCCTTCCCCACTGACAAGTTTCTACTACAATACTGATAAAGTTGTATTTTTTCTTGAAATGACAAGGTACATTTGTGATATATTTGCATATTTTTGACACACCAAAGTTTAAAATTCTCAGAAGAGAATACGAGTATAGGTTCATCTGAAGGTGAAGAAAGTGGTTTCAAAAACAGTTTTTTTGTGTTTTAAAATTAATTATGGGCCCCATTTTACCTTTTTTTTTGTTTTGTTTTGATTTTTTTGGTTTTTTTTTGGTTTTTTTGTTTTTTTTTTTTTCAAACATGCGTATCTTTTTCTTTACCCTGCAGATTGCTACACAAGATAAGATGGATGCATTAGTAGCACAGTATTCTGCTTAAAGAGTTTCCAGATTATGCACTAGCCCCTGCACGGCTGAGAGTGCCTGTAAGGCAGGCTTCTATAAAGTCATGATAAGCGAAAAGCGTATGTCCTAATGCACACTGTAGTCTGTTCATCATTCTCTACTACAGAGAGGTACACTCTATCATTGAGCAGTGCACAGCAACTGCATGTACAGGTGGGAAATAGAGTGTGGATTTCCCTTAACAAAATATTCTGTGTTGATATTTAGCTGTCGCAGCTATACCCTTTATCATAGTGTCAATGTATGTAGGTGAGAGTTGGAAGGACTCTTGGAAAAAGGAAAAACATCACAGTTTTACTATGGCACTAACATTTTGCTTAAACACTTTTTCCCTTCAACAGAAAGGTTAAACTGAAACATTTGAATATACCATTTTCTTCTAATAAACTAGAGGGACAAAGAGGGACTTAAAGAAATGATACATTCCCTCTGGTCAAGCTATTGTAGTCAAAGGAACAATATGAGGCAGGAGAAAATGTGGATGCCATGTGCTGAAGCAAATCTCGCTAGGGTGCAAATATACAGGGAGCGTTGTTCAACAACGTGCCCACTGTGAGATGACGTGACCACAGAGGTCCACGCGAACCAGGGACCCGACGGCCAGTATCGGCTGTGTAAGATCAATCGACTTTTGAATGGTCCTTTAGCTGACGATGTCTCTAAGAGTTTTAAATATGTGAGAGAGGGGAGTAATCTTTATAATAGGCATGTTCATGCCGATCCCTCCCTTTAACTCTCCCTACTGCTTCTGCAAATATTCACCTGCACTCACGTAACTGACAGCCGTTAGAGCTGTACATCCAATTCTGACAGGCAGAATACCAGCTTCATTAATGAGAAAGGGCCAAGTTATGCCACTTTGTCATTTAACCCATAGAAAACTACAAGATACGCAGGACGTTAAGTAATAGAAGGGCCCTTAACTTGTTACAATGCACAAAACAGCATGAAAGAACTAATCAGTATATACAATGGATCGCAGTTCACCCAACTGATTGTAAAATGCTGTATTAAAATGATTACGTTGTTACACCATGGGTAAATTCTAACTTTTTACAGATCAGTCTTTCAACAGCTGACTTCGATCTGTAAAATGTATACCCAGCAAAAGAAAACTGAAAGAAAATAGTTAAATGTGCAACTGCACAAATATAATTCCCCACTATTAAGATAACAAAAACTTTTGCTATTACCATAATTATTATATATATTAGAAAGCTATACACAAGCATGTTAATTTCACAGATTTTTTTAAAAGATTCTTAATATTTTATATAATTAGAAATACACATTTCAAAAACAAAACTTCTGCAAAGAGAAAACAGTTATCTTGGTTAGCAAAGCATGGAGTTCTTCATGGCTTAGGGTAGTGCTTTCTATACAAAAAGTCCTTTTTGTTTGTTTCTTCAGGACTGTTTAAAAGATTAGCGAAGCTATCAAGGAAAAAAAGAACACATTTTGGCTTAAGGAAACTACAAAAGCCACAAATGCTTTGCAAACTCTGTCTTACTTTTTAATATGAAAATAAGCAAAATGTAATGTACATATTTTTATATTTTTTTTATTTAATAAGTGATGCAGACCCAGAATTTTTAAAATTAAATATGTTAGCCCTCGAACTCAACATTTTTACAAGTATGGTCCTCTTTAAATGTTTTGATCCTTTTTAACTGAGTGCCATACTCTAATGATATGCCTGCATGTTTGTGAGCGTTTTTGGTATGTTAGGTGACCCAGTCTCTTTCTAGCATCAATTCATGGCCACCCAACTGCTGGGTCTGTCAAAACATCTGTACATTTTCTATATGTTGCATAACAGCTGCTTTCTCTCTCAGTAAAGATCTGCCATTTCTGGCAAATGTTTTCCTTTTGTCTATTTACATGTAAATAACGTTGAACCTGCAACATGACACTATCTATTGTAACATACATTTTGCAAGGGAGCACAACAGTGAAAAGAAGTTAGCCTTAAAATCTATTTTGTACAAGTGTTCTGTTGTACAACTCAAGTGCTAAGCTTATCTCAGCATTTCTGTTTATCCTTATACTGTATCACTGAGGCAATTTAAAAGTACTTTTACAAAACAGAGTACCTGACTTTTTTTTTTTTCCACACACGGCACATATAATGCATATCGACCCCCCCTCCCCCATTAAGGTATAGCACACACACACTGCAAGAAAAAAAACTAATAGGTAATAATGTTATCATGTCGCCCATCCTTCAGAGAGCCGCATGCGCTTGACAGAGGGACTTTCCCTTTCGTCCGGCGAAGGTCTGGTGAGTCCAATGGGGGAGTGGAATTCGTTCCGGTGATCTTCTCGGTCACTTCCATCGTAGGAACTGCTACAGCTGCTCAAACTGTCAACAGGAGATCTCCCCGCCTCATGGCGCGTGTGCTGTGGGTATCTCGAGGGTGTGGTGGTACGGTCTCTAGGAGGAGAAACAGGTTCTGACTTGATGTTGAGGCTTTGAGTAGAAGGCAGGGAGAGATTTGTACTCTGAGATAAATGAGTGCTAGTGCAAGCTCTGTAGGAGGAAAGGAAACCCAGTTACAGACGGAGGAGGCATGGAGCCCCCAGATATGCACAAACACTCACACAAAACACCAGTGTAAAGGCTCGCGCAGGACCAGCGCATGCAGAGAGCACGAGGACTGTCTTCTGGGCAGAATTCACAAATTCAAAGAGATGAAAGCATCACAACAAACGTGGGCGGCTTGAGCGGGACATGCCCTCGGTTTGAAAGGAGGTCTCGCTTTCAACCTCTCTCTCTCCTTTTTTTGACTCAAGTGTCACAACAAATTTTGGAAGGCGAGCCTTTGCACTGTTGGAAGCACCTGCAGGTTTCTTTATAATTAATGCTTGTGTGTGTGTATGCACCGGCTGAGACAGGGGAGGCATGGACTTTCTGCTGGGATTAATCCAATTAGTTTGAATGCACCCAACTATTTTTATTGCTGTTCATTTTGACATGTGACTTCAGATGCAAAACAGAAACAAAAATTTGGGCCAGGTACATTTTATACATTTCAGAATAGAGTTGAAATTACCGGTCCTAGGATTGACATTAATAAAATACCACAGGCAGGCAAGGATTTAGATATGATTTTATGGTTTAAATCTAAGAATGCTTTTGAATAAACTACCAAAGAGAAGCTGAAGAGTAGTGGAAGATGTCAGAGGATTGTACTGTGTGCCTGCAGGAGAGCCCAGCTCAAAGGATGCTCCTAGCATCACGAGAAACTGCCACGCTAAAACTTTTTCAAAGGCAAGCTTTATAACTATTCTAAATTTATTTTCTGTGAATTTATGTGGGTAGGTAGTGGCAGAGGAAAGCTGAAACAGGCAGGGAGGAGAGTGAATACTGAGAATGCGCTTTATCTCTATGGGAGAAATGAGATCACTTGCATCTGCAGGATGTTTTGTACAAAAGCACCACCTCCTGGTAAAACCTGACTTTTCTCTTCGTTATTGAAATACAGTTCTCAACATGCAGTTCCCATTACCTTCCACTTCAGGGACCATTTGCTAAGCTGAAGTTAGTGAAACACAGTTTCAAGGTTTCTACTCGTGAGTATTTATACAGGGGGAAACTGAAGGCAGTAGGGGCAACAGACCACTTGGCCTCATGAGATTTTAAACCCAAAGGGATGTGCAGGCATTTTTACTGCAAGCAGAAGAAATATTGGGATTTGGAAGTAATTTTTAAGCGTGTAGAAGAAATAATTAAGTTTAGACGTGGTCTTTTCATTTATTGAAAAATTCCACTTTTCCTCATATCTCATCAACTGGGAGTTGAGCTTTACTTAAGCAACATTTACTACAACTTTGATGAAAGACAAAATGTTGTTTTCTTTTCTTCTGACAGATTTAAAATGGAACTATATGGCTTCAATATCGAATGATATCAGCTGCTTTTATCAGGAATTATTGCAGTCTTTAATAATGTATGAATCTTGTTAGAAAAGAGAGGAAACAGGATGTTCTACCTCCAATTGCTTTTATCTACCCTTCATTCCTATACAGATAAATGTGCCAAATGTGCAGCGATCCCTTTCATAAGTCACAGAGTTTGTGAGTAAAAGCCCTCACAGTAGCAAATGTAGGCATTTTTTTTTGGCAAAGAGGACATATTCTTTGCTTTTGTAACTATTACATTAACACATATAAGAAACTGTAAATATCAGACTTTGTCATTCCAATTTAGTGAAACATTCCACTCTTTTCCTTAGAACTTGTTGAAAAGAATCCAACAAGAATAAAAAATACATTCCTGGGTGGTTTTTTTTTGCTTTTCATTTCCAGTGACTTTATTTTTCAATTGCTTAGGAGATGCCAGGACTTCACCTGGGAAAACAGGCTGCCAGTTTAGCATGTATGATAAGATTACATACAATTTTAGATGCCAAGCTTGTAGCTAAACCTGAAAGTCCCATAATAAAGCATGGCAGAGCCTGGGGATTTGATTTAGAAGTGTTTGATATGAGCAGATGACATTCCACTTTGCAAAGCTGGGGACAGCTAAAAAACCCATGCTAGTTAAAAACAACCATATTCAGTCAAATTTGTTCACATGGAACATACTTGCATTCTATTGTGTGACAGCCCACAAAGGAAGAAATCTAGAGGGAGAAGCTGCATTTTCAATTAAATAAGAGCTAGTATTGCTATACTGCAATGTTGCTTTTTTAATAGTGTTTTAGAAGTGAGTATGAGAATACATCTCTATAGACTTTTCTTTAGATTCCTTGTGATTCATCAGCAGGGTTATGTAAATACCTGGCATACAAATTTGTGGCAGTTTTAAAAATGCTACAGGTTGAACACTTTTTTGTAAATTGAAAAAAGGTTGAGAAGTCATTTTCGCAGGTCAGGACTAAATTTTTGAGGTTTAAAACAATATAAATAAATTAAAGCAATTATTTTGAGTCATTGTCCTGGTTTTGGCTGGGATAGAGTTAATTTTCTTCCTAGTAGCTGGTACAGTGCTGTGTTTTGGATTTGGGATGAGAATAATGTTGATAACACACCAATGTTTTAGTTGTTGCTGAGCAGTGCTTACACTAGTCAAGGACTTTTCAGCTTCCCATGCCCTGCCAGCGAGAAGCTGGGAGGGGGCACAGCCAGGACAGCTGACCCAAACTGGCCAAAGGGATATTCCATACCATGGGACGTCATGCCCAGTATATAAACTGGGGGGAGTTGGCCGGGCAGGGTGGTGACCGCTGCTCAGGGACTGGCTGGGCATCGGTTGGCGGGTGGTGAGCAATTCCATTGTGCATCACTTGTTTTGTATATTCTATTATTATTATTATTATTATTATTATTATTATTATTATTATTATTATTATTTTCCCTTCCTTTTCTGTCCTATTAAACTGCCTTTATCTCAACCCACGAATTTTACTTTTTTTCCTCGATTCTCTCCCCCATCCCACTGGCGGGGGGGGAGGGCAGTAAGCAAATGGCTGTGTGGTGTTTAGCTCCCTGCCGGGTTAAACCACAACAGTCATCACTCAAATTTTTCTTTTTAAATATAGCCTTTTTCTGCTAAAACTGTTTCTCAATTTTAATATCTGGGTTTTGGTGACTATAATTTACATTATCTCATTAAAATTTTCTGAAACATTTTTAGGAGACTCTCATGTAAGCTAAAATGGCCAATTACAAGGGAAACCTACTGTTACACATAGATGTGAATGGTGAAATAGTACATACTTAGGTGCAGTCTTTAGACCCGTACTCTAAACAGAGGATTGAGCTCTATTTAGAATAGAAGCTGTATTATAAAAAAATGAGAATTCTGTCTGCTACAAAATGATTTCTTTTCGTGCATGCGTATGTGAGTGTAGAAACAGCTGTTTGTATCTATAGGTATCAATGTATATTTTACACTGTTGCTTCAGATAATTATGTAATTTTGGTCCAGCCATGCCCTATTTTCATCATTTGAAACCTACACTAAGTTCACTGGAAAACAAACAGGTTTTGAATATGGAAAATCCACAGAGAAAATAAAGGAAACGACTTCAAAGGATTGTCTGTCATTTTAAGCACTCAATAAGTGCCATGCAGTCCACTCATGTTGACATAATCACCTTTTTCCATATATTATATGAAAACTTTTCATTTTATGGGGACAATGAAGAAAATTAATGTTTTAATTTTACACAGCAGTTCCTATTGAGACCAGTATAGCGAAAACGTGATGTTTATTTAGAATACAACAGCCACATGGGAGAAATGCTGGTTCCTATCTGGGTTCAACACTGAACAACTACACAGCCCTGCTGCGTAAGAGGTGGGAAGCAAGTCAGGATGCAACGAGCTTGCAAGCGGGTTTAGTCCTTGCTGATGCCAGTGAGATCAGTTCTGTGTGTGTCTCCACCTATTCGAACCTCCAACGGGTATGGAAGCTCAGCATGCACAGAGAGAAGTGCAGGTCTGAGTAGGTGGTGAGTGAGGACATGAACATGCACCAGACAGGTTTTTACAGAGGGAGAAAGCGGTCTACTGAAGGAAGAAAGAGCCTCACATACCTTTTCTTTTATGCCCACACTTGCTTCTCTAAACTTGTTTACTTCCTCACTTCATATAATTTTTCCCCATAAATATATATAAGGAACCATTGAAAATTCACTGCAAAATTTAGTTGTGTAACTTCAGTTATGTGCTAGTCTGTAACTAGGAGAATAGAGGATATTTTTGACTTGCTAGCAATGCAACCTTCCTCCCTCCCCTCTGTTTTTCTTTTAGGTAAAAGCAAAGTTGTTTTTTCCTATTTTTTGATCAATGTAAAAGCAGAGTAAGAATTTCTGTGTCAAGATATTTTGATTAGCTCTCACACGTTAAGGTCTACACTTTAAAAAGAAATTTCTAAATGAAACTGAATCACTGGAACATCTTATTTACAATGGTGGCATAAGAAAAAAGGCTCAAACCTAAATATATAAGCCTTTTATTCAAAACAAAGAAGCTGGCAGAACTGATACAAATTCACAAAACATGATGTCACTGCATCTAAATTCTTCAGTAAAAATGGTTCAATGAAGAATATTTGCCTGTATCTAGCTATGGCTATTACCTAATCAAAATTAATCGTTGCTAATAAGCTTGCTATGTAAGAGTCGCAGAACAAGTCAACAGTATGCATGAATTTGGACAATTTTTTGTTCAGGTAGGTAGAAGTTTGGAGAAACTTCTTTTACGTAAAAAATTATCTATACTGAAGATTCTTCAGAAGAAATACTGTTTCTATGTTTGCAATTACATTTTAGGAAAGCCAAAATTTCACCTGTGGTTGATACTTAAGGAAGAAAAGATTCTCTCTTAGACTGGGAAATATGGATGAAAGAGAACATTTTCCATATAATGGACTTGTGCCTAAAAAATTTAGATCATTTATTTCAAAGTTTGGAATGGACTTCCCTTCTGGTTAGCAGCAATTAACTTCTGGTAGACTCTTTGGTCCATGTTAAATACGCAGTAACCCTCTCTGTAAGAGACATTGCAGCAATATTCAGACAAAATCCCAAAGTTTTGGGAGCGATTGATTTTCAATAGAATTTGTGTGTATTTTTTCGAGACGTAGACCTAGTTAAAAGACTGTAAAAGTACTATTTTGCTTTTTAACCTAAAAAGTTGAAAAGTCTGACTTGTTTTAATGTCCCAGTCATATCAAAATAGGCTCTACATTGTTCTCTCATTCACTAGGCTCAGCGAAAGGCCAAAAGCGGCGCAGACAGGGAAAGTGAACTACTCCCACGTCCTCAGGTATTTGCCCTCAAGCCCACTGGCACTAGTACGGTTGCTAATTGCAAAGTCAACATGAAGAGCTAAGAGTTAGGCTGTAGAGATCTTCTCCAGTTATCTTAAAGATGGTTCTGGCAGCGCTGCTGAAATTGTTGGGGACTTATCCGGAGCAAGCTAATACGTCTAACCATATCCTATTCTATTACTAACAATATTCTTCTGCCACGCATTGAGGAAGCAGAGTTGGTTTTCACCTTTAGGCTTCGGTGAAAAACAAAACCTGCTGGAGAACTAGTATGTCTCTTCCAGTAACTCTGTTTTCTCACAGGTCTTTACAGCCTATTGTTACCAACAAACATCTCACAGTTGCCAAATCTTTCCAGTATGTGACCTCACTCAGCATAGGGATTTGGGTTGTCAAACCCTTTCTAGATGTATCTTCTCAAATACCTGGGGATGACTATAATTTTGTGTTATTTTTTTAATCTTCCTGCAAATTCTAGCTCAGGTTGACATGGACTGAATGTGTTCTGTATAATTTCAAGTTTTTCAAATAATCCAAAAGTTAGCACAGGTGCTTTTGCATGTAGAACTCAGTGACTGAAATAAAATACAGAAATGCTTATGATTTTCTGCAGAGATAGAATACTTTTCCAGAACTGTCAGTGAAGCAGCTTTCATAGCTGAATTCATTTACAAATCACTGAAAGAATAATAATAAAAGTAGCAACTCAGAATGTACTTCACCAGCCACAGCCATTACACTTCGACATTCTGTGATATGAATTAGAAACAGATGACGATGTGTGACATATCTGAAAAGGCATGTAGTTAGTTTAGGATTTAATTTATACTTTTTTGGTTAACCAAATAGCCTTATTACATTCTTTGGTACACCACTGAAAACAATCAGCTTATTGTAAGGCTATACATTGATATCTAACATATGAGTTTTCAATTTATTTGAGACTTTATGTCTTTAGTTGTACAGTTAGCCTGAATGTTGCCCCAGAAACAGTGCAAACTCAAAAAGAAAACAGAAGAAGCGTAAGACAAAGGTATTAAGGCTATTTTTTCTAGCACAGCAACTACTTCAGTTGTATGTTTTTATGTAGTTAGTATCTATATATGCTCATTTATATAGAAATGAGGTTTAAAAATTTTTGTTTTCTCTGAAACACTTGTATAGCTGTCCTTTAAAAACCCAAACCGTCTGTACATGGTAAAGAAATTACAGTAAGTTACAAAAAGTGGTCAGATAAATCAGAAGGAGTATTTTGAAGTTTAAGCCACATTTATGGTATTAAATAGTTTCACATTATGGCAACCATCTTGAAAAAAAATTAGTGCATATGTGCAACACCTCTTTCTGGAAAAAAAAAAAAAGGAGTTTACTTTTCAAATGCACGTGAATTAAATTTCTCCTCATAAATACACTCCAGCTGTTTTCAGCTTCTATTTTTATAATGAAAACTTTTAAAATTCAAACATGTCTAGCCATACCTCAGGCTACATGTGGCGTGCTGGTGAATGCCTACGGTCTTACTCAATAGAAACTGCGGATACCAGGATTTTTGAAAATTATATTCAAGTTCACTTCAATGAGCCAATAGGTTGTTTTTTCAAGAATGCATTAGGTGACTTCCCTGTGTGAATTTTCACACTTCTAAAAATCCTGAAATGATTTAGCAGTGTGCTTCACCAATCTTGAATAAATGTCTTGAAATTAGCCACTAGAGGGCATGAATACCTATCCTCCTCAACATAGGCAAATCAAATGAGTTTTGTGGGCTTACAGTTCTTAGGCCTAATTATGTTATTTGCTTGTAGAAAACATTTCCAAAGAAACAAAACTTGAATGTCAGAGCTGAGCAGAAGGGAGTATGTGATTATTATATAAGGTTAAGGCTTAATCTCAGGTCAAATCATTATGGTCACTCTTACTTGATTAAAAATATTTAGAAAATTTTCAAGTTTACTGTAATGTTTGTGCTACAGTAACTGGAAATAAAAAGCATAAATAGCAAAATACAGCAACAGCACAATATAAGTGTTTAGTTTGCTCTTTAGTAGTGAAATAAAATGCTATTTAAAGAAATAAAGAGTAAAACATGAACAGTAGTCTTTACTACACTACTGAGAAAATGTCATGGACACAGAATATTTCATTGTAGCTACCTAGCAAACTTTTCATGAAATACGTAGTTCCAGTTTTGGGAAATGGAGCTCTTACACATAGTAAATATGTGCTGATACGTTGTCTTGATATATTTAAGATTTGGGATTACTGGGGAGACTGAAGTCGCTGTAGAACAATAAAATAAAGAAAACACTGCTTACCCCAATTGACTGAGGGCAGATGGTGGCATGTTATGTAGGTGTTGCTGTTGCCAGCCAGTCACAGAACCAAGATGAAGAGCACTGGCTGTATTAAACCCAGAGAGAGATGATATATCTGCACTACTCAGAGAATATTCTAGATTTGAAAACAGAAAAGACAATAATTAAAAGAGAATTAAAGAGGAAGCAATTAAACAATAACTAGCATTGTAATTTTCATGTCACCTTATAAACCTTTTAATTACACCAATCACATTAAGTTGCAGCAGAAAAAGTAGACCTTCCTCTTTCCTCAACTCATTAACTTGGGAGCAAATAATGCACTAATAATTAATCTGTAATTTAGCAGGGCTTTTCTGGATCTGGAAGATCCAAAGCATTCTTAGCCTTTATATCCACCATAACTACAGATGCATTCTCACAGAGTCAAAGACTTGAAAAACATAACAATACTTTGGTTACAGTCTTTCTTGCAGAACCCAGCAGGCAGCCTGTGTCTGAACAACACACGTCTTCTCCGAGAGCGTTGGATCTGTACACCAGCATGCTCTATACAGCAGCAATGTGCAACGGCAACTGGAAAGGATCTCCTGAGCCTTCGTTCCTAGTCTCTCCCAGGTAACTATGTGATAGCCCACTCTGTTCTGAAGCCAGTGAAGCTACTTGCTCCCACCACCCTTATGGCTTTAGGAAGGTGCACTCAACTACATGAAATTACCTGTGGTATTAAGAGGATTAGGAAATGTCTTTTAAGTTACATTTTTTATTAAAGCCAATGAAAGAAAGCTATCAAAGCAGTTTTCCATTCGAACAACATAGCTAACTTTTAAATAGGTATGTCTCAAGTTAGTGACAGATACAGAATAGGTAAATGTAGTGCAAAAGCATATCAGCTATGAATTTTTCAGTTTCTCCCGTCGAACATGAGCTAATTCATTAGAACTGAGATAGACATTTGTCAGCATCTTGCTCCCTCCCCCACCCTTTACGTCTTGCACCCATACTTACCAGTACCATATGTTGTTGAGATGGCTGATGGGTATCCTCCCATCCCTTGCCCTGGTAGAGTAGGAGTTGCTACGGAAACCACTGGAGTAGCCAATGACTGAGCAGACTGGGAGTTATTTATCCTCTGATTCTTTTAAAGTAAGTAAAATAAACATATTATTGACTAGCTTTAAGTCAGTTGAGTGTATTAGCTTTCTGGGTATGTTTTGTGCATGAGAAATACAGGCTGATACAAATTTCTAGAAAACTAATCATTTAACATGTGGCTTTTATGAACTCTGCCAACCCTATCATTTACAAGCCTTCAAGAGACCAGTTGTCACCATAGTAACCCATTACATCAGTATCTCCTAGGTAACTGAACTAGTAACAAGTAAGATTGCTTTTATTGTGGGTAGAATAACAGATCGTGTGAAAAACTAATGAAATATGTAAACTCTATTCCCATTGTTTTCCTTTTCATGCAAATGAAAAGGAAAAAAAAAAAAAAGGGTGAAAGAAAAAACCCCAAACCCAGCCCTACTGGATTTCATGCTTTGAAAGTGAGGGGCACCCCGAGATTGCTGAACACTGAACTCTTACCAGCAGATGGTGCTCTGACTACTTCGTTTTTGTGCAATACAACAAACTTCAAGAGCATTAGGTAGCACAGCAGTTACACGTTTATCTTTAACTCCGGGGCACTAGATGTTGCCCTGTAAAAATTGCACTAGAGAACTCTAATCCTGTGAGTGGCAGGATAAAATGACCAGAGAGCCACCAAAAAAATGCCATAAGGCTGCGCCATCTTCAACAGTACAAGTTTACGGGCTCTCAAAGCACCAGCAACAAGAAAGCTTTATTCTAGCATGCATAATTTGAATATGTGCAACAACTGCACCTGGCCTTCCATATTGCTATATTTCAAAACTTACAATGACCTTTTTGTTTACAAAACAGTTAAGGTAAAGTTTTCCATTTTATTTCAACCAACACTTCACCTACACAAGTATCAATCATACAAAAGAACTGATTTTCTTTTCCTCGTTATTAAGATGAACATCACTACCACTTACCAGAAGCAGATCAACATCCTCAGACTGAGTGCATAGGAAAGGAGCATTAAAAATTAGTGAATATAAATATTTACCAGGATGCAGATTTCTAGCCTATGGAATAGCTTCCTCTGATAGGGTCAGCAAATTAAACACTTTCTGAGCATAATTTGGAAAAATAACACTTCATAGATCTCTTCTTTGTCCTTCTAATGGGATGTTTGTCTCAATTGCGAGGACAATCTATCCAGTTTTCAGCACAACACTTTCTCTAAGAATTCATTATTTCTTCCACAACCCCAGTGGCTGCAGACTGTGTTGCTATACCTGGTTTCAGGAGACCTGACCATTCACAGAATCCCTTGGAAAGTATCAGTTTTAAGGTCCTTGGAATAAATCATTTGATGCAGACAGCTTGTCACTGCCTTGGTCGACTTTGAGCATTGCCCTGTAGGAGACTATTTGTTACTTATCCTCTCAGAAGGCAGCATCACATTTATGGGGGCTTTTAGTTTGATGTTCTAAGTTAATTTATTATGCGTCAAGCTGAAGCAGCCAACTTGGAAGTTGTTTTAATAGTGTCTGTTACATAATGGAAAAATGTGTTTAGAGTGTCACTTAAATTTACCATCAAGATCCTTTTTAAATTAAGCTCACTTTTAATGTTAAATCACTCATGAAAGATTTACTTGCAACCACTAACCGACTTCCATAAGGGAACTACAAGATACGCACATGACACCTTCACAATTCAACCTTCTAGCATAATAGCCTGCCTAAATTTTGTTAATCCTGGCAAGAGATACAGTAGTTTCATGCTCCTTTTTATCCTGCTCTATCTATTTACTACCTCTTATGATTACAGAATTTGGCCTTCGGAGCTCAGAGTGATAGAGTTCAAATTAATTTATTTGTAGTTAATCTGCCATCTGCTGAGAGTCTGTGTGGCTAAATATTTAAGAAAAACATAGTAGGTTAGGAATTCAGCCTTTATAACAAATCCAGGAAAGGCTCTTCCAGCTACTAGGAAAGAGAGTGCAGAAGTTTAGACTGTGCAGGACACAGCTCCTATTTTGCAACTCAACAGAAAAAAGGGAGGAAGTAAATATGACTTCATAAAAGCAATCGAACAGGCTTTGCCTACATCCCCAGCTCGATGTCAAACCTTAAGGTTAGACAGAAAGACCAAACAAGCAAGAATATGGAATGTTATTCTGCTGATTTTAGTTGCTTGAGCAGGCCTTGAAATTCCTAAATATCTCTTATCTGAAGGAGACAAAAAAAAGCTTTGAAAATGCATTACCACTGATGGCATTGTATTCTTGCTGCCAGGTGGAATAAGCACACGGAGATCTGGTTTACGGTTGTTCATTCCCAAATTCATTGGAGGTGGAGACTTTGCTTGCATATTCTTGTTCAAGTTGCCAGGTGAGACCAGCAGACCTGGTGAGTTGCGGGGGTTGCCATATCCATTTCCTGTTTAGGTAAAAAAAAAAGGAAAAAAGAAAAGAAAAAAAGAGAGAGAATGATTATAAACTACAATGTATTTCTTAAGACTGAACACTAAAAATGTCAAATAAAAAAAAATCAAGCTAAATACCTGTGTCCTGTAATGTATCTTTATAGGAAAATACAACACATGCCATATTTGGGACAACTGGTCTTAAAATGCGTTCTCTCATGGCAGCCAACATCTCAGTGATGTGCTGAAATTAACTTGATTATACGACTCTGTTTACAGCACTATGGTATATAGCACAATATACTGTGCAGCCAAAGCAGCCAAGATCTAATGTTTGCCTTACAAGAGAATCAGAAAAGTCAGACAATCTTATGGCTTAAAAAATGTCAAAGCTATGCTGTGTTTTCTTGACAACTACAGAGGATTCTGCCTTGCCTGACTCAGCCCTTTCCAGGTCATGATTTTGTTTTGTTTTTAAACAAAGGATGAGTATTGCAAGGCTATAATTTCCAGAAAAGGCAGGGGGAGGACTAGGAAGATTCTTAAATGTTTTTGGCTCTCTTTCACCACACTTTTTGGACCTGATTCTGTCAACACTAAAGTCAATGGGAACAAGAGCATAACCTTATTTGGAAAATACCACCGTATCTTTCATCTTCATCTCTCTGCTGCTTTCTGCAGGCCCCAGGAACAATTCTGACAGGCAAATGCTTCATTTGCCTTTTTCAGAAAAGGGTTTCCTTCTCTCACCATGTAGTACTGACAACTGTATATCCGTAAGGTTACTGACCTACCATTCCACTAAAAATGAGACCTTCCTATTTCATCCGCCTAATTTCACCTCTTACCCACACAAAGTCTGGGGAAAGAGGTGACTTTTTAGTGTAGCCTTGAAATTCTGTCTGCACAGGCTCAAGAGAGATACAGAAATTGCCCAGTCATAGAGCGGGAATAGCATGAAAACCAGTACAGAAAGATAAAACTTCCATGGATAAATACCAAGAAAACAAGTGCTAGGGGAGACTTTCTGTTCTGTGCTCATCTTTCATTCACAGCTCGCAAGCTGCAACACACAACCTAGAAATAGTGTGGGAAGATGAGCTCGTGAGTGTGGCAGAACCCTGTGAGTTAGAAGCCCTGGACCTTTAAGTTGCCCTTGTAGACCCAAAGTCAGTGAAGAACTGAGTATCTCACTTTTTTCACACATGAAATGGGGTTTACAGCCCTAAAGGACATGAAGGGATAATGGAACTAAATTTGATAAGTCTATGAGGTGGGCACAAAAATGACAGTACATGAGAGTGAATCTGTCTTCTAGTTAGGATAATGAAGTGAGTCCAAGTATGACTAACATTATATCATGTTTTTAATCCACAAGCACATCAGCTAATTGTATTTATCAGATCAGCAAATCCATGGAAAAAAAAGATCTCTCAAAGGCTATTAAATACAAAACCACCACTTCAAGCTCTGGAAGACCCTGAACTGCGAACACTAGGCTTAGGACACAGGAAAAGTATCACAAAGTGCTTGACTTCCATATTTGAGAGGTACCTTTAGTCATAGGTCTGGCCTGGCTTGTTTATTCTCATGCTTTTTATTCTCATGATCTCCCAAGCCTTTGCAAAAAGGAATTAAGATGAAAACTTAGAAGCACTCAGATCACTTCAGAGATTTGGTATTAAAATACTTTTCATAGTTAATCTTGTTGTTTATTTCCTCAATAATATCTTACAGTTAGTGAGATAAAATGTGTTAATGAAAAAAAGTGTATTTTACACTTATCAAGCTAAAATAGCAGAACACTGTCAAGAATTTTCCATTTTGTGTCAGCAGGCTTTTTTTTTACAGGAACAATTGCTCTCAACATGCATTTGCTACATATTATGCTCTAATTAATGCTATGTGTTACTAGAGATGGTGAAATTTGAAGGGGCATTTTGCATATACAACAATATTTTCTTATAGAAATTAGAGTGCCTTTTAAAAGTTGATCTTTTACAAACAATACAGAAAAACTAATGACGTGGTGAAGTGATCAACAGAAGAAACTGAAACAAAAGTAGAGTTTCTCTGGTGCTGGTTTCATACAGGAGCTATTTTACCAACAGGAAGTAAAACTGCCTTGTGAAATCTGTTGTATGACAACCATTTGTTCAGAGACTGAAAATGAAGCTGTGTATTTTTTTTAGTTCTATGATATACAAATGAAAATATTTAATGCAACAGCATGCACTGTAATCTATACGTTTGTTTCTATAGTTGTGATTTTCAGAGAATAGAAACCCTTACAAGAAAGAACTCCCGTTTTCTACGTAAGCTTTATTTAATATAATTTACTGTTAAAAATTAAGAGAAAGAATGCATCTGTATAAAACTTTACTCTTCAGAAACTTTCGTCTGACCTTTATATTATTTACCTACTGATGTAAAATATTTTGAACAGTGATGACATTTCTTACAATTATATTTTTAGAACATAAAATTATTTTTAAGAACTACTGCAATCTTCTCTTTACCAGTAGATTTCTGCTGTTCATGGCATATTATGCCAGCTAGCATTTTGGAGCCATATAATAACCATTCCTCTTTCCAGGCACCAAACTGTTTCTTTTGGTATAATGTGGATTCAGGAATGTAAGACTGTGGACCTTAAACCAATGATACAGAAACCCGTCATTTGAAAATCAATGATGAATGCATGCATGCGGTTTACAGTTAAGAAGAGTCTGCATTTAAACCAGCTCTTTAAACCGTATCCTCTTTACTCAGAAAGCTGTGGCCTGCTCTGAGGCAGCTGTCCCACCTTCAGATAAATCCACCGAAGAGAATGGCCTCATTTACATTCAGAGGCAAAAAAATGTATGACTTCTAATGTACAAATTAAACCTTCCTTCATCCTATAGTTTAAAATTACACTCTGCCTGGACAATTATCAATTTAGATGTGACTGTATGCAGAACATCGCATTCCACTATCCACTTGAAAGTGCAAAAATTATATGTCATGTATGAATGGATTTCCTGATTATAGATTATAAGAGAATGAAAAACAGATGGATTTTAGAGCAAGTTGGCTTTACATTTTTATTTGGTTAAAAGCCATATTTTTGCTGGAATAGAACATTTTTAAACATTACGGATATAACTTGTAATGTATAATGAAAATAAAAACAGTAGATGCACAAGTTTTAAAGGGCATATGTCAGAATTTGTAAATTTACAGCATTTTCAATTCAAGAAGTTTTCAGAGAAAATTATTTTTCCTCGTGTTGTTTGTTATACTGACTTGAAAGAGTAAAAATATTTTACATGGAAAAGAGCTTGTTTCTAGACAGAACTAGTGTCATGAAATGCAGTGACAGACTTTGTATTTGGACTAATGGCAGAATATAAAGACAAATGCTCTCTGAGCATAGAATGCTCTTCTTGGGCATGTTCCCACATTCTGCATTTAGGCACAAGTGCCATTGACTTTAGAAGGAATTCTGTCCCAAGTACAGACTGCATGATTAATCCCTGCAATATCACTTTTTAAAAACATCCAGAAAAGTTATTTTTGGGCACCAGTAGTTAGTCAGTCAAGAAGAATTATTAAAAAAAAATTCATTTACTCATGGAAAACTACGATTTGAACTATGTTACAAATTCATGTACTGCTATCTTAAACGGTCACTTCCATGTTTTAAGAATTTAACGGTACGAGCAGGGCACAAGTTTATTCAGGACAGGACAGAGAGCAAAGTTTACTTCTCTTCTTTCATCCCCCATTAGTAACACCTGTACCTTACATGTAGTAAGGTACACAGTTGGTCACTGGTGTTATAGTGGTTGCAAAGTGGCTGCAACTCTTGATATTCTCAGAGTTAGGGCAATAATTCTGTACTGAGCGTTTAAGCCAGGAAACTTTCCACGTGTTAAGGTAACACACATGAGGAAAGAATAATTTATTTCCATATGTCTCAACATTCTTGAACAGCATTGTCATGATTCAAAGTCTTTAAGCCTTGAAAAATTGGAAAATTTTTGTATTTTGATTTCTTGAAGTTCTGAACCTGTCGTGTCCCTACTTGTTTCTTTTTTAATTTGTGATTTCAAAGATACAAAAATATACTGAATGAAAAAACCTCTATGGTAGTCCTAGAAGAACGAAGAACAAGACACACAATTTATATGTCCTTTCTTTGATCTCTCTTTCATTTACCCTAATGCTTTTCACTGACCATATGGGTTGAGAATTTACAAGATCTTTAGGAACCTGGGATGCTTACCTCCCATTAATTGTAATAGGAAAAGAGCTTTCAAATTCTTGAAGGAATTTCAATAAATATTAATGGTCATTTCAAGCTTCCAAAAAGTGCATACTCTTACTTGTGGAAATTATCATAATTCTTCCAAGAAGAATATTTACATTCCATTTCATGCAGGATTCCTGCTTCTTACTGGGTTATGTTAAATGCACATCCCATATATATGACATTATGACTGACCACCAAGCCTCTCAAAAAAAAAGTTAAATTTAGAATGAATCTATATAAACATGAGAGCCAACTATGCTACAATTTACCTCCACTTTAAAATATATGTATATATAAAAGAATCAATGCAGTAATAGAAATTCTGCTAAATTTACAGCCAGTTTGGCACTCTTTACTCCGTTCATTTTCCTACTTTCTGGAGGAAAGGTAATCATTCCTAATAGTAATTAAAAGGCAATGAAAGGTTTCCTTTCCTCTCTTACATCTTATGTGCAAATTTTTTTTTTTAATGCATACACACTGTTGGAACAGGCTATGGTTTACCACCCAAACAAAATAGATACCAACAATAAAGCACTGATGCCAGGAAGCTGTACTGGTGTTCACCTAAACATAATTTTTAAAAGGGATAATTGAAGGTTCTTACTCACATGTTGCATGCTAGTCATTTCACAGTACATGACCTCTACTAACTGCAAGTGGTAAAAGAAAACCAAGCTGCAGATATGCTCACCCCAGAAAAAAGAAAATCTTTACGTTAAAGCAGCTGCCCATTCCCACAACATTAGACTAATGGACCTTCTTTAGTGAATTACTGGGAGCCAACTCAGACAGATGTGGTATAGAAAACCTACTGACTTTGTGTGAAAGAATTCTCAAGCATCTTGTGAAATATCAGCTGCTTTTTGGACTGAAATAGGATGAAAGTGCTGTGAACGCATAGATGTTTGGAAGAATGGGAAGAGAATGAGGAGAAAACTATCTCAAAAACTCTTTGTTATACTTTTAGAAACCAACCATTTAGAAATAATGTAAACAAAAAGGTAGAGATTCCTACAACAATATAAGACTAAGTTGATATCTAGGTCTCTCTCTAACTCACTCATTATCTCCACGTAGGTTGTATAACTGTTAATGGGAAATTCTTCCTCTTTAAGTCTAAAGCTATGTAAAGGGCTGTAATGGCACTACAGTTGTCCTGTGCTGGGAAGAAAGACAGTATTTGGGAATCACTAAAATACTGCTAATACTGTGGGCAATTTAGGTGTACATGGAGGGCCACCCGCACCAGGACTGCACAAAGATAAAGGTTACACTGTGCATTCCATTTCACGATTCTGGGTGAGATCTCATTTTGGAAACCAGGCAAGTCTCCACTGCTTCCACTGCAGCGGAGGTAAACGGTCTCATCAAATCTCCCAAGGAAAACTGTGTGTGTGATCTACTTATATTTGTAGTATATTACGAAGAAAGTGACTTCTCTCTTCTGTGGCTCACATTTTTCAGTTTTGCTATGTCCCCGGGCTGTTTCAAGTACTTAGGCTCAGACCCTACATACTGAGACAGTATGGGTCTTACTGCTAAATCTCATCTTTAGTGTCATTAACAGTCCTCTAACCAGTCTTATGGTTCCCCTCACCAGGCCCGATCCAGACCCCCACCCATGGGCTGACATCCTGGCCCATCCCCATCCCCATGGAGGTGCCTGATGCCTGGGGCTGGGTCTGCCCCCAGCTGCCCCCTCGCCTGCCCTGCTCCCTGGCTGGGGTGGTGGGATGGGTCCTGGCTGAGAAGCCCTGCCCTGCCACCCCCAGGAAGCCCCCGCTGTTCCCGGCCCCCAGCTGCCCCCAGCCCCCAGGGTGTCCTGGCAGCATGTTCCTCATCATGAAAGAATTAAAAACCAACTCTTCCTCTTCAAATCTTCATGTTGAGTACTGTCAGCTACCTTAATGAACTGTTTACATGGATGAAGTAGTCAAAATTGTTTCTAACCCTTTGGCTAGTGCCATATAAAATTTGGAAGATCCTTACAATCTACTCTATGTGGAGTATTTGCAGGTGCACACAGCTATGGCTAAAAAAGGGCACATGTATCCCATACTGCAGCCACTGGTCTCAGATTTCCTTCAGGACAGAGATGATGCTTCTCAGGCAGAAGCTGGAAGTAAAGAAGTGGCTCTTTGGCCACTTGACAACACGGACCACATTGCAAAACACACTTCTGGAAATCTAAGGACATGCCATGAATCTAGGAGGCTAGAAATCTGAGATGCTTTTCAGCCAAATGGAGAAATAGATGAGTTTATTTAGATGTAGAACGAAAGACTATGAGAACAGAAACCTGACCTGTGTATCACAGACCATTACACTTCATGCAAATACTTCACTGCTGAGTCAAGTGCATAACTAAGTACATGGCAAACTAACCTGATCACCAACACTGCGGTTATGTTTCGTTGCTATAATAAGATCCATATTTAAATGTTTCTAAAGTAGTTTTTGCACTAAGTATTCTCCCACTTTAGTCTAGGAGTTCACACCTTAATAAAATAAATGTAAAGGTGGCACCTGACTGTCTACAGAGTTAGCCTGTGGCTACCCACATAAGGAACCGTGAGCAACCCTTTGAAACATTTCTTACTGCAATTAGGTTTCCCAAGCTGCAGGCAGATATTTCAGCACATCTCTGGACTCCCTCCTTGCAACCTTTGGAATAGGGGTGTATCACACAGGCAGTGGGGGGTCTGTTGCAAATTCTACAGTGAGAGAAGGGGGAGTGCTCCTCCTTCTTCAAGGATGATCATCCTTATTCCTCCTTTTTTTGCTCAGCAAAGAAACAGTGCAATAGATGATCCAGGTCCTGCCTGTGTTTTTTTTTTTTGATTTTGCAGTACAGTTATTATTGTTAGTATGCTTATATTTTTATCTTGTCTGATCATAGCATTTTACTATTTGCTTTCATAATTCTTTAATGGCACCTCATTTCAGGAATCTCAGAGCATATAGCTTTAATGCAGAAATACTCTCTTTCCTATATCTTTACTTCTGATTGTATTGATTCATTTATTTCCACTTCCACAACACTATTTTGTTCTAACATGGTTATTTATCAATAGCTATGCTCCTCTCAAACCCCATGTATTTCAAGTTATCTTGTTTGGCTTGAGGCTTCACCTAATCAGCACAGTAACTAAGTTGTAATTATTGAGAAAAATAACTTAAGAAAATTACATGGTGGTCTTCAGCTTTGTGCTTTATGAATATTACTCCACTGTATTTCAAACATGTGGGCACTGCACAATGAGCATCAGAACCATATTCCTGTGTGCTATAAGTTTTTAAGGCCCAAACAAAATGTCAGGGATCAGACGGTCACTTCAAAGTGGCTTACCATGGTAGAGCAGCTACCCTGCCCCTGCCATTGGTGCTGCAGCTGCTACCACGAGGAGCAGGCACAGTGCAATGTCCCCGACCTTGCGTAGTGCTCCCTCCTCACTCACTGTCCACATTTGCAAAGGTTAGTCCATGCTCTGCACTAGGAATGCAGTGATCTTCCACGCTAAGGTTTAGTCTATTAGGAGAGGTCAACACCAAAAATTGAGGGTCGTTTTCAGTGGTGCTTATCTGAAATTTAGCTTGCATAACAGCTTTTCAGAAAATCTTGCAGTAAGTGGCACAAGCCTGATCTCTTAACATGTGCAGGATGCACAAATCTGGATATCTGGACTGCACCTATCTGAGATAAGCCGCTCTCCAAACTATGTTTTCAGGACTTAGCTGATCTCTTGTGATTATAAGTTAATTCTTATTTCAGTAAAGCAATTAAATAATGGATTTTAGGAGCATATATCTTCCTTCGTCTTGTATGCTAGCTGAAAAGATGCTCCATTCTAGTCCTGTTTATGCAAAAAACAGTCAGCATTTTTTCTTTTTTTTTATGTGAGCTGTTCTAGAGTCAGAAGAAAGGAAAAAAACCTGACTTATGTCAGAGGGAAAACTACATTACTGAAAAATATAATCTTTTCTGAAGATATGTAGGAAAAAAGATATGAGCCTGGCAAAGGTAGAAGACTTATTTCCCCTCCTGACTGCCTGAGTGAGAGCCTTTGACAAATCATCTGCTTTTAAGAAATTATTTGCTGATGACATATAATTTCCTTTTTTGGGTGTTTGAAATCAATTATCATTTGGGGGAAACCCCCTTTTTTAATGAAAAATGTTTCGAGACAAGAAGTAATTCCAGTTATAAACTTAATACCTTATTTGAAAATGTACTTTCTTGCTTCCCCAAGGAAATTTTAGAAATAAGTGTTAAGATTTTTTTTTTCCACAAACATGTAGCTAAAGTTAAATTGTTGATTTTTGTTAAACGCACAATTATTGAAAAACGAAGAACAAATAATTTAAAATTCAATGTCAGGAAAGTTTCAGGACCACATATATTAAACACAAATGATATATATTTACCAATGTTATTAGAACAGATATACGCAGAAAAGGAAAGTGTTTTGCACATAGATAATACTTAGATTTGTTTTGAAATTTAAGCAGTTGCAAAGAAAAGATCAGTAACTAAGCCCTCCCTGTCTCCTCTGGTTTTTATTTCTGGGAGACTGTTCCAAAGGAAAAAATCAGCTTGCAAGAGGTTTGGAAAACAAATGGAACCTATGGATTGAATATCTTAATTGGGGAATCATGTTAAAAGTTAAAGGGCAGGGGTCACATTAACTTAATACTGCCAGGAGCTTCCACGTGTGGCTGTAGTCCCAGCTTCAAGAGGTTAAATGCATTTCTTGCTTTCTTTCTTAGAGCAAAGTCACTGCTGCATTCCAGATCCAGGAGGCATCAACTATCTCTTTCAGGACTCAGGACAGGCATGAAATCCAGATGTTTGCTAATTTGCAATGCCTTCTTGTATTTTCTGAATCTGAACAAGAATATGGATTGCAGCGTGCAACAGAAGACAGTGTGGTGTCTTAATGAGCAAGAATGCACAGACAAAAAACCCAATGAAATCCCTGTCTCACTGAAGTAAAGCAAAAAATTCCCACAGATTTCACTAGGAAAAGGATTTTACCTAAAGAATCCAAATTATTCTTGAGGAGCATTTGAAACCGCTTGTCATAAAGGAAAAGAAGTCAATCATGCCTGTCTTTAAAATCCCACTTACAAAGAACCACAGTTTGCATGACTCACTTAATTGTTCATTACATGTGAACTTAGGGCTTTCTCCCTTTCAATCCTTTGAAGCTGTCTTTTTATAAATACAAATATTGAGACACTGCTGATTAGAGAGATGATGAGACAAAGAATAACTAAATAAATTACTAAGTCAACACTAACACAACTGATGGAAACCTAATAAAGGCCAAATTTTCACATATTTTCACTGAGGTCTACTCAGAATGAGCTTACGTGGACCTCTTAATTGGTAAGAGGTCACATGAGTTAGCTGAAAATACACACATCCAACATTTGCATGATACCCATTGCAAGAATTTTTGATTTTTACATGGACAGCAGCATCTATCCTTTCAAACTTATTCTCAAAGTTTCACTGATGTGATTTTAACCATATGAAAAGAGTCCAAATAAACTGTATAAAACAGATCAGTTGCTTAGGGCAGAAATAGGACTTAATTTTGGAAAGGCCTGTGTTGATCACCTACGCAGATATGAAATTCAGGTACTGTTAGATAGACCCTTTCTTTCATACTATGTATTAGAGCTGTCAAGCAAGTTCTAGTGTTCTTCCTGCTTTATCACAAATCCTCTACCTGTAGGTACTTCCCTTAAAACACTGAAACAAAAAGAAAATATATCCTCCTTATATGGAGGAAAGTTTGGAAAAGGAACACTTAAAATGGCATAATATGAGTGGAAAAAGAGGAGAGCTGTTGTGTTTTTCATTTCTTATGCCCCTCCATGGTTTTAAGCCAACCTGCCAATTTATGATTTCTTATTGTTTGGATTTGGCACTATTGCATCACGAACTCTGCTATGAATGACTGCAAGTTCTTTCTTTTGGACTGTAAACTTCCTTGGACAGGAACTATTGTTTACTATACTTTTGCACCGCATCTTGCCCAATCTTTGGATCAGAGGTCTGTGGGCGACTGCACTCATCGAGTAACAAGGGAAGGGCAACGACATACCATGCTCTCCCTGGCAAAGCCAGTCCTAACAGGTTGCCCATAAACTGTGGTTTAGGAATCATTGTTCTAAGCTCACTTGTTTATTTAACATATTCCACACTTGTAGCCTAAGAATTATCTTCTCTTGACTATGCCAAGCATGATTTCAGGGCACAGTGGAGAATATTTATGTAACCTTTTAATTTTTTAATTTTTTATTTTTAGTATTAGTTTGTTTATTTATATTTATAGTTTCAAAAGACACTAATTCAACTAGGTGCCTTTGAAATCCTTGCTTATTTTTGGTACTGCTTGTAGGCTTATTTGGGCAGATTGCTTCTTTTTAGTAAATCACTTTTTTTTGAGAAGATGCAATCCAGATTGTCTCTACCCTGAGGGCTTATAAATTAAAAAACCCGTACTACTACATGTATTCCCATGTGGCTTGAAATACTGGTAGAATATATAATACATTCACCCACAGTCAGTACATGACCAAGAAAAGAAAAAGGAGCAGGAAAGCACTAGCAAATTATGATATTGGCTGGCAGATCTAGGACCTCAGCCCTCAGAAGACCAGAAGCCAACTGTTAGCTTGTGGTGAATTTCCAGAAGGAAATGACTAGCTGCTGATTTATAGGTAAATACGGGATTCAGTTATTAAAAAGACATGGGATGAATTTTTCAAAATGCACTACTGATCTTTTCAGTTTCTAATGATTTTAAAGAACAGGTTTAAAGGTAGTTTGGGGATGCTTGATTTAAAAAGAACAAGCACTTAGGCCCTCTGACAGCATTTGTAGAGTCTCAAGTACTTTTGAATAACTTGCTCCTTTAGTTTAATACTAATGTTAAGATGGAGGCAGTACAAAAATCAAATAGTGAAATAAACAAATTGCAGGAAGTGAATAAACAATTAAAGCAAGTATATTTTTTGTTATACCCATCCTGGATTTAAAACTTGAGATTGAATTTTTCCTTCGATTTTATTATTTATAGTGGTTTAAAACGTAAAGAAATTATGTTGATTTAGATGGGCTTTTTCCATTCAAAAGGAAACTTAGTTATAAAATCCAAAATGTCATAATCTGGAAGCCACATAAAAAATGAAAAATATAACTCAATCTAAAATTATAACTCAGTTTGAAAATCAAAAGTTTAAAGTACAGATGCAAAGAAAGACGTCCCCCAATACTGTTGTATTTTGACTTTAAAACTATTGAAGTATTTTTAAAGTTTTAATCTTTTATCAGGCTTTCAACACAAATATTGAGCCACTGAATAAAACTTGAGTTCAGATAATTTACTGAATTAAAACTTTGTAGACATTATTTATTTATGGTCAAGTTACTATTAAGTGGTTTTGTTAAAGACTATGGTCCCTAAAAATTAAAGGAACTTCGCATAGTTTATTATGTAAACAGGTAACATGTCACTTAGCCTTCATATTAGTTACGGGATAAGCTAGAATGGTTTTAGACCATACCAATTTGGGTCCAAAAAGTTCTTGTTCTCTCTTTCAATCAAAAGCCTTTGGTTTGAGAGAATAGTGCTGTATTTATAATTTAGCAGCTATACCAAATGTGAAGTTCACTCTAATTTTGTTGGCAGTTGCTACTATCACATGATAGAAACTATTCAATCAGTGTTTGACTAAGAACAAATCTACTGTTACAAACCTGAGATAACCTTGGTTTAACTTAAAAATACCAGCAACGGTATTTAGTTGTGTAGGGTAATAAAGAAATAGTCAGCTTTTTTAAGTTCTATTTATGTCTTGGGTTGACTCCCAAGGTAAATTGTGGATGATTTCAGGATTATTACTTGAAATAATCCAAACCAACCAAATAACATACTTCTCAAAACACAGGCTTAACTAATCTTTTTCCATTTCTGATATTGCAGTTATAATGTAATTTGTTATAATGTAATTTGTTAAAGTAGTGCAGAAACTGAGGCCTGGTGTTAGCAATCAAAAGTAGTTTCATTTTATAATGGCAGAAATGAAACTCTTTAGACTCCTCTTCTTCAAGTATGTTATTTTGAATATATGCTATTTTTGGACACTGAAGAAAAATGCAAATCCATAATGTTCTAATTTGGCCAGAAATATGAACCCCAACAGATTAAACCACATGATCATGCTACCAGCTTCTAAGATGCCAAATAGAAAAAAACACAGAGGTCTCTGTTTCTTGTGAAGAATGATGAACAAAGAGAACTTTTGATGTTTATTCTGCTGCACCCTAAAGAAAGAGGACTGTCCAAAATAGTGCCATTGTGGAATGATGCAACTAAGACAGAGGATTCAACCTTATAGTGACCTTTTCATCTTCCTTCAGCGCTGTATCAAATTCTTCCTACTGCTCTGCATTTAAGAGATTTAGAAAACACTTCTTTAATGGTGTTTAAAGCTCTTATTGCCAGATAAAGAACAAAGACTATTCATATGATTAAATATTTATGATGCATTCCTAGCAATGCCCCTCATATATATATGCCCCTCAAATCAATTGCCTACTCCAAAGTTACATTGCTTGAGAGCTTAATGCATAACACTGCGCCCAGGAAATAGAAATTCTTAATTTGTGAGTAATCAAGCTGTTCCTCTTCCTCTGCTTATATATGCTTTTAATATTTTTCCAAGAAAAAAAATATGTATTTAGAAAGCATATAAATTTTCAGCTGGCATATTGATACACAGATTTTATTAAGCACAGGGATTATGAAGCCAAATGCATGTGTAGAGGAACTTTTATTTTAATATGTGTGCCTTTTAAAAGAAAACATCGCTGCCTTTACTAATTGCTTTCCAGCGTCTTTTTAAAGGAACAGGGAAACCAATAACGAGACAATGATATTTCTTAATAAGCCAGTAGAGGGAGCCCCTTAATAGGGCAATCAATTTCCTACCCGAGTCCCTCCGTTGCCATTCCTGAAGTTTCTACTATACATGAGGTTAAAGTGAGATGAAATGCGAACATCGCCAGAACGAATCTTTCTTTAGCTGTGTTTCGCAGGCTAACAAAAGATAATTAACAAAACTGCAATTTTCTATCATGCTTTCTTTTTCTGAGAACAAAGGAGACTAATAGCTAAGTTCCCGTGGTCTGTCTTCCCTGCTCCTAAATTAATACAAAATGACCCCTCAAAGGTTCAGCGTGCATTTAAAATGCCTTTCTGATACAATGCTGTGCAGTTTCAATTTTACTACAAATGCATCACACAAACATCTGTGACTCATCTATGTGTGAAGATAAAAGGGGGGTGGTCTAATGCAGGCTGAGAAGAGCCAAGAAAGAAAAGATCACTATATCCAGAATTTCTTTATAAGTAATTTTATGAGACAACGTCAGAATCAGCATATATATCAGCCTTGGTTTATAGTGCACAAAATGGACCTTACAACTATTTTCCTGTACAGTTCTTTCTGAGAGCAGTTAACCCAGTAAAATTGGATGTGCTCCATGTTTTACCACTCAGCTTATTTTCTTCGAACATATGTGTTTACTTCTCAGACTGAAACAGTAATCTTGCCATTGTCTTTTGTAATCCGTATTTGTAATAATGCAACATTGCTGACATTGCTAACAAACCACTGAGTTTACTGAGCAAAGGGGACTACTCTGACAACATTCCTTTGATAACACAGACCGTAGCAAGTACAGTTCTCATTAGTTCTATGGGAGCAGGACTAAAAGGGCTAATCTTTTTCTCTGCATGGGTATTTTGAAAATCCTTTCCCTGTTGTGTACCAAAGCACTTAAGTAAATACATAAAACTAAGTGTAAGTTAATTACTGATTATTTAAGTAAATGCTAACAGATTTTGCTGACTAGCAATGGTCTTAAAGCAGGGGCTTGAAATCAAATCTGTGCTCAGTAGATTGAAGTCTAATGAAAGACTCCATATCGAAATCTTTACTCAAGCTTAAATTCATAAAATGAAACCCCAATTCCCCTAAAGTCAATGGAAAAACTCCCTGTGACTTAAAAAGGATCAGGGTTTCTGACACTGGCCTCAGTAGGAGTTTTGCCTGAACAGGGCTATGCTATGCAATGGACCCAAAAGTTTTTATGGAAAGGCTAATGTGAAGGAAAACACACATTTGTATCTGTGGAATTTGTTGAGGTGCAAGATTTCAACATTGCTGAAAACAAGCCTCTTCCTACTAATAAGAGAAGCACAAATGTCAACTCCCCACCCCCCAGCTGGGGGAAATAAATCGATGCCGATCACTTTCTAATATCCCACCTCCAGTATGGAGCTATTTTTGGACTCAGCCTTTGAAGGAAGTCCTTTGTTCACTTAGAAAAATAAATATAAATTATTTTTTCTTTACCTGCACTGGTGCCTGCACCGGTTGTGAGGTCCCCACCCATCAGGCCACCTAGGGGGTTGAAATGAAATACTACAAATGAGCACGATAAATTGTAACAGGCAAACATTCAAAACATTTTCTCTAACTTCAAAGGGCCTGCTCCAGTACCCACCACTATTTCCCTCTGACTTCAACAGGCACTGGATCAGACCCATAGCCATAAAATGGTAATGTTTAATGTTACCCGTACAAGATATTTGCCTTTCAAGGACAAACAAAATATGCAGTACACACATTTCATTATTTTATTTTCATACTTCCACAGCATATGAAAAATAAATTATATTTGAAAGTTATGTGTAGTAGTCCTTCATTTGAAAACTATCTTTAGTTCAGTGTTAGTCAGAAAAGCAAAGGCTTCCACACAGAATTGGGAGGATGAGACTGAAAGTTCCTGTACAAGAACGTAACTCAGAAGCTGTAACATATATTTACATAGCTTTTAATTTTAATTTCCTCAGCCTTTCATAGATATTCACTCTAAGGATTTTTAAAACTTCTCTTTGCACTTGCGGACCTCAAATGGTTCTTTGAACCCAGTATACTTAAGGATCTTGATGTTGCTTCAGCCAGACAGATTGAATGAACTTAATCCCTACTTATCCTATTCAGAGGTGAGCCCTCATCATCACCAGAGCAAAGCACAGCCTCTTGCTATACAAGGCACTCAAGTACAGAGCTCAGCTAACATTTACCCATCAAGGAACCTGTGAATGCATAAATAATAATAAATTCTGCGTTTAGCCTCTAGAATGATGATTTAAGTAAGGAGTGCTTTATTTTACCTGCTTCAACTTGTTTGTATTGGCTACATTTTCTCCCCTGCCCCCTTAAGCTTTATGGTAGAGTGAGTTCTTGCATGAATTAAGTAGACAAGCTGCCTTTTTATGAAACAGCAAATTGTCTGCCCTTTTATCCTTTATTGATGTCTTTTAATCTTAGTCAATATTCAGCTTTTTCTAGAACTTTTTTTTTTTAATTTTCTAAATTGGGAATAGAAACCCCTTTGGCTCTTCTTTTGATTTTTCAACACAGCCATTTTGGACAAACTGTTATGACTGGTAAAAACAGAGTTCTTGTTTCTCAGAGTACAGTTTAAAGTGACCCAAGGCACACAAGCAGCTGATAAAAGAGCATTTAAAGGGATAGGATTGAACAGAGCCTACCTGTGTTACCTGCACTTGGAGGCCGATGTGTCACGCCAGGAGACATGCTATTTCTTTGCAAAGAAGGATGAGCCAGCGGCAAAAGGTTGGGGTTTCCCAGCGAGCTGACTGGGTTACTGTATACCAAACTGTTGTGGTTGGACACTGGGATAGAAACTGGCATCTCAAAGTTTGGTGGTGGAACAGCCTGTACAAGCAAAAAAGGGAAACAAAGACGAGAATAGTACAGAAACACAACAGCCTTCAAGTACAGTTACTCTATATTTAGTTCAAATATTTTATAGTTGGTGGTTAAAATGTTTATGCTCGCCCCCCTCCCCCAAGAGTCAAGAGAAGAGTTTCAAAAGAGTTACCAAGGCTTTTAAATAAGATTTTTCAAATCATGATTCCATCTTCCTTTAATGCAGCTTGCACATTCACTTACTAAGAATTGGAAAGACTCTTTCACTTTTTTTTGTTTAAAACAAAACCCTGCTTTATGAGGCTTAATTTTCTTTTTCTTTCATTCTGTGAAGTCGTAATTGTTCACTTGTGATATCTTAATCTAGTGTCACAGATGACTGCAAGATCAAAGGTACATGATTATGATGACTTCATTGCATGGAGAAAAATTAGAAGGTGTGGAATGCAAAAGGGAAAGCTTTAATTTCAGCTTATGTTGCTTTAGCAACCAGAATGATCCCAAATCACGTTAAAGGCACCAACACAGTAAATTACTTTTTTTAAAGTTTCTATCTTAGCATGGAGGGGCTTAAAAGAAACAAATTTCTGCTCAGGGACAGGTAGCAAATACAAGAACTTTGGATGCACACCAGCCTTTGGGTTCTTTGTGGGTTTTTTTGGTTTTTTGTTTTGTTTTTTTGGGGGGGTGACGGTGTTTGGTGACGCCTTTTCAATATACTGTTTTCATACTTTAAGGCAGGATCCTCTCCTGAGCCACTTTCCTTTGCAAGAATCCCTTTCAAAAAAGAACCAAATTATGGACCACTCTGACAGAGGGTGCGAGGAGATGCAGCACGTGATTCTCGTTATGCTCTTAGAAAGCCCAACTCAAGTTTTCTTGGTTGGTGAGTTTATTGGTTGGGGTTTTCTTGGGTGGCAGTTGCCTGAATTTCTCTAAAATTTATGACTTTGGTGGCATTCAAATACATTAGAACCCCATATTTAATTTACCTGTTTTAAAAATAATTACTTTCTTGTCTTTGTGAATGGAAAGAAAACTTTTCAGAATTACCTGACAGCATTTTAAATATTCAAATACCTGAATGCAAATGAAGTACCCCTTAATTTGCCATTTAAAAATCTCATAAGCTTCAAGAGTCTGAACCCATCAAAAAATTCTTTAAACCAGCCTTGTAACATCTTCGGAGGGAGGAAATCAGAATTTTAATTTTGTTCTTGGCAGCTGATAGTACTGGTAAGTCTTCAAGGACCTAGAGGGAGTATGTTGACAGCTGGACACATAATCTGCAGTGTCAGGCAACAGAGGCGCCCTGACCTTGTGCCGCCCACATCTCTTCTCTGGCTGGCCAGAGCTGTTGGCTGTGCCCTGTGTATTACAGCGCTGGCCATCAAATTACGGTTATCCCTTAAGTTTTTTTTTTTTCCCTCCCCCCTTTCTAGGGGCAGACATAATTTTGCTCTAAATATAGAGGAATCATTTTGCTTAACCACTGAAACACACAGCAAGATTTTAGTTCAGGGTATGATGTGAAGGATACATTACACAAATGCCTTGGGACTTACTTCAAGGTGTTAATTTAGCTCTGAAACCCCCTACGTAGCCTGTGGCCTGGGTTTGTGAGAGATGGCCATGGCATAACGGCTGAGGACAGGTAGGGCACTTGAGCGGACGGACCTGCTGGCATTGCTCCCCAGCCAGGCTGCACGCTGGGACTCGCTTCCCTTTGCCGAGAAGCTGAAGTGCACCCCAAGGGCTGTATTTTCCATAGAGTTGATGGGTTCAAGTAGAGGTGGGAAGGGGAGGAGAAATGTCTTGGGAATCTATACGTTCAGTGGGTAAGGAGCAAAACTACATGTGCTGCTAGGTCTGCGCAGGGATCCTGAAACATACTAATGTTTGTATCTCACAAATAGAAAAAAGAGAATAAATGATTAGATGATGAAAAATGTAATTGCTGAAGTATGTTCTTTATTTCTTTCAGGAGCAACCTTTTTTTGCCTGCAGATGTTTTTATAGTTGAAGTCCAGCTCCCGAGTTGCATGTGTGGCTTGTCTTTCAAAGGAAAATTTACAAAGCACGTAGCAGAAGGAGTTCCAGTATATGTCACGACTGAGGTCTACGCTGCTTGGAAATAGGTTCACATAGCATAACCTGAAACATTTTATCAGCCTGAAGGTATGGTTTGAAGCAAGACATTCTCTTCACTGGCCACAGAAGGATCCAAGAGGATCCCAAATCCCATGTAAGTCAGAAGTGCATGGCTGCTCCTGGAGCTCAAAGCCAGCTGCTGCTGCTGGTTTATGCCTTTTCAAAAGGTTTTAGCCAGTGAATTCACATGAGGATAGATGTCTTAGCTCCACCTCCAGCCTGATGTGAGACATGAATAAGCCAACATGGAGTGTCTTGTTATTGCAATGTTCAGGGCTGTGTTGGAGATTTCTCTGCCTGGTGGCTTTGAGCACATGATCCTGCCTGCTTGAGTGCCAGCCCATGTCAGATTGAGTGTCACCCACTGGGGAGCACTTTGCACAGTGTCTTCTTCACCTCTATCACAAGATCTGTGAAATCTGCCCTCTGAGCCTGGGTAGACAGCTGATGACACCATATTGTCTCTATTTTCTCGATTTACTTTCCTAATCCCAACCTCTATTGAGCTACCTAAACTAAAACGCAGGTACAAACGCAAATCTGAAGGTCTTGCCAATCCTCAACAGGCTCGTCTACATTCATCATTATGCTCTGTATTTCTTCCATGTACAAACCAAACCCTCCAAGGGCTGCAGTCTTCTTTTTCTACATTAGTACAGCACAAAAGAGCTCCAGTCTTGGTTGCTCTTGTGGCTGCCAGTCTCACTAGTCATCACTGAAACATACAAACATTGCTGAAACAGATACTTAGCTTTCCTTTTGTATTTTTAAAAATATTTTTTTAAACTAGTTAAGCAAATTATTTTCTTAATTTCTGTAGTAATGGTTTCATTTTCACTATTTTACCTACTGTCTGGATATACTTACATCTATTTACAGAGTACTTCATAGGCAATTTTATCAGGGCAAAGTCAGTTTACTCTCTGCTTTGCAGCACAATACACAATATATCTGGAATACAGTAGTTTTTATTTCTTCTCCTCAGCAGCCAAAGGTTAGAGAGAGAAGTTTGTCTGGATAAGCACCAGTATTAAACAGTAAGTCTGTAGCTACAGTTTTGCTCTGGTTGCCCAAACTTTGTTACAGTCTTATATGTCCTTCACCAAGAACTGCAACCTACGGCAGATTCCCTAGTCATTCTTGGTGGTAAGTCATGGGGCATATCTATTCCAGCTAGGCCTGATGGACATTAAAGCTTATGATGCACTTGTGTAATATCTATATTAGTAAATTAAACTTGCCTAGGAACCGAGGCCATCTGAGGCCACAGAGCAGCCTGTGTCCCTACTATTAACCTTTCTCAACCTCAAAAACATCATGACTGCATATAAACCGACAACTGGGAATTGTTCCTGGCCTGGGCTAACTACCAAACAGAGCTAAGAAATTGTCTGGGAGAGCGTTATTTGGCCAGTGCCAAAAGCATGCCAGGGACTGTTCAAACAACTCGGGGCAGAGATAAGCACCTCCCGCTGCCTCAGTACATTCTCTGCCATTTGCTAATTTACTGACATAGATATAGCCTTACTCTAATGTCTATGCAGCTTGCCACATTTTGCTTTTTTTTTCCCCCCTCTGTCTTTTCTCCTTTGGACACAATTGCCAAAGAGGGCAGATGGCTCACCTGAGAGGAAAGCACCAGTGTACAGCACACATTGTGTTAGATGTGTGCTCCACAAGCTGTGGTATGTTGTGCAAAGCAAAGTGGTGGGGACTCAAAACCCTTGGAAATTAATGGACCAAACATTCTGTGTTAAATATTGTTTTTATCCTTCCCATGTTCAATCAGGCCTTCATTTATTTAGAGACAGAGATACTTATAGCTCCCTTCTAGTGGACTATTTCTGTCTCCTCTGCTTTCATCACTCTTATGAAAACTACAAATAAATGTCTAATTATTATCAGATGTTTTAGAACAATATAAATACTTATCCCCAGAAAATTATCTGAGGAAACATTATTGGCCTTAGCTGTTAGGAGCAAATGCCAATTTTGTTTTCATTTGGCAGCAGCTTTATTCTGTTAGAAGACCAGGCACAGGCATTGCATTGTTTTATGTATTTTGTAAGTAGTGATTTAATGACTTGACTTGGTGACTTTTTGTTCAGTTTTGCTTTCTTTCCCCCAACTTTCTTGGCTACTTTTGATGATCACAAGTACATGAATATAAATTCCCTGACTTCCCTGAAGTTATACTGATTTGTACAGTTAAGGATATTATTGTATATAATATATTATACCTATATATAAAAATATATTATATTTACAAATTTCCATTATGTACTAGCTTTGGGCTCCATCTTGCCCATTACATCTCGGCTTATGCCAAGAGAAGGAGCTCCTGTTGCATTAGGGGAGAACACCTACTGATTCTTCCTTTTGTGGTAAGCAGCTCGATGGAGCACACAGACCTTGAGCTCTGCGTGTGAAGTATTCAAAGAAGGGATATCCTGTCTTACATGAAAAGAAACGCTAACATTTTGTAGTTCTGTATCTCTGAAGCATCTCTGAAGTAATTTCACAAAAAGATAATACATGGTACCTTGTGACATCCATGCAAGGTAGGATGTTACATTATACCCAAAATACAGCTCAGGATACCAAGTTAATCATCAGGTTAATAGCTGAAGTAGGACTATATTTGATGTCAAAAGGTTAAATTTAATGAAAGCAACCAGAGGGAGAGTCCATTAATTTTTGGGAGGACAAAAGTGATACACCATGTTTAGATTAACTGTGTTGTTTCTAATTCCTAGAACTTTCCTAGTTTTATAGAAAAGACGATTTTCCCAAATGCTTATGGAGGTAAAGAAAGTGATAGAACTCACTACCACAGGAATGAGTTTTTTTCCAAGGTTTTCTTCATGTCTTAAGATTTCAAATGGTTATAACATGTGCTGCTTTGTTGGAACAAGAACAGGTAGCATGTGAGAAACAGAGGATCTGAAGGACCATCCCAAACACAATTTTTAAGGTGGAATATTAGCTTGGTTAAATACTATCTGATTGAAAATTCCGTCACTTTGATTTGAACAAGCCAAAGGTCATCCTTGAAAGAGGAAAGGAATGGCAGTTGGTAAGATTTTGACATGAAAAAGGGTTAAGCATTCCAGCTTTTAACAGTCACCCTAAATGTTGCAGTCATTGTTTGTCAAACTGAGTTCCATCCCGAGAAACCAAATTCATGGTGACAGCTTTAGAGCTTTTTTTTCTGAGAAAAACAGCTATGCAAAAGAAGCAAATGAAAAGGGAGGTAAAAAAAGATGGAACATATACGTATTCCTCCCTGATATTTTATATACATGTTGGGCATCCTTAACCAGCCATTCCAAATACTAATTTATCAAATTTGGTGCCATTCTGGTCTCTGGGAAAATCTTTATTGATTTTTTTTTTGCAAAAATACGTTTGCCACGATATGAGAACTTCTTCAAATTTTCATTAACTTGAGTGAAAATCTTTCTGCTGAGAATTAATGGAAATAACACTTACACTGCATGAGACAGAATCTGAGCATCCTTAAGAGGTACCCTCAGCTTAGATATCAGATTTTGTACGCACAATTGACTAGCACTACAGAAGAGACTTTGCTCATTCTGGGTATACAGACATCCTTTTTGGCAGCTAACCATACAACCTACATGTGGGAATGAGGAATGAACACATCCAAATGATCTTTTTTAGAAGCAAGCAGTTACCTATGCAAATTCAGATGCTTCTTTGGACCTGGGCAAATCTTTGGTTTGCTTCTTTCTCTTCCACACACATTTGGAAGAAGGGCCAAATATAACCTCCAAACCTCCACATTCTTTTTGTCGGCTTTATAAATGTAGTATTAAACACAATGACAAAATATTCTCCCCTTTTATGTCTTGTGCAAACAAAATAGCACATGCAGAGTTATTTCTCTTAGATATCTGGCAAGGCATATGACTGATGGTTAGAAATTTTGACTTGGTTAAAACAAAATTTAGCTCATGTTAAAGCATTAAAGAAATGCTGATGAGGTCAAAGCAAATTCTCTGATAAAGCTGTAAAATCACCCCAACACACAAACATGTCTGAATCCTACCATTAGGCTCTCATGCAGTCTGTTTCTCTGCAGCGAGCAAGTAGCTGTAACCCTTCAGTGCTGCAACTGAGTTTAGCAGACACTTGAGAACTGAAGTGACACGCACAGAACGCACTAATTACTATATACAAAGGAATTTCAGTTCTACATCTTTTTTTCTATATCACCACAGAAAGTATTCTGTGGGTTTGTTAGCCTGTCCACAAAGAAAGATTTCCATCGTTATTTTTTAGATATAATTTGGGTGAGTGGTGTGGTAAAACAGTTCTGTAAATCAAGTGAATATAATGTATATATGTATATTTCACTTCCTTCTGTAGGTTTCACCTATAGTAGGCTTTGTCTGTGTGTCAGAGGTAGAGACTTGGAAGAAAAATATGTTGTGTGAAATTTTCTGACCACAGTGTTTAATTATATATTGGGCTATTAAAGCCTGTTTCCAGCTGAAATGTTTTCCTTAAGAAGCCAGAACTGAAAGGGTTATGGTTTGTTACTGCAGCAGTTATCAGCAGACAGCCATCTAACCTTTGGTACTTACAGGTATTTTATGGCTCTTGATCATATTATCAAATTCTTCATTAATTTTTTTGTATTTTTCTTCAGTGCGTGGGGTGAGAGCGTAAGAGGAGTCAGGATCGGGGCTTTCACAACCTTTGTTTTCTTTCTTGTTCAATGCCTGCCAGGTTCAGAGAAATATCAAAAAGTAAAAAAAATGAAAGGAAGCTCAGAGTACTTACACATAATCTTTGCCTGCTGATCATTAGATCAATATCTTCATTAATTTTTCTGTACTTGTCCTCAGACTCAGGGCTGTGACCTACTGAATCGTCTGCATCGGGGTCTGGACTGTCACAGCCATTAAGTCCTTTCTTTCTCAACGTCTGAAATACATAATTTGGAAAGTTCAATCCTTGACACGGGCTGCAAGAAAGACTCAGCAGTGTTACAGTAACAGAAACTGCCCAGCAGTGGAAGGTTTTACATTATGCTTTAGGGAAGGAAAGTGACTAGAGATCCACCACGCTGATGCTGTAGGTCTCCAATTATGAGTGGCAAGAGAGGACCACACAGGCCTCTTTCTTCTGAAACTGGAATCAGTCAATAAAAATGAAGCTGGCAATCTGGCAAAATGCCTGTGCAAGTACACCCCCCCCCCCCCCCATATCTGATAGCATCAAGGGATTAAGATACCCACCCAGAATGCCATTTATTTTAACATATTTATCCATTTGAAAATGAATGAACATTAAAAGCAAAGAACACATACTGTTTACAGTGGAATACCCTGGTGTTTTCTTTTTCTCTAAAGAAAGATACAGGAGGAAGAAATGAAAAAAAAAAACCCTGCAACAAATTTGTTCTTCACAGATGAAGAAGGAGTACCTAAATTGAATTCTTCCTTTGAATTGGACGTAAGGGATGACATTAGCAATGCCCTGCCATTCCTAAGTTTATGCTTTTGATAGGACAAGGGGGAGGACAGAGTTGCTAATGTGGCTGTGAAATACCGATTAAGAGCTTCTAGAGATGGTGTTTACTTTTTATTGACTCCAGTTACAGTGCTACAAATGCACAGTGCTGAAGCTTAATGTACAAGAAAATGCACTGCTAAAACAGATGCTTAGTGAAAAGTCAAACACATGAATTTCAGGTTCAACAGCTCAAATCAACCCTCACAACCATGATCATCATCACCAAGGTAAGTAAGGGAGATGAAAAAGCTTAAAAACAGAATGAAATCAGTAGCGAACAATTCAGAATGGTTGCCTGGCCTCAAATTGGTTTTAACTGATCTACCTCGACAGATCACCAAAGAACAGTCATTGGCTTCATTAAGGTAAAAGTATATGAGAAGCAAGTCTTTGTGGACCCCCCAACTACAAGCAATAGTACACAAAGTCAATATTTGTAAGATTTCTCAAATTTAGCTTCAAGAATTTCTCATTCAAAAACTCTTCAAAGAGTCCATTTGGCTCTTACTACTTTATTAGACAGCTTGCAGTTAATTCTGAGTTGAAACCTGGCTAAGCAATCTCAGTTACAACATAAAGATCACATAGCACTCGTGTTAAGAAGTGGCTACACTTGTGCTGTGTATTAGTGTGGGGTGCTCTAACTGGTTTCTTTTTGCCTTCTCGGAAAGGCTGCCTCTCATCTGAGCTTTTTGTTCCTTTTGGAAAAGTACATTTCCTAATTATTTTCTTGATGGCAATGCCCAGTTTACCACCATTAAAGCCCTCAAGTATATTATAATGTCATACCTTGTTTCTGTACTATTGTATTTATTTATTAAAAATTAGACTTATTTTCTGCATTTTACCTGAGACTTAAGAACAGAGCCGTCTCATTCCTGCAAAAGCTGTTCTCCTTGTGGAGACACTCCCCCTGAACCTCATGTTTTCATCAAGTCAGAAAAGTGATGGTGATCTGCCCTAAGAGATCTGAGCCTCCCAAACTCACGTTGCAGACCTCTGAAACAGATTTAGGTAACTGTGGAAGGCTGGCTCAATGCAGATCTTTCTTTTCAAACTTTGTATCTATACAGACTTCACGTCTAATCCTATGAGCTACTACTGATGCATGGAGAAAATTATAAATCCATTGGAATCAAACCTTAAGAAGCTAAAACAACCTGAATGATTCTCTACACTTCTCCACTTCCTCTTCTCTCTCTTTTATCTTTTAAATGTTAACTAGCAGAACAGATATAGTAATGTATGATTTATACTGCTACCAGCTTGAAACAAGCCAATTATAAAGAGGGCTTTTGCAATCAGCTGTTGTTTGATAGATTTAATAGATACAATATATTAAAAGTGAAGTTTCTCTTTTACATCTGAATAACTAATCTCAACTAACCTTCTCTTCATATAAGTACAAAACACTTGCCCTCTGAATACATAAAATATTCTGTTTTCAAGATCCATTGGATCAAGCTGTCCAGACATGAAATCCAGATCAGCACTCTTGGGACCTCTTCTTCAGCTCATCTGAGTGACTGTGGTATTCAGGACAAATATAATGATCCTGAACATCTTAGCATTATCTCTGGCTTCTCAACAGGCAGGCTACAGTTTCGCCTGTTTTATTCCCTTGTTTGTTACTTTACTCTCCTCCACACCGTTACCTACCACATTATACATCTCATAAAGGTCCTTTATTGTTGTGCTTCAACACAACACAACACAACACAAGTTGGTACAGCACAATCAAAAGTGGCACCAATATCTAACTGATCCATCCTTATTCATAAGTTCTCTGGACTCCGTGTCAATTTTTCCTCTTCTCCTCTGCTCTGTGTCACTTCTTGAAAGCAGAGGCTGAGTCTGGACATCATAGAAGACTGGAGGCATTAAGAAGACCAACTGGATTTCAACAGGCTAGAATCTTTGACCCAGTCTTGCAGTGATTTAGAAACCATTTTTCTTACCATGTTAATCTGTCATAGCCTCTTCCAAACCCTGGAAAATAGCCAGACCTATCGCATCCTCCTGGAGATTTGCTAGTTTCCAAAGATTTAATGACTATTCAGGGAATTTTTAAGAGGATAAAATGACACAATTGCATAGTGTATTGCATTCTAGAGAACCCCAAGCCAGATTTCAGTTATTTTTAAAGAAAATAAGCCATTTTTGAACTACGGAAGCTCTACTTCTTCCAAGCAATTAAGCAAGTAATTATATTGGACTCCCAATAACCTAAAATCAGCCAAGGCATTTGAAAAACAAAATGGCTAAAGGAAAACAACCTTTGGCTGAAATCTCATATGCCAGCAATTTAGCCTAAATCCTGCTCTATAAATCTTGGAGGAGAAGTGCTGACTTAGTGACATACTGGCTGCTGTAAAATGAAGTATAAACAACTATTTACTTTCATTTCATGCAAAATTTATCATCACTACAAAAGCACAAAAGAAAATATGGCACCACCAGCCAGGTCTGATTTTATCAAGGCAATGGAAATCATTGCAATTTGAAGGCTTTTGAGGAGGAAAAGCCTTTCATTTTCCTAATCCAGTCTCTGTTTCTGCAGTATTATCCTCTTCTTTTAGCATATGCTTAACAGGAAGAGTAGGGAAGGTTAGAAATACTTTTTTTTCCCCATCCTATCCTTTAGTTTGCTCATCTTTGTAGAAGGGTATCTCCTTTCTTCTTAATAGGTTCATCTGCTGTGGAACTGCTCCCCACAGCACTCCAGGACTTGAGAAGCCACAGATATTTGAGCTTGGAAATGCTCACAGTATAAGCTGCCAAATTAAAAAGGCCAGGTCAGTTGATAAGGTCTCCAAAAGGTTCAGACCAGCCCACTCTGTCTGTTCCATTTTGATATCCTCTGCAACAAAGACCTAACTATTGCAAGGTTAATCACTATCTTCATTTGTGTAATGAAAAGTGTGATCTCACTGGCTCTTCATCTGTAATAAAAATTTACAGTATGGAAAAATTCAGAATTACAGGTCTACTTCTACAAATTCCCGTATCTGTTATGTTGTCTAGAAGCCACCACAATGATCTCTAACTGATAACCCCACTAGCGACCATGACAATCCACAGAGTTGTAATTTGGTAAATTATATTCCACTGTCAGAATAGAAAAACCACAAGTGCACTCCATTTTCCACTATCACTTTCTTTCCTGTATCTGGATGGGATAAATCTTTTAGCCACAAATGAAAAATGGTTTGGTCTCTCTTTTGCTCACTGGAGCCACATATCTACGTGGCAAGGCAGACAATAGCCAATTACAAAGGAATGATATGCTATTGTGTTCAACTGCTTCATTATTTATAGCCATTCTAAAGAACCCGGCCAAATTTATGGAGGTCTCCCAAAAAAGCAGAAAATATTTAAATCATGGACCTGATTCATTTAAGCATCAGTTTGCTGTCTGTGCAACAGAAACATTGAAGTTAGAAAGTGTTGAGTGAAGACAACCTTCACTCTCTTCTCTTGCACAGTTATATAATGATGAAATTTTATGATGAAATTGCACAATACAATGTATGGTGCAATCAAGTAATGAAAGGTTCTAGTGAAATGAAAAACACAAAGAGGAAGAGAGAGGTTGCTATGGGAACCATCCATCTGAATTCCCTGACTTCTGTGTAACTAAAATATCAAATTTTATGTTCCATTAATGTAGAGTTCTTAGATTTTTACATTTAATAATGAACATAAACTAGTATGCTGGTACTAATGTACTTTAATTGCATGTTTAGGAGAATCAGATAAAACATTATTATACTTACTGTTATCTAACAAGCCCCAGACAAAAAAAAAATGTATACCAGTAACACAGAAAAATGGAACATTTCTTACCTCTTTTGTATAAATCATAAAATGCTTTTGTGGTTTATACTCTTTTTGAAATAAGCTACAGGGCTTATATAATAACTGAACTTCTATAACCACATGTTAACCTTTTTGTTACTATTTTATTTTCACTGAAGTTTCAAAGAAAAAAAATTTCCATTGTCTGGTCCTGTACGTGTGTCTTCTTCAAATGAATACACGTAAGTGTGCTTTTCACAACAATACACCAAACCCTCTGCTCGGATTTGCCTCTCATTTGCCTCTTTTTGCATGCCAAGTGATTATTCTCTCCTCCTTCAAGTACCTTCTCTAATCACACCTCTTGTGAAACCAAACAATGTCGACACCCTTTGCCAGTAACATCTGCTTCTCTTTGCTTATGAATGATCAACCAGCGTGTTATGAATGTTTATACGTGTATGCTGCAAGCTCATCAGGACACAAGGCTTCTACCTGCTTATGGAGTTCAGTCTAGCCTCTTCCACTCACGCTCTTGACACGTGCCAAGGCATATCTACAATATTTTGCAATACCTGTATAAAACCAAATTAATCCGTGTTTTTTGAAAGGGCACTGGGACAGTGGGGTTTTTGCTTCTTTGTTCCCCATCGCTGTGCTACGTGACTTGGGCACGGGGGAGCTTTGCAAGGCAGCGCACCTGGTGCAGCCCCCGAGCCAGGGCGACGCACAGCCCTCCGGAGGTGCAGTCTGTTCGCTCTGACCTTGCAGGCTGCACCAGACTGGTCAGCCTCACCGCATCTCCTGCTACCTCCCTGCAGGGCGTCTCCCGCATCCATATGAGAGAGCATACCTTGCCGTCTGGCTGCTGTGCCTGGGTTACCCCTCTGGAGAGATGGTGAGACTGGAGGTGGGGAGATGGCAGAGGTTTGCTCTCTGAAAGAAACCAAGCACAATCTCTTTCTTTAATGTTCAGTCTTACCCACTTGCCAGTGCTTTTCTGTTTAGTATTGACTTAAATTACACAGGGCAACTTTGGCTTTGTAAGTATAAATAGAAGAAGGGTATTGTCAGATTCAGAGATCTCATAGCAGCTAATCTAAACCATGTATCTTTCTGGATATTCTCAGAAAGAAACAAAAGCAAATCACATGAAGACTCCAGCATTAAAGCTTTGTACTAAGATTTCTGTTAATGCACACAACTAAGCTTACACCCTCCTACGTTCACAATTATTTCACGGGACATGTAAAAGACTTCTGTCCATCACTGCACTTGTGAACTGTTTTTTTTAAAAGAATTTAGATCTGAATAATTCCCGAGGTTCTAAGTAAGGATATTTCCTCATCCTTCAGGCTTTTCCCATCCGTCGTCGCGGCACAAAAGGTCTGAAAACCCCACAAATCCCCCTGGGCAGCTGACGTAGGATTCCTACGCCAACCCTCAATGGAGGGGATCGCGTTTCCCTGGCCTTGACAGAGGAGACGGGCGGCAGCACCCGCTGAGCCCAGCCGCCCGGGAATCCACGGGGGGAGCGGAGCATCAAGTGACCGGCGGTGCTGGCTGGCGCGATGCAGCCGCATCCCGGCAGGGAGCGGGTCCCCGGCCCGGCCGCAGCAATGCCATGCATCCCCGCCATCCGCACCTGTCAGCGCCGGCACCTGCTGCCCCATGGCCATAGATGGCTGTCCCCGGGACCGCGGCGCTGATTGGGGACGCTCCGCTCCCGGCCCTGCCGGCCGACCGGTTTGGGTTTGGGGTTTTTTTGGTTTTTCTTCACCCGTGCTGCTGTCACACTTCTCGGTTCTCATGTGGTCGCAGCCTACAGGAGCGCAGCATTTGCACTTTACAGATATATACACATAAGTACATGTGTATATATATCTATACATATATTTACATATACGCATACACACCCTCTACTAGATCACTTTTTGTTCAGATCTAGAGGGATTTTTTAGAAGTCTTCACGCATAAGCATGACCAGCCTATTTGCTATGATGCAGTATAATACCAGCTTAATATTGCTGGTGTGTTGGATTAGCGGAGAAAAAAAAAGGGATGTGCTTTTCCAGACAAGATTGGCATTTCCTAAATAATGAATTCACGTGCGAGATTAATTGGAGGTGTTAAGATTAGTGACATAAATGCAATGCTGATCTAGTTGTGATTACAGCTTCTGATAAAATCACCTCTACAGATACGTGAGATTTAAAAAGAAAAAAAAAATCAGCCTTGGACAAACAAAATGTTAGTCAACATTTACTCTACTGTCAAATGCACCCTTTACACCCAAAGACTGTGTTAAAATGAAACTTCTGTGCAGCTGTTTTTTTACCATGTACTTTGAAAAGACAGTCAAATTCTGCTCTGTTGTGTTAAAAAAAACTGACAACTTTCCAGAGACTAGCTGTCAGTGCTTCATGTGCAAAATTAGCAGATTATTTACTTAGATCGGAGGTATTCTCAGGATAGTTGTGTTTTAGGGATGGAATAGTTATCACCACTCTTTGAGCACCCCAGTGATTATAACCCCTTACTGAGGGTTCAAAGGGCTGTTGCAGGCACTGTTTTTGAGTAATGGAAATACAGAAGATGTAGGTAAGGGCAGAAAACTTCAGCTTGCTCTCCTGTTCTTCCCACCACTCTATGCATGCAGCCTTGCCCAGAAATGTGTGCCTTCTCCTGCAGAATGAAGGCTAGCACCACAGCCTAGTGGCAAATACCTTGTTTTCCACCCTCTATCTTGGAAGGTGGATTTACAGAAAATAGACTTCCACTGTTTCTCAAGGCTAAGTATTTGTGGAACGACTCCATGAAGACAAAACTTCTATATTCTGGCTACTTCCACTAGTTCACTGGCAGGAGCACCACCAGTCTGCAAGCAGACCCCATCTGCTAAGGGGTGCAAAGATGGCCTAAAGCCAGAATAGATGCATCTCTGACTCGCCTCTTGCCCCTTGACCACAGCATAATATCAGTCCATTATATCCTTTACTGATTTTTCAAAACCGTTAAAGTGTATGAAGTATTTAAATGGCCAGGTTTTCTCTAAGCTTTATTGAGCATATTTAAAATAGAAGAAGATATTGGTGAGACATCGTGTATTTGATTTGTACTAGGTTTTGCTGCCAGACACAGAAAGTATATGAATGGAAAAATAAACTTTACAGTAGTTCAGCAGAATCATCTCAGCTTCTTTAGGGAATATGAGGCCACTTAAAAATAAACACTGTAATCATCAACAGGTTGTTATTTCCCTCCTTCTTTTTATGTTCGTCTATCTATAATCCTTCTCCACTGACTCCAGCCCTTCCAGATGGAGCACTGCCCTCAACATTTTCATTTGTGTCTAATTTAGTCAGACATAAACACAAATACAAGGCTGAAGTCAGATCTCATTTACACTCGTGTAAATCTGTAGCTGGATTTGGAACAGCTGTAAAGACACCAGTTGAGTTATTCTAGATGTACAGTGGTGTTACCAAGTCTGTTACATCAGTGTTACTATCTCTTGAAACATACAGTATTTGAAATATGCAGGGCTTAATATAAATGACTGCAGAAACAATTAACTATTTCAAAGGCAGCTGGTGTTTTTCCATGATATAAATGGGAACCTTTAATACTAAATGCCATAACCAAAATACTTGAGAAATGTGACATACAGAGTAACACGTATATTTTACAGAATCTTTTGTCATAAAAACTTAATACAGAAAGAATGGCAGCTGATAGGAATTACACTTTGCATATATCTTGAGCATTATCTATGTTCTAAACGATCCGAAAGAGATTCTGAAATTGTATGTGTAAGGACTGCTTCACACATCATTAAAATGCAGCCATCCTGGGGTGAATATATTGTCAACTTGTGTAGCTACACTAGCCAATGAAGTTTTCAGGAGCAGAAATGATACATACCTCAGACAAATAAAATTGTAACATATGATGTAAGTTACTTGGGATGGAATTTTTTCTAGACCATGGGGCAAACAACTTCACCCTTAACCATGGGGCCAGGGAATCTTTGACGACCACAACATTTTGCTTTTCCATTTCATCTGAAACAGAGCTCCTCCAGCAGCACTGAACTGGTGCAGTACTGACTCAGCAGTGAAAATGCCACCCACTGAGACAAGAACACCACTTCCTTCAGCACCTGGGTTTGCTTTGGAGGTCTCCCATAAAAATCCTTAATGTGTCAATGTTCTGAATAGATTTTTTTTTTTCTTTTCAGAATTTGAACTTTTTTTTTTTTTACAGCAGATCAAATTACAGGGTATTACAAAAAATGGTACCAATATGACAATGAGCAAATGTTGCCGAACAGCAGTTCCTTTTAAAGGAAAAGGAACATTCCCTTTTATTTTTATAGTACCATAATCATTTTATCCATTGGTAAAAATGCCCAAATCAATATATTTTTCAAAAAGCATGAATTATAATAGAGGTTAGGTTTCTGAAACTCTAGCCTCCTGTTTCACTGCAGGACGGAGGCCTTAAATAGCACAAAGCAATAACCATCAACTCACTGTTCTGCTGATAGGGTCAAGTTTTCACCAAGGAGAAAGAGAAGGAAGTCTCTCCACTAAGTTTAGAGTGAGCAAGCACTATTTGAGAAGAAAAACTGGCCCATGATTTTAACTATGAAAACAGATGACTCAAACGATGCAGACTTTCATACTTGATTTAAGATGGCTTTGTTTTTTTCTGTTAGACCAACAATTTATGTAAGTTCTGTTATTTACCAGAAACATTTGTGCAAATTGTAACTATCTTTAAACAGCTGCTAAAATCTCTAGACTATGATATGCATTTGTCTGCTTACCAAAGTGTCATCTGCTAGAAACAAAGAACTGGGTTTTGTTTTCCCATGGAAAATCCTACAGGAGTGGTAAGATTCAGACAGAAACTTTGCAAGTTGAAACTTGCAGATAACTCAACACTAGCCAAAAAAAGGAGTGAGAGAGTACAGTCAGGAGTTGTATGGAGGAGCTGGGTGAAACTCCAGAACTGCGTGATTATCCTAGAAAGCTGGTCCTTCAAGCAACTGTTTTCCTGAAGCGTAACTTCTTCGAAAGTCGTACTGCTCCTACCACGCTGCTCTTCCCTTGAGAGGAGTAAGCACTTCTCTCAAAAGGAAAGAAGCAGACATGACAGAATCAGCAAAAGTGGTTAGATTTTGAAAAGATTCTGCAGAATTTAGGAAGCTTTCCAGACAAGGGATTCCTAAATTTCCGTTACTGCAAATTGTGCCATCATGGAGTCAAAAGATTAGCCCCTTTACATAAGATTATCCAAGGGTTAAGCTGCTACCGTATACCCCAAGAAGCTGCAGTTTAGCTCCCACTTCTGTTACTAACTTCCTGCATGAGCTTTGTTAATTCATTTTTCTATAGTTCTCCCTCTATAAAAAAGTTGAATGATAGTAATTACCAGTGCAACTGGGGTGCTATAAGAAGGAAAAACCCAAGCAAACTGTAATGTACTCAGTAAGGACTCTAGATTTAATATAGACAGACCCTCACATACACCTGCAAAAAACTGGCTTACCTGCTGCCCTCTGTATCCAAGTTAAATTAACAACATAATGGTCAGTTTCAGTCCTCCGTTTGGGAAGGAAGAAAACTTGAGAAACAGAGCAGCTTCTAGTTCTTATCACTGCTTGAGAAAGTAGAAGTGGCAGAGACAGACTCAAGAGCTAGTCGGAAAAGTTTGACCAGAACTGAGGACAGAGTTTACAGAGATACTAGAAAATTCATGGCTGAGGAGGTAAAGTAGAAAAGAAAAGAAAAAAAAGAAATCTTCATTTAGAAACTAAGTGTCTTTTTGTGAAAATTTCAGCTTCCTCCAGAAGCGGCTAAAACATACTTTAAATGTTAGGGTTTTTCATTGTAAAACTGGATTTCTTTTTTTGGACAAAATTATAGTTTTGTAAAGAAGAATTGGTATATTGGCCTGCCAGAGCCCTACTGTCTGAAATCTTCAAACCTTTAATCATATGGTATTCCCACACAGAGAACTCTGTGGGCTACAAAAGATGTTTCTGCTTGGGTCCCCTAATTCTGCAGGAGAGCTGGACAAATAGAGCAAGATTTCAGCCTGTTTCATTTCTTCCAAGACTTGGTAGAGGTGGGAAGGAAGGACACTGCGAACATGCACATGACCGGTACCGTCTCACTTGGTGAAGACTTAGCCGTGGGCTCTGACCAGCTTTGGTGGCTCTTGCCGCTGCAGTATAAATCACCGTGCAGAGCTGCCTGCTCTGCCCTGCCATCTGAGACTACTCACCCCATACCAGAGCTGCGGAGGTGGAGCGGCCAAGGGGTGGGCATGCATTCCCTTCCTCTGACTCTGCTGCGAAGGTGGTAACCTCCACGGGAGGAAAGGCAATAAATAGCTTGGGGGTACTCACATCTCCAGATACCACAGCTGTTTCCTCAGACAGCCTCAGAGTCGCACAGAGCCATGTTACATATAAGAAAGGGGACTTTTCTAATTGGGAATCCCACACCCAGAACCGCCTGAAGGACTGTATTTGTTTTAAAGAACTGACCTCCTTCATGATTTATCACTTCACAGTGTTTTGCAACATGGACACAGGTAGTGTTTTGGGGACTGTGTTCCTGAGAAAAACGTAAATCTTCTGGCTAGCTGAGAAAAATGTTCAGAAGTCAGTTACATTCTGACTTTTTTCCTAACATGCTCAGCTTGCATACAAGGAGGAACCATACTGGATCCCCATCTAACGAGGAGCTGAAATCCACAGGTGCACAAGCACTACTCCCAGTCCCAAAATCTAGCTGTGCCGGAGCTACTTGGACCAACCACAGACTGAATCTGAAACCATTATGCTGAGAGATGGAGCAATAGTATTTCCTATCGACATTATTGTGGCAAGAAAACCGAGCTCATTTACGTATTCCATTATCTTGGCTATCTTCTAAGCCGTCTGCAGCCATCGGCCTGCTGCCACAGTAGCGAGAGCTCTTTCCTAAGCTCTGCAGAGCATTTACAATGCAATAAGACAATCTAGAGGAAAGGTAAAGAGTATTACATGGAATGATAAAGGAATACTTCAGGTTTTCTAACATTTATTTTGTTTGAATACGAAAATTCAATTTTAAAATCAATCAGAAGCTGACTGTGCCAAAGAAATCAGAGACTGTGATAAGATTGATGAGATTACCTCAAAATACACGTGGCTTTGCTTCTTAGTAGAGATATATTAAAATCAAAGATCTGCCAAAGAGATTCTGACTGATTTCAATGGGCCCAGGCTTTCACATAGCACTTAGAGTAGCAAAAGCGAACAGCAATGTCCTAAATAACCAAAATTTCAGTAAAAATCAGTAATGCTGCAGGATTCTTCCCATGAAGAGGCCAATGGGTATATAAGCAATGGGCATATAAGAACTTCTCCAGTTCAGAAGTGCCCAATTTTGTTCCTATCTGTTCCTGTATCTGCAGAGAGGTTCACAGTCCTGAGGTTTGCCTGGAATTTCTCAACAACGTGAAACTTTCAAATAAACTGCAGCAAAGCTTACTTACACTGATTCCAAAGTTTGGCAGGATTCCTCTTTCTGCCTGGGGTATGCTAGATCACAAGACCCCAGAATAAAATAGTGGTAGCAGGAACGGATGAGTACTTCTTTTATTCCTGCCACTGAATTGGTCATGGAGATCAGCAGGAAGCAGACTTAACTGCAGAATGTTTAGTCAGCTCTTTTGCTCCATCACTCTCTGTGAAGGAGGAGGTGGAATTAAGAACATTTCTCCCATGAAAAAGACTGTACAAAAGGAGTAGGAGGATTTCTCAGACTCCTTAACGGGAAGGGAATGAAAAATTTAGTCTGTGGGAGAGACAAGAGAGGTTTCTATAACCCTTGGGGATCCAATGTTTCACCTCAAGTCCAAGCCCAGAACATCTCACTTCTGTTCAGGCTACAGCATGAAAAGTCTCTGCAGCCTCAGTTGTGAATCCCTCATGGGCATTACCATCAGGTGAGTTTAGTCCTACTAAATGAAGTCCTTACTATTGATGCAGGTCAAGTCAGAATTGTCAAATACAGTTATCTATGGGGGTCCCAACAGTTCAAGGGTTCTGCTAGTGAAGCCAATTAGGCAGAACCGCCTATACCTGCCAGCATTTGAAAGCTATAAAGGAAGACATCTCTGGGATAGAGAAATGAAAGCATACCTTTCTAAGCATCCTTTGGAAAAGAAGCATTTTTTAAAGTAACAGGGTAAGAAAACGGTCAATGAGGAGTGTTCCCTCTTAGCCACATTGCTTTGAGCTTACACTGAAACCATGAAGAGCAGTCCACACCCTGCTGCAATTCCCTCGCTGCAAGGAAGGGCCTTGTGACAGGAAAGGGCTATGGAATAGGTCCAATAAAGGATTTAGGGACGTAGAAAGCTCACACTGGCAATACTTACTATTTAGGCACCTGACCTCCAGAGTGGAATTCACACTGTGTTAGGATCTGAGGCTTCCTATACAGGGTACCGGAAGAGTTTGGTGCTACAGAACAGGATCCAAACCTAGCAGCATGTGATGAAGTTGTGAGTGACCCAGACCAAGCAAACGGGGTTTCGGAAATCCTATCCCTCATCAGAAGTTAGACCAGGGCTGCAGAGACACCTTCATCCACAAAGCCCTGCTGGGCATTCAGGCATTGACTCGGGCATATTGTCCCTGCTTACAGCTAATCTTTCAAAGAGTTGAGGAAGAGTCACCCTTCCCTTTTAAGAAAAGGCTGCTGTTGCAGATTTTCTGTATAAAAACTAGTGGTTAGAAATTTGCTACAAAACTGGAAACACAGGTTCTGTTTCTTCTTTGATCTGAATGGGCTCAAATCTATTGTCTCCCATATCCCTATAAGGGATAGGATTTACCCAGCTTCCCATGCTCTATGCAGTTCTAGATAGGTTAAACCTCTGCAATTCCCCGTAATATTTTGCTTTTGTGCATTAACAAATGCAACATTTATTGGGTCAGAGAAACAGAACTCAATAGGGGAGGGACAGAGCTCTGTGGCTTGTTATAGCATTTTTGGTTGAGGGAAGAGTCTGTTGAAATCTGATTTCTGCTCCAGAGCTGGTGTTTGCATTTTACGTTGAATAGACTCTCAATAAAATGCAGAAAGAATTCTTTAAGAAGGGAATTAAACTGAAGTGTCTGTCCCTTTGATAGCACACAAACGCCAGCACTATTTTCTGATTCTGTTTTGTGGAAAGCCTAATCCTATACTTGTGCATTGCATTAGGAATTGCTTGCCAGTGATATTTTGTTCATGGAGGACTGAGAGTTCCTAGATCTTTCGGGGCTTAAACTGGGAAAAGACTCTCCATTTTGGCCCAGATTGGGTTAATACTTAGTAAGCATAGTACAGGCCCCTAGGAATCTTCAAGATCAAATAATAAGATCTCTCACAAAGTTCATGTGCCTCCAGATTAGGCTTTTGGATAAATGACCTTAGTTGCCATATTTTAAGGTTCATGTTTAGTCACTTCTGTGAAACACTTTCAGAAATAGGATGGAAAGTACTGAGCATAATAATGAATTTTTATTCATGAGTTAAACAATATACGTGGGTTGTGCGAAAATTGACATCTGAGAAGGCAAGCTTCTTTTCACATAGGTTACAAAAATACAGTTTAAATGCTAAAGGCACATACTGGTAACTGCTGGAGACAAAAGTGTAAAGCTTCAATTTTACTGATATATGTTTGAACATGCTAGAAGTATGTAATAACCAAGCCTTGGATTATAACAATGAAAGGAAAAATTATGTGTTTTTATGTTTTTCATGTTATAGCCATGATTCTATTGTAGTAAGCTAAATATACTTTAAACACCGTACACTCCATTAGGAACTGCTTCTTTGTCAAGATTTTGATCTCTTTTTAATCAATCTATAGCAGCTGTGTGTTGTTTAAAGTACTCTTATTGACTCTTCTATAATTTCCTTTCTTTGAACAGCCTGTGAGCTGTAACATTTGATCAAAGAAATAAACGTATACTTTAACAACCCGAAGTAAAGTGCATGCACATTTTTATAACTCTGCACTATAAAATGTAATTATAGTTGTCTATAGATCACACAGGATGATATAAATAAATGGGTTTGAGATTTTTTTTAATGCAAGCCTATCCAATATATCACGGATTTTTCCCTTTAACACCACTGCCTATCATGCAAAAGCATTAATGAACTGTTTAGAACACAGACGATGCAACTTCTTTTAATAGAAGTTTTTACTCCTCCATTAACTGGTAACCATATATAAAAACACTCATAGCAAAATTAAGGAAGGAAAACACAACAACCTAAAACTGTGGATTTATAAATTACCGCATAAAGAAAATGTTGATTGAAACTCTGTTTTAAAGGCTCTTTTTTAATTCAAAGAACTATGGCTATTTAAGATTTAACTACATTCAACACTTCTGGACTATAGACATTAATTTACAGCTGACCACTAGACTTGTGATTATTAAAAATGCAGAACAATAAAGCATATGTGTTTGAGGTTTTATAGCCCTGCAAATTTGGTAACTTACATTAATGTCAATTCTCTTTTATATAAACAAACACATAGAGGCCTCCCTGAATTCAGGGCAAATGGAGTATAATCAATATGAACTACATAATACATAAAGGATGGATGCAAATTTTATAGTACACAAATAAATAATTAATTTATACCTTCTTACTGTAACAAGGAAGAAAAGTCAGCATATTTTGAAGTTTAACAGAACTTTCGCCAGAACTATGAAAACCATAGAAAGGCATCTCAAGAACAGATAGTGTTATCTGTGTGCAGTCCAGGGAAGGAGAGGTAGGGAGATACGTTGCTTCATGCAAAACAGAAGGGTAAGGTGCTCTGGCCTGAGCAGAGCATTTAAAATGCCAGCTCCCTAGCAGGTGGAGTGAAGTAGGCAAAAAGCCAGGATTAGACTGACTTTTTGTATACCCGTGCTCTCTGGTGATGAAGCTCCTCTTGCACAGTGCCTTTGTTACTCAGGGAAGGGGGTTCACTTATTGCCAACTCTGTGGCGTGGAAGGGAAGTGGATGGTTTTACTTCTCAGTATAGATAGACAAATGCTGCTCATGGTATGAACTATCTAGGTCCCAATTCTGCCACCCTTACTGGCACTGGAACTGCTTCAGAAATAAAGCCATGATTCTGCAGATATTTGCAGGAGCATTCAACTTTCTTCTTGTGAATAGTTTCACTGTCTGAAACAGGACTTCTATGAATCGTTGTAGAAATAAGACCTATTCTAGTATTGCTTATTACAAAAGGTGATAGAATCTGTAGAAATTGGTGTCTGTGCCAGGAACCGTAACCAGAGAGTTTTGAATTTAGTCAGAAGGCTTCCATTGACCACTCTAGGCTTTACGTCAGGGGTCTAATTAAACCTGAATGGTGGACTTCACATATCAGAGGTTTTTGGCTTTTGATAGCGTAGGGCTCTTTTTACCTAATACAACTATGAGCAGTGGCTAAGGGCCCACATCTGGAAACACTTATACACTAAAAAAACCTTTGCTTATGTGTAAGCACATGAAGAACTGTGCATCACTTGCTGATTTTGCTATAAACTCAATGCTGCATAATCTTCAACATTGGCTTGACAAAGAACAGTTGACAGCTTATGGGTGCCCAATAAAACAAAAACTCTTGGGGGAAAAGAGGGCAAGGTCAGTAGTTTGCATTAAAGATAGTTGTGAGGTATGAGAAGATGTGGTATTTGTACACTTGTGATTATTACTACTGTGTAAGAATCCAGGTAAATAACCACATTTTGTGTTTACCTTACAAAGCAGGGATGTCTCAATGATGAAAATGAAAAATGGGTTTGCTCACAAAAGCCTTTGAGTCTGGAACATAGCTATAAGTAGCTCACTATCTAGGTTGAAAATGGTAATGCAGGGTAGTGTGTCCTATTTTTCCATGCTTGCAGTGAAGATACAATACGGGAATTCAGCCTTGGTAATTACTAATACACCACACAGACACAATTACACCCTGTGTACTGCATAAAGGAATCACTTGTGGTCTGCCTCCGTTACAAAGAGCAGTAGGGGGCCAACATGCAAGAAGACAAAATGCTTTACAAGGAGGAAGGAGACCAGAAGAGTCGATGTACCCAAATACAAGGACCTTGATTCTTTTTGGAGTGATTTAAGTCCCTTTCCATCAATTATCGTCCTTTGTCTCCAGAGTCTTATCACAAGCAGCATTACAGGAACTGAACAAAACAATACTCAGGCTCAAATAACCCTGTGAACTGTGCTGACATTTCCACACCCTGTTGCTGTGTTTGACCAGGTTACTCAGATTTAAAAAAAAACCAAAACCAAACCCCAAAAAACTCCATACAGAACAACAACAAACATTCCTGTTTTAAATAACATGCTCAACCCTTCCTGGTGTCTTTTCTGTTGTCTAGTATTACTGATACCTCGCACTGCAATACCACAATGGTGATGTGATATAAGAACCTCTGTAACACAAAACAAGATTGACTTTCTCTAATATGATAGCTTTTCAAATGAGAAGTTCCTGCTTTGTGGGGTTCTCAACAGGTTTATTTTTAAGTTAATTAGATCCTGCCCCTTGCCATTCCCATCTCCTTTACCCTCTTGGTGAAATCTGAGTTTTGGATCAATGAAGAATTACAAATAAAAAACTTCACTTACACACTTGCAGAAGTGCTCTGCAGCTAATGTTTGATTTCTCAGTGAAATAAATCAGCTCATTCACTTTTACTGCTCAGAATCAGAGTAATAAATTTTTCTTTCTTATTGATATGTGAAGTTTTGAGGGCACAATTTTAAGTATGAAATCAATGAAAAGCATCTATTTTTTTCATTCATTCACACTAGATATGTGACATTTCATGGTAATTCTTGACAGAACATTGCAGTCATTGCTCATCTGAAAATAAATTAAAAAACATGTGGAAAGTCAAAAAAAGGGCCTTAGGAAAGTCAGCTATTTTTGACAGTAAGTTAGCTTCTGTGAAACAAAGCCTTGTCTTTCAGAAAATGTTTACGATCTATGAGAAAAAAAAATATATCCTTGGGCTAAAATGTTTATTGGCACCTAGGAGTCTGAAGAGAGCAAGTCAGGCCTGTGGTTTTTTGAGGGCACTTTATCATCGCCTGCATTCTCAAAGGGATCTGTGAATGAATAGAGCTGGATTACTCAGCCTTCTATTCCACGCCTATTCCTCTCCATTTTCCTTGGCAAGACTGAGAGCCAAGCTATTTTTAGTTTGGCAGTTTTCTATTTTTAGACAAATATCAGTTAAGAGACATTTGTTAGGAAAAATTTAAAAAAAGAAAAACACAAAAGGGGAGGGGATGAGGCTTCCCATCTCATATTGTGAAGCAAGCCCTTCAACCTGTAACTCCAGGCGTTTCAGCTGCTTCCAATCTTGGAAAAATAAAGAAAATTCAGAGTTCAGGGATTTAAAAATAAACCTACCCTCTGGCAAACAGACCAAAATACAACAAGCTGTTACTATGTGAAACAGTGACTACAAAAACAAAGAACATTCTCCAATGACTAGATTGGGATAAAACTTTGGAGCTATTAAGTTATAAGAATGTTACACAGACATGTAAGATTTTTCCAGCTTCTCAGCCAGATGTATCATGTTTTGGAGAAAGAAACAGTGATCTGTGAAATAGACCTTGCTCTAAGAAATACAGATTTAAGTTCCCAGTCTGACAAAGAAAGGAACTATGAACACAGTTTGAAACACATTTATATTCTGCACATATTTTTCACCTTTGTCATCATAGCATTTTTACAACAATCTATCCAAAACATCTCCTAAGTTACTAAAATATTTTTAAAATGATTACTAAGAACAAAAGAATAAAGGAAAAATAACGTGGGGACATGACCAATAACAAGAACTGATCCTCAATAAGTAAAAATCAGGAGGTCCAGAGCTCCCTCAAAATACACTCAAAAGCAGCTTTTGCTCTACCATGTGCTTCAGAGTAACTAACTTTGCACCCATTTTAGTTTTCTCTGTCCCTATTCTCTTTTTCCAGGTATTGAAAAACAAGCTATCAGGTGAGCAACTTCACTTTCATCTCAGACACATTAGGATTACAAACTATGTTTCATGTCAACCAAATCCTTGTTGCAAAGAAATCATAGTGGAAATTTTTTTTTTTTTTTGAGAGAAAGCAAAACAAAACAACTCATTATGCAACTTTCCCTTAGCTGCATTTTTCACATATTGGATTAATTTGAAATATATTAGGAAAAAAAAGAATAGTGTCAACACTTGACCCTCTACCTTTCTTTTCTAGGCTGCAAAGCATCAGAAGTCTATCACTTATTAGATGCACAGCAGCAGGATGCTGCAGAGTTATCAAGGAGAGCTTAAACAATTGCCTGTGGATGGAAAGATAAAGAGTCAAAAATCTCATGTGGGTAAGTGGGAGGAAGGAAATAAATTGCTATCTATTGGATGTAGTAGAGGGACTAATTTGGACAGTCTCACTGACTGGAACAGCAGTCCCATTGAGGGACTACTTTGGACAGAATAGAACTGCCTTCTACAGTTTTCCAGCTTTGAAGTTTTTCTTGTGGTCTTGTAATAGCTTATATTTACATAAAGCCCAAATTGATGGAATAATAAGACTAGGTAAGAATATCAGCTTTTGTTTAAAAAAAGATGCATTTCTAAACTAATTGCTTGAAAAAATGAAATTAAGACTGATAAAGTGGAGAGTTTTTTAGTATTTTTGAAAATGGGATATTTTCCCCTCCAAGATCTTTTTGTACTTTCATAACATAGAAAAAACTCACATGAGGATATTAGGTTACAAACACATTTTCCAACGGCTCAAAACTCAGAAGGCAAACAAAGAAAGACCAAAGGAGTATTACAAAAATGCTGAAGATCTTGAAGCCAATCCCATGATTTTGTCATACATGAGGTTAGCAATAATGGTTTGGCTCGTTTCATAAAAATGAAACAAGAAGTAAGCATTTAAAAAGCCTAAATCATCATCCAAAGGAAATTCTTTGGCCAGTTGACCCTGTCCAATCATCTCCTGGCCTGTGGAAACTGGTGACAGTAGCTGGTTTTTTAACAAGCTGGTCTTCAACCAATTTACAAAGGAAATCAATAATGCTATCCCCATTTTACAGATAGGGAAACTGAAGCATTAGGAGGAAATGTGACTTGTCCAAGGTCACACAACAGTATTTGGCAAAGCTATTAATAAAACCCAAGTCTCATGAGTCCTGTCCAGGGCAGTATCCAATAGACTGTACTGTCTTTAGATCACCCTGAATAACCTTTCTTACATACAGGCTTACTTTCTATACTGTCCCAGATCTTCAGCCCATGGTAGCTGAAATAATTCCCCTGATTTCAACAGCTGAAGAGCTGACTTGATGTGTATTTCACAGCTTGTTTATATGCAGTATTATGTTATGATGACAAGCGAAGAAAATACACTTATTACATTAAACAAGCTACAACAGTTGCCTTACTTTTCCTAAAAGGAGCACATTTAGAGAGTTATATGGGCTTATTTACTACAAATATACAGATAAGAGTCTTAATTGATATGAAGAGGCTTTCAGAATCTAATTAACCTCCCAGCTAGTCATTAGCTCTGTGACCTTTAGAAATAATTGACAGAAGGGATTTTTTTTCTTCTTCATCTCATTCAGAACTTCCACACCAAATGACTAATCCTACATGTGCTATGTAGGATTCCACATCCACAGCACACCTGTAAGAACTGATGGGATAATGTGCAGTAAGTCCGTCGGCAAAACAGGACTGTGACATTCCTCTCAGGCACAATATACTGCCCATGTAGACCATCACCTGCACTCACCTTTTGCTGCCTGAGTGCCATCCTCATCAACTCCAACCTTCCAATGTGCTAAAGCTGTACTAAGTTTTAAGTCTCAAGTCCCTCAAGCCTGTAGGAGATTTAGTAGTATTTAATGCCTATTAACACTCTGTTGCTGGTCATACTAAAAGCGATCGGATTTTCAATTCAAGCTAGTTCTTCTACAAACCTGTGGAAGTATTTATTGTTACCTATCATTAGTTGCATGTTTTCATTATACACATTTTTTCAGAGCAAAATGCTTTTTTAACAAGCAATAACACATACACAAAAGCAAAATTCTGAATTCCACCATGCCACAGGGTTTAGTATTACTTTGTTCCCTACCATCTTAACATTAAGGTCTGTAAAGATGTCTCTGTGTGTTGTAAACCACAAAGGATGTGCAATCTGCAGGGAGAATTTCACATGTCCACAAGCTCACTTCTTCCCTTTGGGGGAAAATGCTGCTGCAAATGGCACTCATCTCTCTTGCTGTGTTCAGTTCATTCTCCCTCACCAAATACAGGAGTCCACTGGGGAAGGGAAAACACTCTGCAAAAGGTCAATTCAGCAGCAGTTACTAGAGCAATGAAGATGTATGACCCTATGCAAAACAAGTTAAAAAGACAATGCTAGATGCTGATTAGCTATGAAAAAGAATCTATAATTTGTAAATTATTTAAAAATCTGACATATTATTGCAAATTAGAACTACTTTTTTCACTATGGCCAACCAGCAACCCCATCACAATGGCCCTAGGATAATTAAAGTCTTCTAGAGTAGCTCAGGGTACTTCTTGATGAAGTCTTCAGTATCACTAAAAGCAAGAGTTCACCCAATGCAAGTTTCTCCAAACTGACCCAATTTCAGTGAGAAAGGAGAGGGAAAAGAGGATGGAGGGGCACCAAGTGTAATGCAAAAGCAATCCCTAACAGGCAGACAGAAGGAGCAGCTAGTGAGATGAGACAAAGGAGAGCACAGCTTAATGACACTCTCAGGGACAGGAAGACAGAAAAAGAAGTATGTACTGGAGTGCAATTGGCAAGAGATTAAGAAGGTTGAAACTGAGGATGAGTTGAAGACGAGGAGACCCTCAGAAATGGTGAAAATATGGTCCTTGGTATGAGAGGTATAAACATTGTTTGACGGAAACAGGATTGATGTATCTTACAGGGAGAATCATATTACTGTATCATCATCACCACCTTATTTTGCTACCTGTTCTTACTGTGACATGTCTGAAGTAGGGCTGTAAATACTTTGAGATGGGTCCTGCTAGTGTACATTAGAATACAGCAAAATTGCAAAAGTGAGTGGAGAGGTGGTGAAAGGGCATAGTATGCTTGATAAATACTCAGGTGAAAAAAACCCCACAGAGTAGGACAATGTACAGCTGAGAAGCCAAACGAGGATAAGGTTTTATTGAAGCAGAAGGATATGACAGTGTATTGCAGGAGCTGACTTCTTCCTATATGTAGAAGCCTACGTCGAGGACCCTGAACTCCTTCTAAGTGTAAAAAAAAAAAAAAGAAAAAAGAGGAAAAAAAAAGGAGTAGTTGAAGCCAGATGCCAGTAAAAGATAGAGCGAAAGGCAGATAGCAAGAGAGATATTTCAGAAAAGGAAAAGAACTGAGGTCATGGAAGAGTTTCTTGTAAGATGAAAGACAGCTGCAAAGATCAGACAGATGTGTGTGCATGCATGCAAAGTAGCAGTTTTAAGTAGTGAACTTTACAAAATTCAGAGAAGATTTGGTGGGTGATCAGCACTGATAACATAGAACCTCAGTTCGCAAAGAGAAAAATGGAGGAAGTTTGTGTTGTTCCTCTTTTTCCTCTACCAGTGATTAGCGGTGTGGCAGAGGGGAACTGAGGAGGTGGATGTATGTTGGCCAGAAAACGGAAGATAGGTCTAATGAATGGGATGAATTTGAAAGGGCTGACCTAGTAGGAGAACTTGAGTTAAAGGTAGCGACCACTGAATGAGCAGAGGAATAGAAGCCAGTTGGAGAAAAAGGGACAATAAGAGCAGCAGGGTCAAATAAATTGATGGATTGGGGGCTTAAAAAGAGCTGAAAGATGAAGTGGTTAGTGATTTGTGGAGGAATGATTTATGTGTACACAGAGCAAGGATCAGCATATTAGACTCAGTATCTAAGAAACAGAATCAAAACCAGGACTTAGTAAAAACTCCTCAGACGTCTGCTAAAGCTGAGACAGTAGCTGATGCTTTGACATGAAAGAAGTGACGAGGAAGAAGGGACAGCGAGAGAGAAAACAGGCAGCAAGTTTCACCTTAAATCAGCAAAGGCTTGATGGCTTAGCTGAAGAACCACAGCAGATTTCTGTAATATGGTTAGGGTTGTAACTACATTTGCAGCCGAGATGCAAAACATTTCCCTGTATTCCTACTCTGAAATATGCCCCTTGCAATCTAAGGGTGATGTCCTTTCTGAGCTCCTAAGCAGTAGGCTTACAGTGCTTTGGCACTGGATTCTCATTACACATAGTAGTGTGGCAGTGAAATATCACTGAAATAAGTTGTGTTACATCCACTTCTGTTTTACAGAAACAAGGAGAGGATCTGGCCTCATTTTAAATAAATGCAAAAAATGCATAATGCATGTACTTGTCTGTTGTAAAACTCTGACATTTACTCTTCCCCATTTCCTCATTGCCATAAGAAAATTATTGCCTAGTCCTATACGACTGTGCTGATAATGTAAAACAACAAACTCATAAGGTAAGTTTTTTCTGATACAGCAGATAGGAACTGGATGTATTGACAAATTTCTAAGGACAGATTGGAACTCTAGTTGTAAGAACACTACTTCTGTACCAAAGACTGTGTACCAAATGCCACAGGATTTTGTAATGAGGGAAAATGTAATCCCATTTTAAAGTAAAGAATTACAAATCTCCTAGTAATTATATCACAGGATTTTAAATGACAGCTGCTGAATATGTTTTTGTTGGTATTTACATACAGCACTTGGAAGTTAGCATAAAGATGAAATTAATCTTTTTTTCCTCAGTGTCGAAGGAACCCTGCACAGGCTCTGCTATTCCTTAAAATAAGTTACTATATCCAGCAACCAACATGCACTTTTTAACTGAAGCAAAATTGAATGAACAACTGTGGTGTGAGTGGTTTGGTGGGTGAGGACATAAAGGCTTCAGTTTTAAGAATCCAGTTAACTCTAAACAGAAGTCTCAGAATGAACATTTTTTTTGCAGAACTAATACATATCATAAAACCTCCACACAGATTTTGGTAAGACTCACAATAATTGTCACTGTTGCTTAAAATGGATAAACTTCAGTGTTGAATGCAAATATTTTCTCCTTCATGAGTACACATTGACTTTTAGTTACTTGTGGATGTTGTAAGTATATTTACTGGGTAATGACTGAAACACATTCAGCTGATAGATAATTTTTGTGATCTAAAGAACTCAGATATACTAAATTGCACATTAATCAACTCCATTTTGAATGAGGCAACTGGAAAAGACCATCTCAGTTATATCGATTACATGTAAATAAAATTACTACATGTGTAAAGAAAGTATAAGCTATTTGTTTAAATCATTAAACCAAAAGAGCTCAAAGAATAACAGTAACTGAACTTTACAATTCTCTTAATATTAGCCACTCCATTTTACATCATGACAGGTGTAATCAGATCATATACCTATAAGATGGGTAGGACCAAATCGCTTACTTTGCAGTAATACAAGTATTAAAATGAATGTCAAATAATTTTTCCCTTGAAAAACAGTGTAATGTTTGTTAGATGTATGACACTTGGTGTCTTCTGATACTTCAAATAACAAATTATGGCCTGAAGACTCATTCCTTCAGAAATGTTAAATATAATTAATCCCAGTAATTAAACTGAAAACATTTGCGTAATATAATTAACAGCTTTAGCCAGACCCATGTGAAAATTCATGTATTTTTTCCATTTGAATAGCAGTGGTTTAACTTAAAAGTAATTAACTACATATTAGAGACCTACTCTTTTGATTTTCTTTGAATATAGATTGTTCAAAGAAGTTATACCACATTCTAATGACTGATACAGTTCTACCACAACCAAAAAGTAACTAAATAGTTAATATTATGCTGAATGTGAACAGAAATTGGATTCTAAATTACAGACCTTTATACGGTTGACAGTTATATTTCAAATTTTTGTAAGTCTACCTAAAAAGTTTTCTTTCTCTAATACTGTGCAGAAATCTGTGAGCACAGCTATGCCCTTTTCTTTTACTGAAATATAGTTATTGAACAGTCATTTAGTTGAAAATGATCAGATTTAATAGCTCTGTCTGATTCTCAGCTGCTGTTGATTGCTCTAGAAGAACAAGATTAAAAACTTGTAAGTGTGAAATCTAGCTGTCTGAAAGCAAAAAAAAACCGGATTCCTTACAAGGAAAATACGTGTAATGTAGTCAGTTTAACTGATCAATTTAAATATTTAAATGTGTGGCAGATTTATCCTGTACCCAAAAATATATCCAAACTACACCAAGAGTCAAGCCATTTCTCAGATTGCATACTTTCATGGGCTCTATTCCTCTATTGTACTGCTAACTGTGATGTTAATTATCAAGTAAAGGCAGGATAATATGAAACCCTTGTTCAAAACCTACACCCCACACAAGTACTCTGATCTTGAAACAGTACTGGCATTGGTGTGGCTTAAGTATTTTACACTACAGGCAGAACATTGAAAAACATAACAGCAAAATGATCAAATGACTGATTTCAGAGCTGACAGAACATATGGAAAGACTATAAACATGCACTTAATTTGGCCTTTTCTGCCTATGGTTAGATTACTCAATTTAAATAATGTTTATTTCAATTACCTACTTTTATTTGCTCCTTTTAGAGGAGTGAAAAGGGATGCCCACCAAATTTTGGGTATAGCCAGAAAATTACATGTCTGCATGCAAACTTGCCTATCAGCCTATCTAAACTGGCCCACTATTTTTGCAGGAAAGGGACTTCGCTGGTGCAGAGAGTACTCTTTCTGAAAATCTCAAAGTTACAACAAAATAGACAATATTTTAAATTTTACATTTTCACTCAAGTTTCTTGAAAAACCATGATCCTCATGATCAAAAGTATTCATTCATTGTGAAGCAAGTAATAAATCCCTAACTACCGGCTTACTCACCCATTCCCACAAGAAAGCCTGCACGAAGAAGTAAAGATATCACAGGAAACTTTTCACGCTAAGAATATTCTGGCTTTTTGCCACTAAAAGAGGACAGGGCATTATTTTGGGGACAGAATTTGAATTCTGCTGGGCAGGGCACGGGCTTACCAGAGCTAGGTGACAGGAAAGGCTTCATGTCTGTATAGGATATTTGAAGTAAGAGAGGAAAAGAGATGATGGAGAGGAGGAAGAAATTATGTACTTTCCTCTTAGTCTTAATTCACATAAATTTTTGTTCACATAAATTTTTGCCTGACTAACCCAGGCAAAGATTCCAAAAGCACCGAAGTCTCATTTTAGACAACGTCCAGATTATTTAAAAATCTGAAACTAACACCTTTAAAACGTTCTGAAGTAATCTAAGTGTATAGGCCAAGGTATTCAGTAGCAGTTATGAGTAAATTTTCACTGATCTTTAAGACAGGACCTCACCCTTCCAATACTTTTTTAAATGATACCATTAGATGCCTAATCACTTAGGTGCTTTGAAAACAGGAGTTGCATAAATCATATCACCAATTTTTTAGATATCACTCTGAGTGTTTTGCTATTACAACAAAATCATTGAAAGCTTCATTTATTTTGCGTGGCTTGAATCCTAACGTGATTATAAAGTAAACTGACTTTTCTGCAAGTATTAGAAGCTTAAAATTGAAAATCTTAAATTTTAATTAATAAATTTCAGCAATTGTAAATACAACTTGTCCTACATATTTTTTTTTAAATAATTACAGGGTGTCCCTAACATTCTGATATTATTGCTTTGATACTGTTATTATTATATTATGGTAACCGCATTCTGTGTGAGGTAGCTGAAACATTTGTTATTGTGCAGCTTGTAAGTGAACTTTTCTTGCATTTTATTAAACCTCCTTCCTCTGTAAATAATCAAAAAGCTAAACAAGTCAGTCGAATGCCTTAAAGCAGTGATTCTAAATCTTTTTCTTCCACATCTTTTACAATATATTTTTTTAGTTCCTCCTGGACGGAGGACATAATAATTTTTGGAGTGAGGAGACAAGGCGCACAATGTTTTCGGGAGACCACGTCACCAGGAGCGACTAGGTGATAAGGGGGAGATTCAGCTGGGAGGTAGTGGTCCAGGCGTGGAAAGGACTAATGGGACAAAGGGACAAAGCAACACAGAAAGCTGGACGACAGGGAGCCAGAGATCCCACCGCAGGAGTTTCTGCTGAGCATATGAGACTCAGGAGGATAAAACTTACAGCTCACAAAAGGCATGGATTCCCTCCTGTCTCTGCTGTACCACCTCCCAAACCAACACTCTGTTGTCCCTGTTCTGCTCTCCTGACACTATGTCACCTTCAGGGTACGTTCTACAACCCTCGGGAAAGATGATCAGGCCTCTCGCTTTGAGTACCTCCATCTCAGAGCAAAGCAAAAAAAGAATCCCCACAGAACACAAAATCTTACCTCAACAATATCTGAATTCGTTCGACTCTCATGCGGCTCATTGTACTCAGTATATTTCAGCAACACTTTGTCCATATCAGTGCTGGCATACTGGAACAGTTTGTTGGTGCTGTTGAAGATGATCAGAGCAATCTCACAGTCACACAGAACACTCAGCTCATAAGCCTTCTTCATTAACCCAAATTTCCTCTTTGTAAATGTCACCTGGAAAAAAAGAAATAAAGGTCCGTCAAGACCAAGCTGGTCTTTGTAGTCATTCTTTTTTTTTTTTGAAATATAATGTATGACTGCTGTAGTCTTTGAATTGAACACGTTCAGAAGGCAAATGCATAAATATAAATATAGTTCCAAAACAGAATATAAGTATGTGTGTGTGTTATGTAAGTGAGGAAATATACCTAATTCTCACTACACAAGACTCGAGGAACAGGTAAAGAGCATGGGACATTTTCATTAAGCAGCGCTATGAAGTGTTGATACTGCATCTTTCTCTGTAACTTTTTAATTCATATACTCTTTATACTGCATATATCTTTCCCATCAATATTTTAAAACTGCACCTCAGATTTGCAGCTGTAAATGGTTTGAACATGTGGAGTAAATTTTTTTTTTTGATAGTGATTGGCTTTGATTCCATGCCCCCCAACTCCTGCTAGATTTTTAGTGGAAGAAATTATTTCATACAGAATTTAAGTTGTGTGAAACAGACATATTGCTCATATAAACAACACTCACAATAGTTTTGAAGAAATATCTGGTGTTAAAAATTCAAAAACTCATGTCAGAAATGAGAAATACAAAGCATGAATGAAGAACAAACAATAGTTGGCCAGCAACAAATACCACCTTTGAAACAAGGTCTTTTCTAAACACAGATGTAGCATACTTTATTTCATTTCAAATTAGATGCTTATAAATACAAACTGGCATTTTTTAGTACAAAGGACTTTGGGTCATATTATATAGGAAAAAACAGGGATGTGCTTGTAAGTTCTCAGTAGGCCAGCTAATGCCCTGACATCATGCAAAACCTAGGCAGTATGAAAAATATCGTTACTCTGTACAAAACCATAATCTTCCACGGGGACTGTTTCGACAATAGAAGACCTGCACATCAAATAATTTTTTTTTCTTTTCTTTTCTGCACTAGCTTACAAGTCCCAGTAAGACATGTGACTCAATAAGAAACTACCATGAGCTGTTTAAGCTAACTGTATGGTTGATGTTTTCTCCTTCTTCTGTTTCTTCATATATGCAATTTCCATTAAGTGTATACAATCACTGTGACTTTTTTACATCTTTTTTTTTTCCTAATAATTTTCAGTGAGGAGAGTTTTTAAGACGAAAATACGGTTTTGCTAAGCCCATTATTAATCAAATTTAACATGTAGTCAAGGTATTTGCTATGTCAAGGACAGGCTTGCAACCAAGTTTATAGGTCTGCCTAATCCTGCACTTGTTGCTACCATTCCTTAATACCCATAAGCAGTAGCACCTCTGCACTTTAATGCTGAGGCAAGAAGATTCGTCTGTACATGGTTCATATGGCTGCTGTTTTATCTTGTAACACTCCTAATGCAAGTTAATGCTAACTGTGACCCCAGAGTACCTTAAAATCCCAGCATGTTAGGCCATGGAAAACGTGACCTTTAAGTATTGCCAATCCCTATTTGCTAGTCCATCTCAGAAAGATGGGGCTCTGTGCCAATACTATGAACATTTATTCTGCCAAATGTATACTGAATGTTATTCCTTTTACTGTCATTTCAATCTCTTTAGCCTCTGTCAACATACTGTTAAGAAAAGATGGATTGCCATTAAATACAATTATTCAAGCATTTTAAAAACACACTTTCCACAGCACTGGTCTCAAGTATGCATAATTGATAGTAAGTTCTTTCTAAATTTGTCTGTCTCAATGGCTTTTGATATTTGGAACAAATAATGAGATAGGTAACAAAAATTCATTCAAATTCTGAAAAAAACCCTAGTCTTTCAAATACTCCTTTAATGTTTTCTCTGATGACAGAAAATTGCAATGCACTTGTTGAAATATATATACATATATATAAAAGCATGTTTTAGAAAAAGCTAAACATACAGAAAATAAAACGTACAACTCAACATATTTTTTCTGCATCTAAAATGCCTTTCAATCAACTTTTTGACCACAGTGCTGTAGGTGGAGTGTTTCTGTACAGTATGGTTTCTGTTGCACAGAAACCTCAGAATTTAGCATGTTACAGCTTCTTACCATCAAAGTACACTCCAGTACAGAAATATCTTTAAAGCCACTGTTTGTGTTTACTTTTAGGTGCTCCTGAACATTTAGAATAACCACACAGCTGTGCTGCATAGCACATACTTATTTCATAATACTTATCACCAGAATGATACTGGTTAGAGTTCCTTTTTGTGGAAAGTGAAGAAAAGAACAAATCAGCGAGATCTTTTTTTTCTTTCTATAAAATATAATCTTAATTGCTCTGAATTTTATTTGTTTTTAACTCCTTGATCTTTCTAACATTTTCTAAATCTATCAGATAATGCTTTCTGCCACTGCTGATAAATGCATTAAAAAAAATTATATCTACTACTGTTTCTATGGTGATCTGGAATATTACTTTTTAAATATGCCATTCATTGTGGCTTATCTTTACATATATATATTGCATACATATATGTAAATTTGTTATGCTTTTACAACAGTTCATAGTACAGGTGAACTTGTATTTTCAAACGTATAGTGAAAGGTCAGTAACTTCAGGAAAGATTAAGAATACTCTTCAAGCCATTTAAAAACAATGATCTTTTTTTACACTTTCTTCTATGTGGCTACATAAGGAAGATGAATATACTTCTCTTCCATATGCTAAAATATTTTTGTGAGCAATATAAGTAGACAGCATCTTTATTACTTAACTTTTTTTGGGTGTCAATTTGTTAACCATTTGTTATGTTAACCATACTCGCCCAAACTAGAAGCATCTAATAAATATTGTCTAAGGTAGCAGATAATATTCTAGTATTGCAGAAATTTTGCTGAGTGGTAAAAATTACCATAAATTATTTAAAACATTTGATCTCTTTTGTCTAGGTGGAAGGCAGTGTGCAACCTACACTTAAGAAGCTTTGACTACACTTGAACTGACTCAGTGCTAAGAATGAACAAGACACACACAATCCACATGAACACAAGCTTTTGAGTAGCTGTAGCTACAGTACCAAAAAAATCCAGGCGGTCACATAGTCTTAATGTCATATACTGCATTCAAGGTTCTCAGTAGTGAGAGCATCACATAACAACGGACAATGTCATTTTGTCATTTGACATAAAGAACACTAGCGAGACTGCAAGAAAACACATGTACAGTGAGACAATTCATCAACATAGTTAAAAAAGAACATCCAAAAAAGTGCATGGATTTCAATATCTGCTTAATATTTAACTTTTTTCAGCAGCAAGAATCAAAGCACTACATTTTCTTTCCTGACAATATTAATCAAGATATGATTAATTATCCCTGCTGTCTAAACTACTGCTAATTTGTAGGTGGTTTTCAGTACACATTTTCTCCTTTTTAGAAGAATGATAGGCAATTTAGGAAGTCCTTCTCTTTTTGGGATATAATATTTTATAATGACAGTGTGAGAACTGGGGAGAATGAAAGTGGAGTAGAGGGAGGAAGTGGAACAGATAAGAGGCCAGCATTCAACTGTCTTTAAAACCTTTTTAAGCATGTGTGTATAAAACACAAGGTTTGAAACACCAGCACAGTTTCTAAATGCTGTTATGAGGCGCTTTTATGCATAGTTTTATAAGTATTGCAAAAAGAGCAGTGTGCAGAGAGTACCACATTTACTTCTGAAACATACCAAAAAATAACCTAATTCCATCCCTTCATATTAACTGAAAACCCACTAGTCTATTACTATTTGTCTTAGCACTATGGTTATTTTACTTATTTAAAGGTTATTTTATAAAATTTAAGAGCCAAACTGCCCTCATAACAGGAATGGCGGTACCGAGAAGGTAGGTTACTAAAGCTTGCAGCATTTTTGTATATGAAGAAGCATAAATGCTGATGACTTTATAGGCTGTGAGCAAATCAGATGCTGCTTTCAAGTATTGGGAAAACTAAAAAAAACCCCAACAGTGAAGTAGCCAGCTTCCAACTTTCTTGATATAAATCAAGGCGAGCTTTTTATGCATTTTGGATGTAATTCTAACTAAAGGTGAAACCCACTGTATGTGCTAAAGGAAAGGCATTGACAAAAGAGGATTGTTAAAAGGACATTTTTCCACTTCAACTCTGGCTCTTCTTCAATACCATGGAAACACCTCTCAACTAGCTCTTCATGCATACAGCTGCAAGAGTCTTCTGAGAGATGGTTCATGGACTAGTCATTGCAATGTCTGTAAGTGGGGCTGTAGACAGCCTGAATTCAAGTATGCATATCACACACTGTGATATGCTCCATTTAGAGGGTAATTTGGCCCAGAGCTGACTTTCTTGTTTAATCGCTAGTAGGTAAAACTTACTTAAACTAAATAAACTAGAAGGTAACGTTGCTTGGTTGCAAGTATAAATTCTTTCACGTGCTGAAATTTAAATTGAAATGTGTGTGTGTGTATAAATGGTAATAGTGGCCACTGGTAATAGTCTTTATTTAGCTAAATTTGTAACAACAATTATATGCTTCTTACAGATGTTAATACATCAGTGGAGGAACAGAAGCAGCCATAAATACTCCCATTTAATGAATACAGCCTTCAGGATACATTATTTATCTTTGTCACAATGTAGTCTTTGTTTCTTTCTGTATTTTTTGGTGGGAGTTGGTTTGGGATTATTTTATTTTATTTTATCTTTGTTTTTAATTCAGGTCCTTCTAGTACTTTTTCTGAAATCTCAAACACTCCAAGAGGCTGAACCATAACAGCACTCCATGTTTGTCACTCACATTCACAGCATATGTGCTAACATGTTATGTTTTGAAAGTAGTGGTCCTGTGATCTTTCAAGCAATTCAGTCCAGCCAGTGGCAAAATATCAGTGTTCTCCTTACTTCTTCCTATCCTGATTATAAAGATACATAGCTGCTGACATAGGAAAATGAGAGAAACAGGGAATTTGCACATAATCCTTCCCATATACATTTCCTGCCATTAAACATGTATGAGTGACTAGTGAAAATCAGGGATCTCTGATGCACAGAAGTATCTGATATAGACACTGCCTGGTCAAGATGAAATATTGTTCTGTTTGTTCTTATTTCATCTGGAATGTCTAAATTTCTGACACAGCGACTAGAGCAAGCATGGGAGATACGATCTTTGTGACAAATAGGAGGTACTACATGAGCAATCTACCTAACTTCAAACATAATAAAGTCAAGTTGGCCATGTGTAAACCAAGGGGCTCTTGACTAAAATGTCACTGCCAGGCACCTAATCCTATCATATGCTGAAACCCCAAATAACTACTCCAGAGGCAACAGCTCTTGTCATATTCTCTCTTCCCTTCCTCCAATTCGATTTTTGTTTAGATCTGTTTGTCATATGAAGAGGCCTGGCTGCAACAATCTTTACAGTAACCCTCAGTGGAACTGGGAAGCAGCACCAGTGCAGGATTCGCTCTAGACAAACCATCCTTTATGCAATAGCCGGGCATGCCATATTAAATGAAAGACCCTTTAAAGAGCAGTGAAGGACCTTCAGCAGCCTGCTTCCATGTTCTTATAACCCTCCAGCATAACTTACAGGGATGAGACAGCAGTGATTTATGCTGGTAAAAGAGCTATTGTCCCAGAAAGCCTCAAGCGTATTGAGCTACTACTTGCTGAATAGTCCAGATAAAGAGGAGTTCTAAGCGGGATTGCCCTAAAATTATAGCTATAACAAATAAAGTGTTCATGATTAATCCATATAAAAAGGAAGGTTTTGTACTTGTGTGTTACGCCTCATTTTTAGTATATTAGTATATAAATAACAGATCAAATACTTAAAATAGTGATATTTTTCAGTCTGCCCAAGTCCAACACATGATGGTGGATCTCTCATACAAATTTTTTCTTTGTATGTAAAGAGAGGAGGGATAATTGGAAGATGTGTTAATTAACAGATGATATAGCAACTCAGAAATTTGTAGGTGAGGCAGTATCAATATGCTTCCCACTTTAACTTGAAAATTAAGATCTAAAACTAGACAGGGATGCAAGAATAATAATGGTTATTCTCTGATACTTCATTTCCTTTTGTTGAATCAGAGAGATAAGATTAAGTCCATTATCTATAGATGTACAGATACATACATATTTTAAGCAAAAAAATCATCTCTATCAAAAACACAGTAGTTAATACAATATACAAGAAAGCCACCTTCTTTTTTTTGGTATGTTATCACCAGTTCTGGCAGGTACAAATAGATGTTTAGGGTAAAAAACATGTTTACTAGTTCTGTGCTGCTAAAATGTTCATAAGGTAAAGGTCAAAGAATATTTCATTCCCTGCTGAGCAAATGGTCAGGAAGCACATTTGTCTGCATTTCCTGTCATAACAGGAAGAGTGTAACTTCTTCCTCTCCACAATGGCTTCAGTTCTGCTTCCCACCTCCAGCTCTTTCTCCCCCAGGGCTTTCCAAACCATTCCTTGCAAGACAGCAAGGCTGTGCCTGTGTCTGCGCAGGTTTTCAGCTCTGCTGTGTTGGCAGATGCCTCATTCACGACTGCACTCTCCTTACTTAGGCTTCTTGCTCACATTTCAAATTAAAATTAATTTGACCTAAATATTTACCTTATGCTAATTCACTTGGAATTATACTCAGAACATACATTTGTAATACAAGCACACTTAACCTTAAATATAATACATTCTAGAAATTCACGGTTCAGTTCAGCAGCTCTCTCAAAACTTCACTTCTCAGGTAGTCTGGCATAACGTGAAAACTGCTGCCAGAGTTGTATAGATCACTACAATTGAGGAGTCATGAAAACTTGGGGTGTATTCTTTGCTTACAGAAACCTAACTTGACAGGATCAAGGCCTAACTGTAATGCTATATTCCAAGTATATGTCTTATTGTGTGCAAATTAATGTAAGCAAGAGAAGGAATTCAAATATGTAAAAGATAAAAGCATGTGATGTTTAAGACAAAGGTTCATTGAACAGAATGATGCTTAGTTGCATAGTTAAGCAGTTACGTTTTCATACGAAAACATTTCCCTGAGGGAAAAAAAATCATAAAATCTCAGATCTTGGATAAAATGAAGACACCGCATGAGGGAAGACTGAAAATATCAGGAAATTGGTGGAAAAAAGTTTTCTATCTAACTTGTGCTCATATTAGCACTAATATGCAAGGCTCTTTCTTTCTACAGGGGAGTTTCTGATTCAGCCAATAGTCTCTTACTCTTTCCTTTTACATAGAGCTGAAACACAGATAAAAATAGATACACGAGGCTGAAATTAGTTTTGAAACTAGCAGCATTAGGTATCGAAGTCAGTAGAACAAATCTAGGTCTTCCTGCAAGCGGTCATTTCCCTCCAGGATATTCTTCCCCTGCCCCATAACCTCACTTTACTTATCTGCTTTAATTGTTCTCTATTGAGCTGGTAACTGCAGTAAGTCTTGGTATATAGCTTTACAGATTTGCTGGAATCAAAGAATGATAAAAAGTCTATGCATGAAAAAGTTAAACAGCAAGTGTTTGTTACTGTCGTACCCCATAGAATTACACAGACATGATACTTTAAAAAGGGTGTCTTACTATTTAAGCACCTTAATACTGAAGTGTACACTTCCTATGGTGTTTAATAACACTTAAGCTCCCAGCAGCTCATTACAAATTGAAAGAGATGTTTTAAACAGTATGCAGAATCATTAGCTAAGCTCAACTCAGTTTTAACTGTGAATCTGACAACAGCATGCTTCACAAGCAGGAAAAAAATGCAGAACTAATGAGCAAGATGATCAGACGGATAGCAAATGGTGGATCGACATCTAAGACCTGATAGTTTTTAATACTAACTAGAAAAACCTGCAGCTTAAAAGCAACAGGGTGTTCCAGACCCGATATCAGAATGTCATTGGGTCAATAGGCCCTCTTTCCTGGGTCAATGTACCTCTGGATTTAGCTCACAGATCATGGATTTAATGAGATATTTTGTAAGTGACCTTGTGTAACAGTAATACAGTATCATTTATGTCATTACACCTATTTGTTTTAGGCCTGGGCAGCCCTGCCTGGACCATTGCAAAGAGAGTTTCAGATGATCCCAGTCTACAGCAGACCACAAAAGGCCCTCATTAAAACTACAAAATATTTCAAACTGATGGAAAACAAATAGAAAAAATACAAGGACTTTTCTGAGGCGGTTGAATGCAATTTTTCCTTCATGTGTTGACCCTGACAGAGCTAGCTGAATTATTTCTTTCAATTAAGAAAACACATGAAAATAAAGTTCACCCATGTTTTTGCAAATGCCCTTCCTCTTTTCTTTTTTTTTTTTTTTTTTTAAACAACCCAGAATTCTTCACAACAGCCTTCTCCAATCTGCCCGATTGAAATTTCTGCACAAAGAACTTGTAGCGGTCAGGAGCTTCCAGCATCAGATGTCAGTGCTAATATTTTTGGCTATCAGTTCTATTGGTGGTGCAACTAATATCATGTATGCAGTCTACTCAAATGGGCTGTTGACAAGGCTACCATGATCTCATGAACCTGAGCAACACTACCAGAGATTCATTCCACATTTATGAAGACTATATTATCCAGTGTCGCAATACTAAAAAGAAAGTCTCTGGTCACACTGGCTGCTTGTAACAGGATTCTCTTGAGAGTTTTCCTTTCCATTTAATATCATGATGGTAACTAAACTACACAAATAAATACACATTTACTCTAGCCCTGGCAGTTATTCATACTCCTTCTCCCTGTGGCTAAAAGCAGAGTGAAAGGGAATTTTTCAGATGGGCTTTTCTGAAACTTTCACAACCGAAGAGAATTTGTGATCACTGACAGAAAATTCAAACATCCTTGACACCTTTGTCACCACACGGTAACTATGAGGGCCAGGAAAATTCAGCCAACTGGCAGCCCACGTGAAGCAACATTAAATTAATAGCTCCTCCTAGTTAAAAGCCTGAATTCTACACTCGGTGAAGTCAATGACAGAGCCCTTATGCAGTCCAGGGTAAAAGGACTGGGCCTCTAATGTCTAGGTTGCAGTAGTTTTCCTTTAACTTACACCAAAATGTCAAAGTTTCAAATAGTTTTTGGAAAACTGCAGATCATATCCCCATATTGCACATTTCTATGAGATTTGCAGCCAGACATCTGACTCAGGACAGTTTCAAGTTACATTTATTACCAGTATGGTCACTAAAGTACACAAATCCAACCAACTAGACTTGCTCAGAAGAAATGCTCTTGAAGGGAGGTCAGCACTATTTTTGTCCTTCCCAATCCACTCATACAAGCACTTTGAGCAGTAGGGGAGTCTCCTACCATAGCAGACAGTAGCGTGGAAGAAAACAGCTGTTACACTGATAGAACAAGTACTCCATTCAATGGTTAACGTAAATAGCTAGTCAGGACACTGGGAAAATGAGTGAAAAAGCAAGGACAGAAATCACCTTCCACAGGCCTCGTAACAACTTAAACCCTTTTGCAAAAACTTTGTTATCCAAACAGATTCACCCTTGCACTGGGAGAGGGGAGAAGAATTAAACTATTGCTATATCCCCTCATTTGATACGTTCCACCTATTTTTCCCTGCATGTGCTGTCCTACATTGAATTTATGTGCTTGAAAACAGCTGAGGATGCACTATCTATGTATATCATATTCCCCATACAACATGCCTTGTATTGTGAAACCACACTGAGTTTGAATATAAGCAACAATAAGGCAGTTTCAAGCCAACAGATTTGCTGCTGTTCTTGCAAACATCTTTCAGTGAGGTAGTAAGAAAGAAAAGAAAACAAGTCTCCATCCATGTCATGGTAAATGGAGCTGCAAATAAGCTTTGTGGTACCTTGCTTCAGCCGGTATCTTAATTTTATTAATCAAAAACTTTTAACCTTTTTTTTCTCTGGTGCAACCTTTTAATCTTTTCTGTGAATTCAAATGTATTTATGTAATCAAATAAAAAAATAATATAGGAATATAAACCAGTTACTATTTTAAGATTACTGGAAGTGTGGAAGTTAGAAAAGAAATAAACCGACGCAGCTTCACTGAAGCAGCAGTAGGTCACGGAATACATTATATTTTAAGAAACAGTAAGGCTTGTAAAAGAGTATATCTTATACAAGTGGTTAAAAGATTAATTAGCTATTAGTGAAAATCCAGTTGTATTTAATCACATATATATCGTTACAACTGAAAAGCCTGATCCCACAGTCCAAATGAATCAATGGAAATCTTTTCATTGGCTTCACTGAGCTTTAAATCAGGGCACTAAATGCAAAGAGGGTAAAACCAGTAGAAACACTTTCTAAAATATGTTTCAATATATTAGTAGAAATGAGAAGCAGAATCAAGCCAATTATACTATGTGGAGGGTAAAGTAATGTAAATCTCTACCTTCAGCCTCACAGTGACTAATCAACATGGTGGATATTATCAAACGCTAGCAAGATAAACACTTTCTGCACTAACACTACAGTTGTTAGTATTCTAGTGTTATAGTTTTATTCATGATTATTAGTTCTGAAAGCTGGTGCTAGAAGTCTTGAAACTCTACTGTGAATGACTAGCTGTCTTCATTTTTTTAAAGTAAATTTAGCCTCTTGAAAGGTATCTCTTTGACAAAACTGGGGATTAAGTTCTCCGTAAATCCTGTATTTGAGTAAGCAAGTTGACACTGAAGCTATTGTATAAAGTAATGTTACTAATGGCAAAATTTTGTAGTATCATCTACAGAATAATTCAGGGTCACTTCAAAAAGAAACCATGGTAGGATGGGAAAGTTCCAAACAACTAGTGTCTTAATGTTTAATGATAAATTCAGTTCAATATTTCAAATCCAATTTCAATTCCAAGCTATAAGGCAATTAAAATAAATATGGTGGTGGTTTTATATTGACAGAATTACTGCTTTCTGTCTTGGCCTATAGCGATAGGCAACCTTCAGGGAAAAGACAAAATGTATCCATCATAAATATAATTTTGCTTTTAAACATGATTTTCTGCCATGAAGAACACAAGTGACTACTAACACTACAGAATTTAAAAATTCTGGGAAAGCATATTTAAAGATTATAATTTGTTGTTATGCCTAGGTTGAGTTCTTTATGGCTTTATAAAATCCTTGAAGATGAACAACATAATCACTTCTTAAAAACCAACCTGAATATATGAAGAAATTTATAGATCAAGTTAATAGAACTAATATATTAATAGTAACTCAGTATCAAGTTCTTAAAAAACAGTTACTGAAGATTACTCTTCAATTGCAGCCACACGTATGAAGAACACTAATCATAGTATTAAATCATTTCATGGAGAGTTTCTCACACTTGTGAATCTCCAGTTTCAACAAAACTTCCATCCGTTTACATCAAATGTAAACAGCAGCAGCTTTTCACTGATTTTATTTTAAGATGCCAATTGTTGAATTTTATTTTTCTGAAAACAGGAAAGCAGTTTCTCTAATTTATGACCATATTTTAACTAGCAGAGATAGTGTTGATAATATGTGACAGCTACTCGCCATTTTATCTAAAGCAGTGGTATTAATTAATTAACCAGTACTGCTGGACCTATCTAGCCATAGCATCAGTAACGGAGACTTTGTTTCATAACTACAACATGCCAATATTATTGTATGTGGGTTTTAGAATGTGTTAGGCTGCTCAAATTCTTTTTAAAATTCATGTTCAGACAGTAAAAGATGAAATTTTTTAGTAGTAAGATGAAGTAGTGTCATTTTTATATGGAGGTAAAAATAACAACACTGCAAACATGTAGAAAAATAAATTTGGATCTATGAATTTAAATGCAAGTCCTCCTGCAAATAAACTAATATTATAATAGTTCACAAAATACAGTACTAAAAGCCTGTATCCTGTAACAACTTGCAGATGCACTTAACCATGTATATTACACACTGAAGTCAAAGTGAGTACAGAGGGGGCCCAAAGTAGAGCATACACATCAGTCTTCATAGAATCAAGGCCTCAAGTAATAAATTCCTAACTATGCATGTTACTAAACTTGAAAAAAACTGCGTGTGAGGTTTCTGGTTGTTTCCAAAAGTACTTTTTCTTTGATAGTCTTCCATACGTTGTGTATATGTAGGTATATGTGTATGTACACAAAGCTATCACCTTTTTAATCGCTTATGAGAATAAGTCACCTTAGAAATATAATACGATGTTCAAATACAGCGTATTTGCTACTCACCTGTCTGTTACGTTCATCCATAATCCTTGTAATCTGAATCTTTTTTCTCCCCATAGTCCCCGTTTTTTTTTCTCTCCTTCTTCCTTAAAATTATGTATTTTTCCCTTCTCTTTTCTTCCTCTTTCCCGTTTCCTCAAAACAAACCTCCTTCTTCAGCACTTGCACTACTCAGTTCACAGTCCCCTGCATCTGTTCCTGCTAAACACAGAAAAGAAATCAAATGTTATTACCAAATTGATAACTAGATGAAAGCTATTATATGGAGCTGACCAAGCATCCTAATTATAATTTAGTGTACAAGTAAATTATAATAAAAATTTACTGCATCTATAAAATAAGTAATACATAGAGAAATAATAATTTAATTCAAAGGCTTCTTTTTATGAACAAACCCACGAATATATCAAGAAATGAAGAAAAGGACTGAAATACGCATTGCCAAAACTTTAACGGAATTAGGTGTCTCTAGTTTTAAATATCACTCACTGTTCTAATATGAAAAATTACCTAAATCAGAGAGTTAATGAACCTTTCTGTACCTATGTATGCTAAGTAGGCCAGCTAATTCATTTCTGAAGGGAAAACAATCTTGTGTTTTGACAGCAGAGGTGATAATGTCCCTCATTATGCAAATAGGATGGACCTTTATTAAAGTGTTACTTGATAGATGAGAGATGTCAGCTACTTTAAATCCAAAATTTTTAACCTTATTCTTTAAGAATATAGATTAGTGCAAGTATTACTCAAGATACTTGAAGAAAACAGTAGTGCATTTTCCCTCATTTCATTTCAATGTAAATTATAAAACGTTCTGACGAATGATTTATAACTAGCAAACACATACATCTTTCCTTATAAAAATTCTTGCACCAAAAGACAAGCTATATAGCACAGAATAATAAGGAGAGATGATAATTTAAGAATGTTTTAAAAATATTTTCACAGTTTTAGTAATGCACTGATACTAGCTCCCTGAGTTTTACAATTCTGGTTCTGTCATAAAACTAAGGACAGTTAGATGCAATATATGAAAATATATAACGCAGTACACATTCCATATTTCACAAAATGTCATAAATCACAAAGTTAATTTCTATCATATCCAAAGTGTATTTAGCAATAAAAGACTTGATAGAAATATAATACAAAAATGATGTTCAGTCTAGTACTAAAGTAAAAGATGCAATTTTTTTCCCTTTTTAACATTCATATTTTTATATTTACATATTTTGACCAGAATAGCACAGAGTACTTTTAAATACAGAAGAAAAAAAAAATCTGAACAAGATTAATTTTAAATCATTTTTTCAAAGTTTTTATGTTAGATCCATACTGTAGTAAAATATTGCCTTGGAAATAAAAATTTACTAATTTTAAAACAGAGGCTGGCATTTCCTTATTTATTTTAAACTTGTAGTCTCGCAGCCAACCTGATAAATTCTCTCAATATGTTACGTAACACTAAGCCGATGTCCTGGCCATTTAATCCATTATTTGGCTCTGATTCAAAGCTACTGAGGTAGAAAAGCTAGACCTCACTCATTCTGATCTTCAGTTCTCTCTTGATTTTCTTTGCATACATTAAACTTTAAGCTGCTGAAGTGTTTTATCGCTCTAAGAAAAAAAATAAGTTAACAAATAAGCAGTCAATCTGAGTTTTCTAACCAGCCACTATGATATAATTAACCTGCTGGGCAAAACAAATTTTCAAGTATAATACTTACCTTTCTGTACATGAATGTCTTTTTATATTATTTGCTAGGCATATTTATATATGCCTAAATCATTACTGTAATGCAGAACATGGAACATGGAACAATTCATGTTGCCAATATAATAAAGTGCAAAGGCTGTGAAAATTTTTTGCTGCTTTTTACTTATTTGAAAAGAGTTCAACTTTTCACTGCTTAAAAAGACACAAAGGCGCTTGATCATATTTACAACAAAAAAGTCCAAAACCTTGAAATAAACTAAGTTGATTTAATGTACTTATAAAACTTTTTTTCCAAACAAAGCTAGGAGACAGTCTTATCTGATATTCAGTGTTGACAAACAAACCCAGTCTATTTTTAGAAACAGTTTTAAATTTCCTCGGACTGGGTTTCTTTCCTGTTTTTCCTATAGTCTTACCTCTGATACAAAGAGCAAGTTAGAATGGTGTTTCCCATGGACATGCAGGACCCAAAGGAGTCTAACAGGCTTTCTCTGTAACAGTAAGCCAATACGCTAATCCACAGCAAATGCATATGGAACAATTTCCTTTCCTTTCATTCAGCTGAAGCCAGTGGCACTATCGGCTTACAGCACTACGCCTGCCTAAGCTCTTATTCACTTCAAGGTGGAAGGTCAGGGTGGACAGATTAGAGCAGTGGTGACAGGTTAGCAAGGATGAGAGCTGCTCTGCAGATCAAGATGCTGATGCTGAGCGAGTTCAGAAAAATCACAGAATACTGAGAAAATCTACCAGGAAGGACAAAATTCTTAGTGGAGGAGCAATATGTTGAGTCCCTCCCACACGCTTATCAGTTCCACATTTAAGACCAGTCTTCAAACAACAAAAGCTTTTATAGACAGTTTAAAGTCAGAACACTTAAAATTCCTATGATCTACACAAAATTATCTTAAAGTAATTCATGCAACACTTGATGAGCAGAATTTTGTTCTTCATTACCTGTAGTAATCCACTAACTACATTAGTTTTATTTTAAGTGGAAACATAGATGTGCAGGAAAATAAAGTTGAAGGGGGGCAAGGATGATTTGGTTATTAAATATTATCATACAATCTTAGAGAACCTGAAGGAGAAGACAGAATGTGTTAGGTCATATGTATCGAACATACAATTTGCAAAGAAACATAATTTCGCTTCAACAGGCAGCGGGTTAAGTTTTCTTGCATTGACAAAAAAATCTGTCTCCCGTTTGCTTTTTGCTTACTGGTCTAATTTCAAATAAAAGCTTTTCAGTTTTTCTAGCAAATTCATTTCCTTTTTCAAAAATAATTTCTGCTATTTTTACTGCTACTAGAAACAAACTGGGAATGCTGTGGTATTCTCTACATCTGTCTTACTCTTTTACACATACATACGTATCAACACATACTGCTTCGCATGCTATTCTTACTATGTGTTTGCCTATAGTTCTATTCATTTCATTAGTATATACATTTGCACATGTACATATATAAAGCAGATAGCTGGACTGATCCTGTGTCAGTTAGATTCAGATGAGTCAATCAAGACATCTGGTTCAGGGGCTATAACCTTCACAGGCTGGTGACTTCCGAGTCAAACAGAAGGTAAAGAACTCTGGAGACCAACAAATCCCCATGGCTGCTTTAGGACTTCACCAGTGTTCTCAATACTTTTTGACAGTTCTTGCAGGATTAAGGATTACATAGTAAGTATTTAAAGTTCCTGTTAACTGATAAATTGTATTTCCCTAGCACTAATAAAGCACACTAGCTAGAAAAGTTGAAGGTACTACAAAACTTAAATAGTACTGCAGGCTTTCATTATCCAAGAGAATCTAAAAAGGAACTTAAAATAATTCCAGAAGCTTTGTTGAAGTAACTCTCCACATAAAAGAAACCTTCCAACTTAATGACATGGTTACATGCAAACAAATTGCACTTAAAGAAACACATAGTTACATGCTATGGTGTTACACTCTTCAGCATTTTTTCTTTTTGCAAACCCAAACATAAAAAAAAAAAAAATATAATCAGACTGCTTACAAAAAGAGGAACTTCATTTTTGGCGGGCTTCTGTTCACTATATGATTTGGCAGAGGCAGTGGTAGCTGACAGAAGATTGATCTGAGCCTTCAGAAGGGAAAAGAGCTAATGGACAAATGCAGCAGATCACTTAACCGCTCCCGTTTCTCCTCGTACATTCACACACAGACATATACACGCGCGCACATACACACACACACATGCACACCCACTATCCTTTCTCTGCAACACAGAAGAATCTTGATAGAATGGCAGGAAACACGCACAGAGTGGTCAGGGAAGGATATGATGTCAGCAACCACGAACAATAAAAGGTGTAAAGGTGCTTCCTTCCCTAAACTGTTCCAGAAGTGCAAAATGGGAACCAAAACTCTCCACTTCCTTCTCCGAGCAGAACTGTCTGAATCTGCTCTGCTGCAACACCCCAGACAGAGAGCTCTTTGAACAAGTCACACAGAGGGGCAATAAGGAGTATCAAAACAGGAGAGTCAAAATATTTAATTTATAAACAAGAAGGCAGCCAGAGAAAAACTAAGTTAAAATGTGCTAGGGTTTAGCATTTTCATGGTTGCTTTACAAAAGAAACAAACTTGCCATAAAGATGTCCCTGTTCCATTAAGCAGCTTGCATTCTGAGTGGATTAATTAGGTTAAAACTAAACAACTAAACCACATTTTTTTTTTTATTATCCTGATGTAAGGAGGCAAACAAAAAAATGCTGTCCCCATTCTCTTACCATTCTTATCTTGATAAATAAAAGTAGCTTCAAAGATCTATGAAATCTTTTTATACAAGCCTTTCTGTTTACTCAAAAGATTTTTGAACGAGATTCTAAAAATCTAAACGTACTGAGTAAGAATACATCAGCTACCTTTCTGATGAAAAACTAGATGCAAAAACTGCAACATAACCATGAAAATCCACAGCGGGGAACACATATTCAAATAAAATGGTCACTGAAATGTTTTCTGTAAAATCCCTAGCTGACTATGTTCCATATACAGACAAAGACGGCCACACAGTGAGGAAACAGCTGGGCATACTGCATCAAATAAAGAAACCGATCATTTTGGGTCTGTCACCTTGAGCTGGATAAAGCTGAAAGAAATACAGAAAGGGTGAAAGTAACGATCATCCCTCATGTTAACCGACTGAGATCAGCTGACATTAAAGATAGAAGTGGTCCTTCACATGCAATGTGGTTTGGTTGCATGGTCATTAGAGAAGACACAGTTTGGGCCATTAACAGAAAGGTTACGATAAAATTATATATGTCATCACCACGGCAATACATCAGTAAAGCAGAAATGGCACGATCTACAGTATGGTTATCCAGGCAGAAAGCCACGCAACAAATGAATCTGAGTCATCTTAAGGCTTCAAACATCTGTCCACAACACTCTGATTTAGAAATTAAACATAACCTACATTTATGCGTTTTGATCTTATGGCCAGGCTGCCACATGAAAAGACTGGAAGGGAGTTTGTTTTATTCTACTAAATTTAACTCTCAAGAGATCATGCGTTTTGCTACAGGAAGTATAAAACAAACATTTAAGCCATAATGGATATAATGTAACAGATGAAATACGACAGACTACTAGAGAGAGAGTACGTCAAACCGAAAAAGTCTGTGCATAAAGAAAATATTTGTAATCTTTAACTACCAAAGCTTATTCATCTTTTCATTTATCTAGCCTGACTCCTGATTTATGGCATGAGTTTAATTTATAACGGAGAACAATTCAAGGGCAATGAAGTTCTGCATCAAGGCAGGAGTAAAATGTTCATAAACTAGCAAACTGCAAAATCATTCCCTATATCTAAGTTGTTAATTAAAAATTTTAGAGAAAACTTGAATCATTTGATCTGAATTCATATTTCACTAATTTTACTACTGATTTTGAAAGCATCTGCTGAATTTGTAAGATTCTCTATTCCAACTGATACTCCATTTATTTATTTGTAAAGGATAGCAGAATGCATTTATTTTTAAGTCTGAGCTTCAGGAGATATACCTTATTTGCTTTTCACATTTATATTTGAACATATTCCTATGACACTGACAATGTAGCAATGAACTGCAGAAAATCCCTCTCTTTCAGCCAAGTTACTGTCTTATGATGAATAAGATTATTTGGATGCCTAGGAGGAAGAGGCATGAGAATATCCAGCATCGTGAATCTTTCGGAATTTGGAGTTTAAAAGTTCTGAAAACTAGTTGTAAGAATACTTCACCTCCCTGGAATCAGACGACTGTGGTCACTGTAGCTTACAACTCAAATACAGTACCAAGTTATCTCACAGAGCAAGAACTTATGCAATGTGGGTGGAAAAGTTTCACTTGCTACTGTTTTGCAAAGTTCCCCTGAAAAGTTTTTTTGGGCAAACTAAGCATCATGGCCAAAATTTTGGAGAGGATGGTACTTCCTAATAGTACTCCTACTTCATTATGCCACAGACCCTGCTTTTCAAGAGACTGAGTTATCCAGACGCTGAATATCTAGTCTGTAGCCACCTACCAATTTAAGCTGGTCCACGCCTATATGAAAAGGAAAGGAGTGACTTCAGCTTACCTTCCAGAGGATGTGCTGAGAGTTGTCCATCAGGCACAGTGAAGCAGGGTTTTCTGAATAGTACATACATGTTATACCAAACCTGGACATGCTGATAAAGATCCACGATAGGAGGCCAAAGGCCTTCCAAGTGATTGTGGAATTTGCCACAGATGGTGAGTCATTCCTTGCAGCGGTGCACCAAAAGAGGAAGCAACCACGGGCAATCTAGATGAAAACTGATTGCCGGCAGCCCAGTACGAAGAGATATGTGCCTGCTACGCTTGATGAAGAAAGGAAGACTTGGCTAATTTACAACATTTTTGAAGAACAGATGAAGACGAATATTTGATTTGTAAAGCAAAAAATGCAGACAGTAATGCATATTTTAAGGAAAGCAATTAAGTGAAATGCTAGCATACTAAAAAACATACCCGTGAAAAGTTGATTTTAAATCTACAATGACTACCAGGTGATATTTCAGTGTCTACCCATCACCCAGTTGAAAAAAATGGGAAGCAAATAGTCTGAAGAAAAAGTTTGCAGGTTTATGATTATGTTCATGATGTACCTTTGGCAGCTAGACAGGCATAATGGGAGTCTGACCAATAAATATGGAATAAGATCCTTGAAGTGCTCAAGCATTACAGTTTATTGTATCAGACATGCTAACATTACAAGGGAAAAAAATAAAGGACTGAAAACTGAATCAACTAATTGGCCTGAAATGGAGACAGTGACTAGGAATGGGAACCTGTCTGAAAATGGAGTAGGGAAACTGGAACACTGCAATTTCAGCTAGGAGTCTCGATAGTTTTGAGCTCATAATTTGATTGGATTGCATTATAGTTAATAGGTGCGCAATAAATATCAGGAAAGGTGTTTTACAAATTCAGTCTGTCGTTTAATGAGCTGGAGGAGAAGGGGAAGCATTTCAGTGATCAGGAGAGTATGATTTAGCACCTTGTGTGTTGAAAAGGTGTCTTGGAACTACTCTGATCTTGGTCTAGCTATATTTAAAGACATCTTTCTCACTGGGTAAGATACTAGTGCTTACAGTTTGGGAGCGGTCTTATACACAAAGACAAAGGATTTTGGAGAGTGTTGGCTTATTACAGGAAAAGCCTAAAATATCTAGAGTTAACTCATTGCATCACCTGAAAACAGTCTCTGGCTGTGGTTAGATCTAGATTTACATATTTGTTACTAGTGCTTGTATGTGAGGAAGTCTGTGGTGAGGAACATAAATTCCCACAACAGCTTTTAAGAATCAAGGGACAATTCCAGGTATTATTGGAAAAAGCTAGGTACTGCAATATCAAATACAGTCTGAATGCGGGCACAAGTGCTTGGTAATGCCAATACCAGTGGCAGACAATTTTAGATTGTCCTCTACTGAAGAAAGTAAGGATTGATTCTCAAAAGGATTCTTTGTTACCAGAAAAGATTTTTGATTACTTTCTGCTTATAATTTGCTGAATTGCAGAGATGCAAGCAAGCTTGGTACATGCACTTAGACAAGAGAGCTGGAGACAGCAGCATCTGAACTATGGTCAATGATCAGTCCTGAAGCAATAGACAGAGTAGATGGAGAAGAGAATTAAATTTTGGGTAAAACAGGTGGACTTGTTCAGATCTACACAGACCTGGTTTCCTTCAGTTTCAACCAACAAGCTTCAGAGGAATTTTATACACTCTGACCCAGGATCCTCCCTTTTCTCACTCAAAGGGCACTGTAATCATGCCTATCTATCTTTAACACCACATGCTGAGTTCTGCTGTTCTAGGTTTTTGCTGCACCACCACTTCATCTCTGTGAGGAAGAACAAAGATTTGGGTTGTAGAAATCTAATAATCATATTTTGAAAAGGGGTATCTTACATATTTGCACATGAAACTTTCCAGGAAGTTTTTAAAGAAAAGAGAAAGCTTTTAGAAACAGGACAAAACATAATAAGAACCCAAAGTCTTTTTAAAGTACTGAGCAAGTAAATGAGTGAGCACTGTATTTGGTTCAAAGACTAAGCTGAAAATTAGGAAGGATCACTTAAGGAGGTAGAATAGGGACAAAACTGAGGATGAAAGTATCTTAAAACTGGGAACATAAGTTTAGAAATTAAGAGAAGAAAAACTGAGATATGAGTAAGTTCCTCATTAGAAGAAAATGTGTGCCTCTGCCAGATAACAGATTCTGTAGAAATATTGTGAAGGGGTTAATAAAAGGAATCCTTTCCAAGATGACCAAAGCGAGTGACAAAAATTGTCAAGGTAAAGCTTGAATGAAAGATGAACTGTTTCAGGTTAATGATGGGAAGTATCTTGACAGGAAAACTGTATAAATATGTTAAGGCGGTATAACATTTTTTCTGGCTGGGAAGTGTTGCTCATGGTATTGCCATTTTAAGAGTAATTTGAGTAACGGCTGGAAGATGAACGAAGGTAGAAGGGGTAGGATTACTACTGGTGAGCATAACTTCTGTGATCATACAGACCTGGATACTTGAATAAAAGACAGGAAAGAACTTCGTTAGGTATTATTTTATGGAGGTTTGTGATTTGTGACCATGAAGAGAAGCTGAAAATTAAGAGACATTGGGAGAGAGCTCAGTTATAGAAAACACAGGGAATAGAGCCCTGAAGTAAAACTGACACAGAGAAATGCCTTTGGAGTTACTGCTGATGGGAAAGGGAACTCAAACTTTAATACTTGATAATGGACATTAACTCTCAAGTCTTGCTACATTTAGAGATATAAGAAATCTTTGTAAACAAACAGTATCAAGGAAATTTGAGTCACTTGTCAGCTTCCCTGCTCTAATGGAAACAACCTGTAATACCCTGAATTTGGCCAGCTCCTCAAGCCAAAAGGGGGCAATATCTCTTAAGCATATCCCCTAACATGGTTCAGCTTCCTAGCAGAGAACTGCAGCAATCAAACACGAAAGACTTCCGGCAGGTGTCCCTGAGCCACAGAAATTCCTCAAAATCTGACCAAATCTTGGGAGATCCACAGAAGCTGTATGTGCCAGTCTCTCAAGCTAAATAGCTAGTAGTTTGCTGTTATCCTATTCAGGCTTAAAAAATTTGATTCCATATGGATTGACTATTACTAATGCCTTAGACATTTATTTACTTATTTATTTATTTTTCACTAATATATCTTATATGATGCAACCAGTCACCCAAAGCAAAAATTGACCTGTCAAAGATGGAGTGAATCTCAGACTGATATAATTTTAAATCTAGAGAATGCCACTGATTTCTACGGAGCTAATCCTTTGTACTAGTGCAAACATGAGAACAGATCCATCACTAGTACTGAAAAAGTAGTTAGACAAGCTTTGTAAGCAGAGGTAATATCTAATATAGATTAACCGAGTTGGAAAAAAAAAAATCGCCTTTATGGTGAACAAGCCCTTCTTTGGATCCTCAGTGTACCCAAAAGCTCATCCTTTTTTTCCAGCTATAGAAGCTGGTCTAATGAAGTATATTACCTCTGCCCAGAAACCTTCTCTCTTTTGTGGTGTTAGACCATCTCAGCTACAACTATACTACTACAGAAACAGACAGTTAGTTTCCCTAAGACCTAAACACGTAACTTTCATATTTAAGCACCTTTATTAGTTTTCTAAAGTAACCTCAGATCAGTACATCCTTCATCTGGCAATTCATTTCTTAGAGAGGAATGATTAGATATAGAGATGTTCTGCTTCTGTCTTTTGTACACCCGGTTCTAGAAACACACCCTTTTCCCTTTAATTCCTGACCTTCCCAGAAATGTCAAGAATTAAATATAGTTCTTCTGAAATGTAAAGTAGACTGCACAACATGGTGGAGAGCTGCTGAGCTGCTAACTGTTCATTCATTCTGTGCAAATGTTAATATGAGTATAAAAACTATGACACTCCCTGAACTCAACTGCTTGCCCAGAGACAGCTGCAGGCTTAAAATGAGGAGGAAGAAGGAAAAAAAAAGAAGAAAAAAGGCAAGGGAAATATATCAATCTTCCCAATGACCATGACAGCTGAAAAGTCTACATTAATGCTTCCAATCCCGCTCAGACATTTTTTTCCCAAGGACAAAAGGAGATGAAATGTATGTCAGGTACATAATAAGGCTAATAAAAAAAATGAAAACACCTGCATTTCACCGAATAGGGGAGAAGAACTGCCTCTGTCTGTGAAATATATGTCTTTTTCTAATGGCAAAGCTCATAAATTAGGAAAGGTTGCTGCTTTTAAATATACAATATACACACAATTTAAGTAGAAACACATGAACTCAGAATACATCTGTTCTAAAAAAAGGAAAAAGAGAGAAGTACAGTGTCAGTATAGCAAAGAAGCACTTATATCGTGATTACAAAGATCTGATACCTCTTATAAGCCACATGATAGGAAATAAACCTTGCACATATATTGGCTGGTGCCTCATGTCTGGAATTTTGCATGTTCAGGATGAAGCATCTGTTAGAAAAATGGAAGGTTCTGACTACGAAGAAATAAAGTACATGGCCATATCTGCTAGTGCTAGCAGACCATCACTCATTTGCTGAAGCTACTTGCTTTCTACCTCCTGGCTGTATCTTGACAAGAGGCATCTCTCTTCGCTGGGAGATCCAAACTGGATTCCCACTGGTTTGGAACTAGAAAAAATGCATAAACAAACAAGGCTATAAGAAAAGAAAGATAACATGGAATTTGCTATGAGGGAGAAAATAGAAAAAGATGCCTCGTGGGAGAAGAAATGGGCAAGGTGCCTGAAACAACTGACTTATGTTGTCTGTTGAGGAAGGAATTTTCTGTTGCTCTGGCTCAGTGGGATATTCTACAGATTTTTTTTGTCCTTGGTGGTGGAGAAACGGGCAAGCAATAGACATATTTCTGTTAACAATATTAACATGAAAAGAGAGAAAGAGAGAGAATGGAGAAATGTAAGATATACAGCACACTGAGGAGTTACGCTTTGATATGATAAAGAGCTAAAAGAGCTGCACTTTATATACTAAAGATCCATCTTGAATCAGTTACAAAGACATAAATAGCCCCATCTAATTTAGCGTGCTGTTCAGCCACATCATAGTTCACAGTCAGTTTTTGAAAATAGTATTAGGTAACTAATTCACACTTTCCACATGAGGATTTGTTCTAATTTTTCACAGAATCGGAGTCTAACAGCTCTTACCTCAAGACCTGTAAAAGCAAATTTTCTACTGAAACGGAAGGTGTTTACCACAGAGGTACACCTACCACCGTCTACAACTATAAAAGCCACAAGTGAGCATCACACCCTGCCTACTGAACCTCAGCTATAACCACTCCATTAGCACATGCAGCTGGATTTATTTATTTCTTGCACATACAAAGCACATTGCATTTGGCAGTAGCCAATGCAAAAAGTCAACATCCTTGACAAGTATCAGAAAAAAAGACATATAAAATGTGCTTAATTTGCAGAGGGAAATACAGTGCAATTTGCTTGATAGTCTCCGTTCTATCTTGAATGAGCGCTTTTTTTTTTCTAAACAGATCATTGCCAGCATTGCTCATTTTATTATTGTCCTAGAAGCATGCTGAAAAAACAAAACATAATCAATACAAAGATACATTAGCTAAATCTTTTTGCGGCCTTGAATGTACATTATGTTTTCTCAGAAATGGCATTTTTCAAGCCCTATTGATATGCAAGGTGATTTCTGGCAAAAAATATTCTTAGAAACAGACAGCTGCGGCAAAAGTAGCAGGCAGCATAGTGTAAAGAATTGAATCTAAGGTTGGGACGCAAACATGGCTGAGATCTGTTCCTTTTTCTGCCAGAAACATTTCATGCCACCTTAATTTTTTACTCAGTTTCTCTGTTGGTAACCTGGGAATAAGAAACCTGGGGATTTGTTCATGCAAATGTTCTGAGAAGTAAGTACAGTGAATATTTATTACACAATAGAGAAATTCTGAGGGCTTTCAGTAAATATACTATAGTTCTCATTTGGCATAGTCAGTGAGTATGTAAACAAATAGAGAAGATCATTTAGCAGATTTAAAAATGTATGAAAGTAATGTTAAGGGCAAGATTATGATCATAAAAATATTAATATCTGTGCTTAAAATCACTGATTACAGAAAGTTATAATTATCTTGTATATGTAAAGCATTTATATACATGTTGTTCTTGCACTATAGCCCTTTATGCTAATGTATATCTTCTTGAAATAAAGATATTTGACAGTACTGTCATATAAGGTCCAACATGGTACACAGCAGATTCATCAATTTCCTGTTTCTTACCCTCTCTCTCTTACAGCATCCTAATCAACCTAATTAAAGCTTTGTTCATTTGAAACCTCAGATGACAATTTGTTTAACTCTATCCCACTGTGGTCTTTTTATAAAGAGAATTAAATTTGATCTTCTGACAGCAATTATTAAATGATCCCAACTGGCCCCAATTAAGACACATGGCTCACAGGCCTCAAAATCCAATAAAGTGCCAAGCCCTCTCTTTCACTTGTACATCTTCCTTTACCTTGCTTTATTTTCTTAAAGCCAATTAAGCTCATCTTATCAAGTGGAACTGAATGCCATTGTGTAGACTAATTCAAGATGCAATGCATCAATTTACTTTTACAGACATACTGAAGTAGGGACAACACGCTCAAAATCATCCTTTGGAAACCCCTCCCTGATTCAATTCACCTAGCTTTAATGCCTCTCACTGTGCTGCACATGACCTACATATGCTGACTTTTAAAACACTGCCTACAGTGAGCAGTGATTAGAGAAATATATTAAATATCCATGGTATGAGTTTTGCACTGCTTACAACTTTCCTTATAGTGATACATCTCTTCTTTAAGCATTTCCACTTGGTTATCATCTCTTCATTTCAGAAATTCAAAGAAATGTGACACCGTGTAACTTCTGAGGTTAACCTTTTTTTACCTTTAATTTCTGCTCTCATTTTTCCACACATGTTCAGTAGTATGCTGTGAAGAAACGTTCCCATGATTTCACGTAAAGGCAGGTAGCCCCAGGATTTGGAACTCATTGATTGTGTGGTACTCCAGGGAAATAGCTGAATTAAAACCAGCCTCATGAGACTGAAGCAGCTTCCATACACATCTGGCTCTTCTTATTCTAAACTCTAACACCTGCCTGGAAATTTAACCCCCATCTTTTCTCTGAAGAACAAATGGGACAGATTTATCTACTGCCATTTGGTTTAGGTCAAAGCTGAGCTGTGTGGTGTTCTGCTAAATTAATTGCAATGTAATTGATATTGTTTGACACAGTTTTTGAAAAGATGATGCTCCATCCATTTTATGACCAGACTACTCTCTCTGTATTAAAATATATAAGATTTTGTATTTCTGCACATTCACCCTAAGTACAGCTTTGAGTAATAACCTATTAAAATACAGCACACATTTTCTATCTCAATATTTCTAATGAATTGCTGTACAAATTAAGATTATGTGTACAATTATCACCAAGAGAGTAAGTAACAAGTAAAAAAAGCTCAAAGCAATACTACTTCCATTGTGGTGAATGTTTTCTATATTTCTTTAATTTACATACTGAACAAATGTAATCACGATATTCCTTAAACACAAAAAAGATAGAAAGACACTAAACTTCAGTGCAACATTTTCTTTACTAGCAGAAAGATGTGCAAGTTTATGTAAAACATAATTAGACACATTTCCTGTCCAGCTGGGAAACATACGTTCCTTGTAAAAATTTAAAAAATTAAAGTGATGCCAACCACTTCTCAAAAAGTAAATTAAATTTACTTTTAAAGAACTTGCAAATGTTACACTTAGGAATTTAAAAAATATTGACTTCAAAAGGCAGACAACAATTTTACTCCCAGAAATGCTATATGACTCTGGTAAATTTGAACTGTAAGATGCACTAACAGTTGACAGAGAATTTCTAATAGCGCATTGAAATTTCTGAAGATTAAAAAAGATTTCAGTATACTGTGCTGCAAATTATTTCTCATTGTAGTCTAATAATCCCATACAAGATGTTAATTTTAGATCATTCTTTTGCTAAAAACAGCAAACCCTGTAACAGATTTAGTGCAAAGAGCTGAAAATATCCTTTGGAAAAAAATCTGTACAGAAATCAGATCAACCCAAATCCTGCCATTACTCAGCACTGCAGTGACGTGCAGATGTTTGTAGTGGTTTAAGGAGCCAGCGGGGGCTGGAAACTCTACATACTCAGCTCCAACATGATTGCAATTGAACCTCATCAAAGTAAGAGCTCATAATTTGTCACAGAAAACAGCCAATTAACATATGTTAGAAAAAGGCTCCCATAAAGATAATATATGATTAAAGATCCAATGCAGCTGTCACAAATCAAAATTCTGCATTTAAAAAAGACGTATCAGTCTGGGTTTCTGAATGTTTACATCGATAATAGATACTATATTTTAAAAAACTACAGAAAAAAGCACCCCTAATTATAGTATTTCCTCCAGGTTTGGAGTTACAGCTTAGGGAGATCCGGGTACTAAAGCACTATTTACTGTTCTGGCTGTTGTGCTGTAAATAGTTAAGGCCCTTGCCAAAACACAACCGTTATTTTGTTTTAGTGCTATTTTAAAAGACAGACCTTCATTGTGAGTGAGGTGGCCTTCATTGATGCACTTTGTTGTCAAGACATTCCTCTGAAAACACAGCATGTCCTTATTGCTACAAAAAATACAGTACTGTAAAACTGTGTACTATAGCCTCAGGGCCAGCGCTGTGATCCTAGCTATTCAAATGCACGGCCGTGAGTAAAACTGCACTGCAGCCAGTTCCATTATTTCACATTTACATTGGTGAAAATGAGATCTGAATGTAGCCTGCAACCGTCCTTTAAATAAATACATTGATTAAAAATAGTTTTCACGTATATATGCACGGAAAATGAAGCCTGTTGCTTTATTAACACAGAACCCTGACTGTGATGCCTATTCTGAACAATAATCTTTATTCCTTATATTTTGCACAGCAGTATTTTAATTACTGAAACACTGCATAATTAAGCTGCTATTTTTTACAAGCATTATGCATTTTTTTTCCTGCTATCATTTAGGATCCTATGTGTCAGTCACTAAACTCTAAGGCGATTTGAATAGTACCTTGTTTTGTATGTGTGTGCATATGTGAGCGTGTGTGTCCTTGTCTTGATATCGTGTTGTAAAAGGAAGTGCTTCCTCTTTTCTGTTTGAAAGAGACCCAAGAAAAACAAAGTTTTGAAACTCAGTAGTCTGACTGGACATTAGTCAATGTATTTTTAAAAATGTTTTAACTCTATATATAAACTTTTCAGTCAAATATAATTTTATGTTGATGGATAAAAGAAGGGACAAATTTTAATCAATGCTAACAGAGAATAATATAATGGAGTCAGTATTCTCCTGAAGTGGAATGTGATGATTTTTAAGGGTCCTTTCTCCCCCTTAAAGTCTTTAAATGATTCAGAAACGCCGTTTCCATTAATGCTAGAGGCTGTAGCCTGTGTCATCAGCACAAAGTTAATTCTCTTAAAACAGCAATTATATCGGTACTGAAGTATCTGTCGACTGTAAAGCTATGGTTTCAAAAGCACTGAATATGCACAGACTTTTGAATATACTAAAACTTAATATGCCGAGAGGTCAAAAGGAAAACTTTAAGCTACTCATGTGTGTAAGACTGTCTCAAAACGATCAAAAGCACTGAAGATTTCTGACCTACTTACATGGAGCAAAAATTCCTAATGTTCTTTAATATTCTTCACTACATTATATTAAGATAAAAAAATAATCATTATGAATCACTGTCCCTTTTAACAAAACACTGTGAATAATGTTAAGGTTATGCTGCCTTTTTTTTCCTCAGGAGTGTGTTCATTGATTCCCAAGCAATCAGTAACATTTTTGATTAAGATCTCAGAAATAGCTGAAAATCCCAAGGCTTCTCTACTATTGAAACTTCACATGTCTTTGACTGTCCCCAACTAATGACAGTAAACTATGCAGCCTCAAGCTAAAGAGATTAATTTCCATTTTGCAATGAATAGACAAAAAGACTGGACAAAATCCATTCCATATCAACTACATTGTTGTGTCTATTACAGAAAATACACTTTTGGCCCTAGAGACAGTTTGAGATGGGAATAATAAAATTCAAGGTGCAAAGCCAGTAGTACTTAACAAATAATACAATAAACAAGAGTCAGATAAAAACTGTATTTTTTCATCATACTTTTTTTTAGACTAAAACTACATGTTATGGATAAGCCAGCTTCAAATTTAGTATTTATTCCTGATAATAAATCTGCTTTAAAAAACTGCTGCTAACAGTAACAGCAGAATAATTAAAAGCAAGTTCTTCATCGTAAGGAAATACTGTATCAGAGTGAGTTCCTATTCTGTAAGCCTAAATTTCCTCTCTTCATAGGTAAAATCAGATAATTTTACAATTAGATCACGTATAAATGACAAGTATCAGTCCACTGCTATTAAGCAACATATTTTCCAAGCATAATTATCAAATTGATCTGCTGTTTACTTATCACTATATCTCTAAGAAATCTCCAGCATTCTTTTTTTTTACTTCAGATTTAACAAATTATGTATGATGAAATACTTTAAAAATGTTCATCCTCCTATCTATCCATGTTGTGCTGCAGAAGTGAAAACCATCTGAGTCAGTAATGGCTTCTACTAAATGGAAATGTCGACAGCATGTCATAACCTAATTCAAGATGTTATAGGTTTTTTTACAATTATTTTAAAAATCTGATTGTAGAGCTTGGAAACAGCGTTCCTGAAAACAGTATCCCACATTCTGATTGCTTCTGTGCATGTGGAAGTCAGTGACAATTTTTCTATTTAGTTTAACAATAGTAGCACTGAGACTTTGGGAAAAAAGTTGAGGAAATTGAATTAAATGTCCAAGACCAGCCTAGTATCAAGGCTGCAGACTCTATACGGTCTTACCCACACATGTCTATGGCATTATCCTGTTTAAATAAAGGAAAAATATGCTGATGCTTCTCAGTCTCTCTGATGAGTCCACTGGGTGGTTCTGAAGAGCAGAGATGAGTTACCACGACGTGGAAGGCACTAAATCCTCATAGGTTACAGCAATGCTATACAGTAACAAACCATCATAAAAATGAAGCATAAAACTTTCAAAGTAAATAATAATAATAATAATAACAACAACAATAATAACAATGACTCTGTATCAGTCATGTTAATACGAAGGTGTTAGTCCTGTATGTTACCTAGAGATGACCACTGAGGAATCAAAGGCTCCATTTTGCAATTTTGCATGAAACAACTATAGAATACGTTGAATACGTTCAAGCATAAATTAAGAACTACAACTACCGCTTTCGCTGTTCAAATTTCTAAGTTACTGAAAACTTAAAGGGACACTTTCAAGTCATCTTAATCATCCAACATTTTCCCATACCAGCTCATGGATTTACTTTTCAACACCAGCAGCCTGAGACAAGAACAAAGTGATTTATAGCCCATGCTAGAGGAGCTTGCTTCTCAGTTGTCATTTTTTTCTTGGCTCCAGTAGATGGAAGCAACTCTCTTGCTGGGTTTTAAGTTTAGTGTGGTTTTGGGGCTGTTTTTTAGGCCAAACTCTTTATTTTTATATTTATTTTGTTGTCTGTTGATCCTTTGATGTTAGATTCCCAGATAATTTGTTCCAGTTCCCAGAGCAGTTTCTTCAGATGAGAGCCATGCGTTCTTAAGTCTGTAGCTCCTGCTGAAACCTCTTGCAGGGATAAACAGAGCCTGTAGCAAATCTACATGAGCTTGTTTCTGGAAACCCCGCTGCTGCATGGTTCTGTAGAAATAACCACTGACAAGACACATGCAAAAAATCGCCTGTGGTCTGGATTCAGGTGTGTACAGACTGGTAGTTGTCAATCTTACAGTACAATACCTTGTATTGTATACCTAAAAAACCATGGAAACATGACACCCTGCATTCTTTTTGCTATTTCGGTTGAGCCAGTGCATCACTCGTTTCCTTTCACCAGTCAGAAAGTATGCTGACTGTGACATTCAGCGTCATGCCTGTGATAGGCAGGTGTTAGAAGGACTTCAGGTATAGGGTTTCAGGACCACAGGCCACCCTGCTCAACCTGGCTTGTCTGACGAAAAGCAGAAAAGCAGCAAGAATAGAGAGTCTGACACTACCTGGAGCAGACTCTAAGGGTTCCTTCAAAATTAAGCAGGCTTTGCACCTGCCACAGACAAAGCATATTCCATATCAAGATAGATATGCGTACAGGAGAGTAGTAATATTTGCCCGTTTCCTCAACCCATAAGTCAGTGCCATGCTTTTCTGCCATGTAAGACGGGGAGATTAGATGTTCATCTTTTTAAAGACTTGACACCCTCAATTAAAGAGGTGTCAACTACTCTTAACCCGCACGGCATATGGTCACCTTGGTTAATGAAAGAGACACTTCCCTGAGTGGCTGCAGTCAAACCAGCATGTGCTGTGACTCTCACAAGCTTATCAGGGTCAAGCTGGGTCAGATTCATGTACTGCAAATTCTTTAGGACAGGGACAGTCTCTTCCTAAAAGCTTCTATGGTACAAAAAATAACAGGTAAATAATGGGCCTTCAGTCATAACTGGAACACCAGGGTGTTACTGAACTCTTTAACATATTTAACTGTAGTTAACAAAAGACCTCCAAACATGTGCAGGTAATACATGAAGTTAGAGAGATTTCAACCAATGGTGTTTTGAAGGCACTATGCTAACAGAAAAGAGCGCGTTACAAATGAATTGCAAAACCAAGATCCTGATCATTGAGAACATTAAAGATTTCATTACAATCTTTACAGAATGAATTATGTCGAATGTCCTGGCCAAACTCCATCTTGGATCATTATTCTGCCCATATAAATTCTAACGCAGTTGAAGAAGGCATTCTTTGCTTTTTGGTTTAGACAGATTTGGTGATGTTTTGTCATGTTAGAAGTGTTAGCATTTCACTGTGGCTCTGCTTTCAGAGTCAGGTGAACTAATCACGTTCCTTGCTTATATTTTGCCTTCAATGGGTGGTATAGAGGCCTATTTCATACTATACAATTAGAAAGCATTTGTATTAATAGGATTTTCATCATGTCTGAAGTGAGCAAAGTCTGTCTTTCTTACCAGCTTTTCCAGAAAAGTAACACAGAAAGAAGAAAAATACTTGTAAGAACCTCCTTTCAAATTAATGAAGATTAATGAAGAGATGAACATTTTGCATCCAAAAACCCCCAGTGAAATTAATATCTACATTTCCTCTTCTCAGATATAATTGATTGCAACGTGGAGTTTTTGGAAATACCACCTCATGGATGACTATAACAATGCCATAAAAGAAAACCATGGACTAAACCTAAAGGAATGATAATTCTTGAGTGCTGTCTGAATAAACCTGATAATCTTTTCTTAACAATCATACCATTTATGTGGACACAACTAATAGATCAGAGAAGGAACAGCTTCATATCACTCAGGGCAGCTCTTCTCATCACAACAGCAGAAACACACATTCCTGCAGAAGTTATAATAGCCTACATTTTTCCCTGCATTAGTTTGCAAACACAGTGATACAGATCAAACTGGTGGACATAATTCAGTCTAGTCCCCAGGGTGTGGAGATCCTTCTTCATACAATTTTTTTAAAAATTATTATTTTTAAATAAGGTCAACTTCTTTTTTTGGAAACTGGTTTTAGTACTCACTGTTTTCAACAACCCATTTCTGTTTTAAAGTTGTCACAAAAAACAAGTATCTTAAGAACAACTGTTTTAGTGGTGGTATTTCCCACCAGATCTGCGGGAAATCTGATAGACTTTTTTGTGCAGTAGCCTGTTTTTTTATCTAATTTTTAGTAGGGTTATGGCAGTGATTACATTCCATGGCAACACACCGCTTATTTCTTAAAAAATCAATGCCCCGATTTCATATTAACCTGGAGATGTCAAATGTCAGTTTGGTGCAAAATGGTTAGAATGGCCAACTTCTAGTGGCAGAAAGGGGTGTGTGTGTGTGTCTGGGGGGACTAGACTGTGTGACTAGTAAATTGGATCACCGAAATTTACCAAGAAACACAATTTTTGACCAGAAAGCCAGATCTACTGCTCAGAAACAGGGAGTGACAGTCTCCATGAAAACAGATTCTTAGTGATATAAGAATGCATTAACAAGAAGCACACAGATAGGACGTGCAAGTCCACTCTACACTGCTGACTTGGCATCATGCAAAAGACAGAACAGAAAGTTCTCCACACGAAAAATATTATGTAGGAAGAGAGGAACAAGACTCTTTCTCCTCAAATATGTCTGCAGTTTAACCCAGTCAAAGATGGAGTTTTATGTATTGTATATAATTTTTTTAATACTACTGAGTTATTAAATTTTGTAGGTGAAATCCAAATTCTCTATACTCTTTTGAGATGGAGAGACCAAAAATGTCTGCTAAGGAAGAAACTACCTCTATTATCAATTCTTCCTACAAGAACTTCTTAGAACAGTAGTTTTCACACTGTAATGAATCAGAAATCAGCGATCCACAGAAATGTTGCTAATTACCAGGAGATAGATATACTATAATGTGCTATAATATGATAGAGTTGGAGGCTCTTTTATTATTGATACTAATAGATCATGTTTCCTAACACTATTCTGTCACATACAGTATAGCTGTTCTTGGTGTAGAGATTTTATTCTCTTGCCAGTGATGGGGGATGCGGTGATTTAGGTATTGTCCATTTGATTAAATAGGTTGAGAAATTCCTATTTCTGAAAACTTAATTGCCTACAAATTCTATCATTTGAAAATGATAGAAGGAATTCTTTTCCACACATGCATAGCTTCTTACTGAAGTTAGGCAAACCTCTATGGGTATTAAATTTGCTTGCCTGCTCTCCTGGAATGATGCATGGAATAATGTTTTTTAGCCTTGTTGATTTGAATATGAACATAAAAAGAAAAAAAACCACAAGAGAATTATTTGTTCCTTCTTATTATGCGTCACACTAAGGAACCCTACACGAGGGAACACATTGGCGTAGGAATGGACAGAAAACATCAGAAATTAAGTCTAGATAAGGGAGAATGATAGCTATCAGCAACTCTGAACATTTCCTTAAATTCTGGATAGGCAGTGCTTTAGCCTAAAGTCAGGCTTTAGAAGGCAGTATCTGCAATGTATCAAACAACTCTGAACAAATCTGACAAGATGTCAGACGCTTACTTGGTGTTTAAATGTCTGCCACAAAAACAGATGATACCACCAGCTTTGGATGTGGTCAAATTCTGTCTGGAATTGGACTAAAAGGGTAGAAGGACCTCAAAAATGCCATAGGTTAGAATTGTAACTCGGCAGCTCTGGGACAGACACATCAATCAGAAATAGTAACTTTCAATGGGTACAGACGTTGAGACCAGTTGAGACTAATCTGAGGAAAAATTATAGCATATGCACCAATTTAGTTTCTATTGAACCATATTAAAAAAAGAAAAACCTTCAAATTCTAAAGCAGACTCTATTTTAGTGCATTACTTTTCTCTGGCTGATCGAATTCAACTGTCTTTCAAATGTATTTAAAAAACCAAAAGTAGTTAAAGAAGATAAAGGTGGTGCTGCAGCACAAGCTTGAATTTCTTAGCATTCTGTTTACAACAGCTCCAAGGGCAAATCTTCTTTCCAAGGCTGAGTGTCAGTCCACTTTTGCCAAATGCCAGCACTGACTTGGAGTAGATTGTTTAATGTTTGCTACCAGCAATAAGATACTTTTTAAGCCTGAAATCATAGCCTATAATTAAACAAATTAATATTACATTTTCTAAGGTACAGACTGCAAGATTCAGTCAAATAAAACCATTTATCATTAAATTTAGGAAGGACATTTTAGATTCCAGTTTGCTGTTGTATCTGCATGGCATATAGTGATGTATTTACTCGTATTTTTATGGGGTTTTCCCCCCAAATTTTGGCCATATTTCAACTGAAATGCATGGAGTTTTCCACTCAACAGGATAAAAATCATTGTGGAATATAGTAAAACCTAAAATTAGGCGTAAACAGGGTATAACATGGACCTAGTCTCACTGAAAGAAAAGCACCTTGTGAAAAATATGATACAATATACTCAGTACATTAAGATCATTAGCAAGTAATTACATATATTTTAATCAATATCTATTGTGAGATTGATTTTTTTATAAGTGTTACAAACTTGAATCCTTTTTGAACTACAGGATGAATATTAACATAAACCGTCACACTGTTTTTGACTAACTGCACGACTTTTTACATTTTACTGCAGAAAATGGGCCCACTGTCATGGCTGTGGGGTTTGTATCTGCGTAGTAGGATTACATGTCATGCACATTATGAAACCAAGAAGTGTGAAGGGTAAATATGTGCCTTGCGTAGAAACGGTGGCTCATCTCAGCAATGCTGTGCACCTGTTGTGGTGTGCTGTGACTCCTCTTAATTCTTCCCTGTTCACGGAATAATGATCAGTAACGATAAGTAATTTAGTTCTACATTCTTCTTCTCTTCTGCCAGCTAGATAATAATGAAAAAATTCCTAGTTTGCATTTTAAGAATGACTCTGTATTCCCTATAACTGAAAATCTGGTAACGCTGTAGTATAACATTTTGTCCTTGCTGTCTTCAGTAAATCTAAAATGATTTTCAAAGATTTGCTGTAGCACAGCCCTTCATAAAATACATTCTACAACTTCAGTTCATTTTTAATCTCTTGCTGCTTATCAAACATTCAATCTGAGATTATGAAGCATGTTCCCTTGATTGTATTATAGCCTGAAGTCTCTGTTCTGACTTTTTGTATCTGTGCACACGTATCTTATTTCCCTTTTGCCGTCCAGAAAAGATAAATGCATGAGTTACGTAAAATGGAAGAGAAGAGGAAAACACTTTGAAAAAGTGTAATAATGTTCCAACTTTCACATATTTTTTTAAGGAAAACTGCAGTGTAAATGAACGTTATATGCAATATCCTGAAGAGATGAAGGTTCCGTTAGGACCAAACACACAGAAATTTAAGTAAGAGAAGAGCTCCGATTTGTTCAGTCATCTGACTTATCTAGTGTCCTCCATCTTAGTATCTGAACTCATGGTAATGTCCATGGCATCACTCCTTTTACCTCTACCTTGTCTGTTTGCAGTAGTGAATCTCCTCTGATGATGGGGAAAAATTCATCATTTAGGTCTTCTTATGCGAACAGACTAAAAATATGTCCCTGCTGTCACCTTGTTCATTCTCATGTAATATTCCAGCTTTAGGTCACTAAACAACACCATCTGAACTTGTCAAAATTAATGATAGAAAAAGACTCCAGAAGTAACCTTCAATTATGCATGCCATCAAGTTCCAGGGTACGACAAAAAGGACTGAGATAAACAAGAAACAGAGAATTGAAGGTCCTGGGCAGCAGCTTATTTAAGTACATTTGTTCAAGATAAGAAGGAAAAAGAAAATATGCCTATGTTAAAGGAAAAGCTCTTTTGTGTCTAATATATTAGAGAAATTGTTCGAGAACCGTTCATCCTTACACAAAGATTACTTGCGCAATGCTGCCAAGGTCAGGGTCAGCCTGGGTTATCAGCTGTGGACCGGTAAGTGCCAGACAAGCAAGCTAAGCTGCCTTGATTCTCCTTTCTGCACTGCAAAATAGCCAGTTTCTAATTGCATGCTAAGAAACAGGTAAGTGAATAACAATTTCCCTCAATTTAGAGATAAATGTTGCATTCTAACACACTTATTTTTTAGTTGTATAAATTCAGACATATGTAGGGCATAAATCCCTGAAGAACTGTGTCCTAAGTACCCAATCAAGAGGGAAAAATAATCTAAAATATTGTCATTCTTTAAGGATAATTTTAAGTCAGTTCACTGTGAGTATTTTTCTAGTACGTAGTTGCAACCAGCATTGAAGCACATTATCCGTTATCTAATGTAACAATTTTATGCTTTTGATTTACAACAGTGTTTTGGGAAAACAGTCTGAAACAGAAGAACGTATTATTTAGCAATGATCTGTAAAATGTGCTGCATATCTGTACCTGTAATTGATCAATATTCTTACTGTGAGCATCAGGTATAGCATGACTAAGAACGAGTAGTATGTTCATATTGGTTATTCAATCCCTGAACTGTAGCAGAGCTATTTCTGTACTTTGAATAAAAATAGATTAACACATCTCTTTTACAGTTTTGTATCTAGGGAGAATAAATCATAAAGCAAAAGAATGCATGGTATTCCACAATGCCACAATAAAACTTGCTCATAGGAACCAGTGCTATTAAAAACACCACATTCTGCTGGGATTGTGGTTCAAGGCCTAATGATTAAGAGTAAGTTACCCTGAAGACTATCCAGTAATGAGGATTTGTAAATTCCCAGCTTAATAATACGCAATACTTTTGGATGTTTCAAGAATTATTTGGGCTAAAAAGTTCCTTGGTATTTTCACTGACTGTAATCCATCAGAAGACTACTAAAAATAACAAGACAAAAAAAAGTTAAAAAATCATCTATTTAGCTGACCTAGCAGAACAAGGAGTTTGCACTGAAGTTAAATTTAGAAAGATCTAAATATAAAGAAGTTAGCTTCAGGTATGCATGTCAACTTCCTCCATTTCCTTCTTTTTTCCGGAAATAACTAATTTGTAAAACTTGATTTAAGAACCTCCCCCCCACCAACAAACTTTTTTTTTTTCCCCTTAAGACTAGCTTTCACTTTGTAGTAATACATACAGTCCAGAAAATGTTCTGAATTCTGATCATTTCAATCAGACTATTTAAGTAACTTGCATCCATGGAATACTTTAAAATTCAAAGGATTTAAAATAATTTAAAAGCACACCTTCACCCCAATCAGTAAAGTGAAGGCTTAATGGGGGGACATTTTACTTGGTGACAATAATTGTGACATTGGTACAACATCCAAAAATAGTAAACTTGAACAAATGTGTAAGTCTTTGGAGTACTATGGCTTGCAGCCCCAAACCCACAAGCATGAATGTATATGCCTAATTTGAACCACTTGAATAGTTCACTAAAGGCTGCAGAACTGTTCATGTACCTAAAATTGAGTACATATGTAATGGTTAATATGAATGAAATCACACAAGTTGTTACTGCATCCCAATGAGTGAAGCAAGCCAATGAGAATCTGAAATCCATGAGTACATTAGAGATGGAAAAGCAAATCCTTGATGCCGTTCATAAACCTTTGGTGCATGCAAGTTGCATGCATCTAAATACAGGCACTGTATTCAGGTGAAAGGTGGTACTATCAGTGCATGGAACAGTATTTAGGGCAATTTGGTAAAGAGTGTCCCAACTGATTCCACAACTGAATTCAGGTGTGAAAAATGCAGTTAATTATTAGACTGAAAATGCAGACATGGCACTGAAGAAAAAAGCCTTGTGTATTGCACAAAGTACTTGATGAATGCCCACAAGCATAGGATCCATCTGACCTCACTGAAGCCATCAACATTTGGCATCTAGTCTAAGCTTCTTCAAATACAGGCTTACTTTATCATCAATGGAGAAAATTAGGCACCATATAAACATAGCTGTAGACATCTCACCATAATTACAGGGACTATAATAGAAGTAGCAAGACAAACAGACAGCAAGACAAGCAAACAAAGATGAGGATCCTTTTCCATCTGAGGCTTTGTACAGCTGAAGCCTAGTGACTTAGATTGCACAATAGGAACGAGAAAGGAATAATTCCTTGTAAAGGAAGAGGAATAAACATTCAAACACTTTTTTTTTAATATATTGAATGTAATAATGGCCCATGTGTCCCATTTAGTAAGCAAATATATTTACATACTATGTAAGTTAACATGGAAAAGCTTGTACTCTTATCATGCAACATGAAACTCATCATTAAGAAGTCACTATCAATAACTACACCACTAACATGCTTAGGTTAGTCTACAAATAAGGAAACAAGAAAATTTGAAATAACAACTCCAACAAGAATTATTGAGAGCAACCATAAGAAATATGGTCTTAATAGGAATTATGCTGAAAAATAATAGTGGAGAAAAAATAAGTAGCCAAAAATTTAAATTTAATTTTAGTGTTTTCTGATAAGGATATATGGTTCAAGACAGATTTCCTGGGGGAGTTCCTTAGCTGAAGGCCTATCACAGCAAAGGACATAACTTGCCAACCTAAGATGTGATGCTGAGATTCCTAAAATGTGCTATGGGGGTGGTGATATCTGTCAAGATGATATTTGTGGAGGAGTTCTTGAAAATAGCCAGGATCTAAACCATTAAGGATTTCAAAACTAAGAGAGCAAACTTTAAAATCAGCTACTTCATAGTAGACAAAGTAAATGCGTTAAGGTACAAGAGGGATGATCATATTTGCACAAGACAGGACGGGAGTGTGTCACTGCATTCTGAACAGGCTGCAAGTGACAGAGCTGAGCTGCTGGAAGCCTTTCTAGGAGGGAATTAAAATAATCCTCTCCATCAAGAGGGCATGTGCTGCTGCTATGAGGTCATCACAGGATAAGTAAGGGCACTGTCTGCATCAAGCACACCACGAAAAAGACATTTTTCAATCTCATTCACTGCAGAAATCTGCACAGAGGAGAGGGGAATGAACTGGACATCAGAATTTTTACTACGATTTCCTACTACACTCAAATCCCCCAAATCAGTCTGTAGTAAACATGTAAAAAGAGAGAGCAGTCTCCTAAAGATAACAAATACACACTGGTAAGATTTGTGCTTTCACTGTGGCTGAGACAGAGGTAGCTGGCAATCCTGCCTGTGTGAAAACAGAGCTACACTTGTGGAATCCCTGGAGTGAGAGGCACACAGCTCCTTATCACTCAAACTGGGACGAAGTCTTTGATTTTTAGCATTCTTACAATACCCACCGCAAGCACGCACTTCATGACATAATTCTGGTGTCTGCCAAAGTAACCTTGAACTTCAGCACTGCTTTGAAGAACCATAAAACATTTTTATCATTAATTTGATAGTCTGCACAACAAAATAGTTGGCTAACGCAGGCATGAGGCTTAGCATTTGGAATACAAAGTACTTGATTTCCCCACACTTGTGCAAACTAAGATTTCCTTGCATTTTTGCATGTTGAATTGGCTTATAAAATGAAAAATGTATTGTAAGTAATAGCACACAAAACCTCCTTGTGTTCTTATATCATGAAAATATTAAATATGTATGCAATTAAAATGTTGGGGGGTTTTGGTTCATCAAATTGAATTAAGGTAACAAAGCATCATTAAATACATTTTCTAATACATATATATATAACAGTTACATCTTGAAAGCATATCAAATTTTTCACATTATCTGAATTAAAGTATTCAAAATTAAGCACTTATTGGCCCCCAATGAACAATAAATAATTTTCTGAAAAGAGAAAGCTTATATGATGTATACAGTATAGGAAACTTCTAGTAGCATGATTATTAAAAGTAACAGCTTGTACCCCTACAACCTGACCGAGTTTGAAAGAAAGTTCAGAATGGAGTGGGGGAATTAGCTGATGAACTTCTGTCAACTATAGCAGTAGCCTTCATGAATAATTCAATATATGCCCCATGCCCTCTATGTCTCAACAGACTAACAGCTGCAGCTCTCAAATGACAAGTGTTATTTTTTCAGAAGCTTCTGAAAATAGTATACTGATTATAAAATAACATATATAATAAAATAAAGTTTTCCCTCCCCACTTTTCACTTCTGACTTACAGTAACTAGTGAAGTTTTACAGCAAAGGGAGGAATTTGCAAATGGGCTTTTATGAGTTATGCAGGTCTACAGAAGCAGTTGGGAAAAGAATTCAGGTTCTCTACTAAAGATTTAGTCCTTTACCTTAACACAACCACACAATTCACCCAGATTTCTGTGTCCCCAAAACCTCATTAAGAGTAGCTTTGTACATAAAAGCTACACTTTCATAACATGGATCTTTATCTTGGCTTCATACAAACAGGAAGAAACTTTCTAGTCTGAGGGTTTTGTATCGAACATCTTCTGTAATGTTCTCTACTTCATAGTGAAAATACAGCACTTCAGGATGTCAGGAAATTGACTGAACATGTTTGGTGAATATTCTGATGCGGAACAGAGTTTCTCTTGAGCTAACAAGACTTCAGTAAAAGGGGAGAGAAGCTTAAGGATATGGCAATACAAGTTTCCTTGGTAAGAGTGCAACTTGCCTGTACCATCAGTCCAGTTTAGGAGGAGAAATGGCTTTCACAGAATGTCTTTCCACACTCCAACAATTCAGAATAGAAACTGTACAAATCTGCTTACATTTTTTTTTATAAAGCAAGGCAGGCAAAGAAACCAAAACTAGGCAAGCTCTAATCACTCAGAAACTAAGACCTTCCACTGTCACCAGGCCTTACTGCTTAAAGGAAGGGATCGCTCAGATAAGTTTGTTTAAAAAATTTGAGTATTTTTCAGTTTTGTGAAAAGATTTTTCAGTGGCATTATGTAACAGTGGGTATTTAGGGAAGGAAAACATTAGCTTAATGTAATGCTGAAATAGCTACACACGTAGCTGTTTCCTGATTTACTGACAAGCTACTGTGTGCAGCACTTCTCACTGAAAGCAGTAGTGGACAAAATATTTTTGATGATACAGACTGAAAGATCAGCTTGCTGCTTTGCATTTTTTTGAAAATATAAATATATAATCTTTCTGTCCATGAGCCAGCTTCTGTTTATAGGAAGTGTGCTCTATGCACAAGAGAAGAAAAATCCTTTGCTTTGCATGCCCTATATGGATATTCGCCATAAAAATTAAGCAAATCTTGAAGATTTGAAGGTGATCTTGTTGCCAAGAGATAAGCTGAAAGGTTTCTTAAACATCTGCTTTACCTTCTTGTAATGAACTGTTTCTCTTCTCAGCTCCAGAAACACCCTGGCTTTTCTTGTTCAACATAACAAGATCCTTCAGTGCCTGAGTTGCCCAATGGGTCTGGTCTAGGCGTGACTTTAATTGGATACAAATTATTTTAATGACCATTTGAATAATAGCTTTCTTGCTCTTAAATTTTTCAGAATTGGAGTTCTATATCCTACCAATGCCTTGCCACAGAAACATAAAGAAAGTAGATTTGTATGATGGATTGCAATTTGTATTGCTAATTCTAATACAAAATACTGAAGAGAGAGGTTTCATTTTATCCCATCGAAGGGACTTTTTCTACACGGTAGGAATTTGCACAACCAGAGAGCTATAATGCACATTATATTTTCGGCTGCTTACATTTCACATTTTAACAGTTAAGTTTTCAAACAAACTAAAACAGAATTATAAGACTTTGGAAACAACAAAGCTATGTCTGTTCTTATTTTCACATTTTTTAGCTAACAGAAATAAAAAACTGGAACAGTTATTGAGATAGTGTATTTGAAAGCTTAATAACACTGCCAACTTAAAAAAAAAATGTTAATATGGTATTAGATAGCTTTGTCAGTTGAGCTGTTTTCAAGATAAGTTAGAAGTGCTACTACGAAAGGGCTCCTTCATCCTCAGCCATCTTAACACAGTTAACATGGTTAATTTTTCTGAATACCGTGAAAATTACATTCAAAAATACACTATTTTTCTTCAAAATAATAAATTCATAATTAAAGCACTGTCTGTATTTTTGCCAAGGACAAACTGTAGCAGAAATGGAAAGCCATAATAGCATTGACCAGAGAATTGATTACTGACATTTTTGTTTGTTGAACATAGTGACTGGATTCAAAATGAATCATTTGTAAGGTATCTCCTGCACTGTATAAATACATGCAACTTCTACTTATGAGATTTACGCAGGTGGAGCATGACTGCATACCACAGCCAAATTTGTGTGCCGTTTGAGAGTCAGTGGTCAACTCTGACTCCAACCAGACAGTCCCCTTCTCTCTTAGATTGTGGATAAGTACAATTTCTTCTTGAGTAATGTGTTGCTCCTGCACCCTGGTGCAAACAGATAAAAAAGGATAAGTGTATTTTTAAAAGGAAAAAATTCCCCAAACAAACAGTACTTTCACTAAGGGCAGTACTAGCCCAAGAAATCCAAGCTATCATTATTGGTGAAGAGCCCTGGTCCATGAATAATACATTTTTGGGGCCAGCTCACATCACAAAAATAGGTTGTCTCTGCTCATGAAAAGTCCACATCTAGGCTGATACAGGAAAAAAATCTGCTTCGTACCACTACGGACAGTGGTTCCGCCATCGGAAACAGGCTACTGGCAAGGCACTGGAAAGTATTTTCAAGTGAAAAAGCCCATACTGTTCCACATTGTGAACAGCAAGAAAATGTAATTTTTTAGTATTGATTTTACCTTAATTTTCCAGTGTATAATAATACATCAAACTAATCCCTTTTGTGGTATTTTCCGGTTCTTTAAGTTACTGTTAACAGTGTTAGAAAGCATAAAATGCAAACACATACAGGACTTACTGACCTATTCTATATATTTGTTTATCTGAAGATACACAGATATCTTCATACAATTACTTAAGTAACTATCAATATTTATTTCCAAAACATTACTGGGAGACTGAAAATATTAGTCCCTATTCAACAGAGATGAAAGTAAGGGGAATACAAAGCTAAGTGCCCTACTCTATGTAAATTAAAACCAGCAGTGTCTATGGAAAAGCAGCTCCCAGCCTATTGTTTTTCTGCTAATCACTTGATCAGCTTTCCTTATGGATTTTTTTTTTTAGATGGAAATTATCAGCTATGTATAAAATGAGAAAAAAAACCAATCCTGACTTTACATCTTCTCACTTGTGATACATCTACAGCTAAGATCAGCACTGATGTCTGAAACAGACTCTGAAACCGGTAAACTTATGGAATAAAGTTCTATATATTAAGTCTTCAGCTTTGGAATTTATCATCTGATTTGTCCAATCTGGATGTGTATAAATTTCATCTTTTTTAGCATATCAAGTTCCAAGTAGGATTGTAAAGTACCAGGCAAACAGATTTGAGATTCTTGTGCTTAGCATTTGGATCTAAAAGGAATATATTGCTATGCTGAACTGCCGTTCAGTTTATGGGTTATTTTTTTATGAAGAAAGTATAATTAATATCCTTAAGTTTAAAAGAAAGTGCATTAAAAAAAATCAAGTTAAATACAGGTTGACATAATGAGAGGGTGTTACATTCCATAGTCTTTCGTTTGGTCTCTGGCCTCTTTCCTGACACTTTGTAGAAGTATCAATTCTCATGACATATATCAGGATATAAAATATACCCTTTCAGAAATGTATTAAATTATCCCATTCACTTCTCGCTGCCTGACTTACTAACAGGTGTGCTGGTCCTGTTGTAATCCTGGTCTTAAAAGTGTAATAGCTAAGTGGTAACAATATTTCTGGAGCTGAACTGAGCCCAGCAATCAAGGCAGAGAGGTAGCAAAAGAAATTATTTGAAGACCCTATTTCCTCTTAGCCGCCTTTTTACATTTTGTGTAATAACTGATACACTGAAAATATTTGTCTCTTAGAGATACACATATTAATGATATAATAAAAAAATAACTTTAGGACTAATTTAAAAAGTCAGCATTATTTGCTGAAACCCTAGAAAGATCTAGCTTGTAACAAAAAATAATATTAAAAATATAGTAATGGAAACTAGGGGTTACAGTCACCTTCTAATCCAACCTGTCTATAAAACCAAGAAAAAGTTATGTTTGGGATGCTTATATATATCATTCCCATAACCACATACACAAAAAAATATAAAAGTACATACAAAAAGCACTAAAAAAATACTGTATTTCTAACCCATAATATAGAAGGACTGTAAGTCTAGAACAACAGGAGAAAGTCTTTCATTTTATATAGTAACTGTATATATGTGAATAGAGCACCACGTGTTTATGGACTGATTATTTTTATGAGGTCTAACTGTGAAGAGACATTTTGACAGTTTTATTTACAGTGTAAGGCATACCCAAAGGCATGCAAGCATAGTTTGAAAACCATATATATTTGTATATAAAGCACACAGATATATACATATATGTATAAATATACATACATGATCATAGGAAGTGATTTTACAGAAAAACCACAAGCCTAGCTAACATGGCAGTCTACCACTGTAGCGTATTTCCAGATAGCCTTTTAAAATATATACCCTATCAATAACATAAAATCTGGAATTATGTGAGGTACAAAAATATGAATTCAGAGTTTTAAGTCTATAAAGGCACTTTCCAAAATGAAATCGTGTTTAAAAATGCGTCCTAAAAATACTGATCAAATTTCTTTAAATATATTTAATTTATGTTAATGTATATATGCAGCTATTTCAAATGCAGCCAAGTTACTAAGCTCATTAAATTAGTTTCTGATTTTGGGAATTAATGGAGATTTCCACTGTTGAAGATTTTTTTTTTTTAGCTGTAGATAAAAAAGAACCCAGAGACATCAACCCCTCTGAACAAAGTATAATTCAAAGATAGAAGTTAGATCATTAAGGATGAAAATAATAGGATTACAGGAAAGATCAGCTTGTAAAACAAATTCTATTCTTTAATAAACATCTAATGTGCCCATACATATTTAATGTCAACAGTTTTTTAACAGCTTAGGCTGTAACCTTAGTAGCCCAGTGTGGAATTTGCTATTGTCATCCCTGCCCTCGTCGGGATAGAGGTAGAAAGCAGCAAAGCGGTAACTTTAAAGTTGTATTTACCGCTGTTGATTAATTTTCCTCTGGCAAAGAAGTAATGGGAACACCCCCTCACCTCATAAACAGTATTATGCTGGTTAGACACTTTCCATAAAGTTTAATTAACACACCAACTCTTCCTACCGAAGACTGAGAAGAACTGCAAGACATTCTTAACAGTAAAACTATCTGCATTTCTTTTCCTTCTAACCTTCTTTGTTCACCCTGCCTGCTCACAGTGGCAATGCCTTGCGGTAGAGGCTGTCCATTAACGTGTATTTGCACAGCATCACGCACTACAGGCCCTAATCTCTGTCAGGAACTGTAGCTGTTACCACAATACAACAGTAAGTGGTAACGTTAATTGTGTTTAAAGGGTTTTTTTCTGTAGGCAACAAAGTCCAAAATAGTCAAATTTCATTTTACTATTTGTATCTATTCAACCTCTTACTGGACAAGTACTTCGCATTAGAAGGAACACATACCGACTTGTACAATATCCTTTTGTATGCTTCGTATGCATGCAGGATGCTTAAGACTCCACATTTCTGGATGATCAGCGATACTTATAAATTGGAATATAAAATTTAAAAGAAATACCATAATATTTTCGAAACAAGAGTTGAGAATATTACCTTTAGTCCAGAATGGCCAGGATAATGGCCACCACTTGAAACCGAGGTCTGTCAACGTATTGTGATGATTTCCTATATACATTATTGGCAAATCTGTATTTTACAAACTAGGAATTAAAAAGAAAGCTAAAATGTTAAACAAATACCCTGTTTAACCTGGTGCAGAGTAGCCTGGATAAAACCCTATGACTGAACAATATATAAAAAAAAATAAAAAGAACTAATTTATTCTCAGTTACTTTTTAGAAAAGAGAATCCTGTATAAGTGACTACAGCAGCATGTTCTGTCACATTCTTTCCATAAACTGAGCCCTGTCAGTGACAGCAAAACAGATTGTGTGCATCTGCTGGGAATGAGCCAGATGACAGTGGAAGAAACACACATGGATACCTTGGCACAACAACTAAAGAAGTAGAAGAAAAATGGACAGAAAGAAGCAGAAAGTTCTAAACTTTAATTAAAATGGCTCTCTAACAAAAGTGAAGTTATCTAAGAGTCTGTTGCAGACTGTATGCTTTGCTTTAGACTGTAACTTTCTGAAAGCAACTACATATTTATACTCTACATTTTCTTGTTTATTTCCTATGGTACTCATATGGCCACCATTCCCACAGTGTCTGGGTCCCACAGAATTTGCCTCAGGGAAATACCATCCTCATTCTACAGACAGGGAATTGATGCACCAACAAAGTGAAATCCCCACAGGCATTTAAAAAAGGTTCTGGAAGAAAGAGTTAAATCCACACTGTCCAAATCCAGGCTGCCATCCTAAATGCTAGAATATCCTTCCTGTGCTTAGCTCTGCTTTCAGACAGAAATACTGTTATACCTAAAATTGACATTAAACAAATAACGTGCTAGTATTCTAGCATTACAGGACTGGTGAGCCTGACAAGTTAAATTAGCACAAAAGGTGACTGAGTCAGCTTTGCTATTGCTGCTTGTATCCACTCAAGTTTTACTGTTGAATATATGGATTGAGAGCCCAAGATGGCTCTAAAAGGGATCAATGAGTTACAGTCTTCAGTACAGAACTGATACCACAAACAGTGGTAGCTGTGTATTCTCATACAAAAGAGAACCTGATCTTCACTAATAGTTAAAAGGCACTCCCAGATATTGACTCATCATGGCAGCAGAACTGCATGCTTATGCTCAGGAATGAATCCAGGAATTCTGCTGAGTCTCTGAAATAAATCTTTTATTTCAGGTGTAAAGAAACTTACATTGTTTCCCTTTCAGTTAATCACTTGAAGATAGACCAAATAGACATGGAAGTGCTTTTTTTTTTTTTTTTTTTAAAGAAAACAGTATTTTAATTACAAGGACATAGAAACTCTTCTGAATTTTGCACTGATGTTTTACACACTGTTTTGCCTTATATATCAGGAATAAGATGTGACTGCCAGCTGAGTAAAGATTAGTATAGCACCTAATGGTCCGAGCAGCTCAAGTCATCTACTTAGAGCATCTGGAAGCCTCATGAGGCCAGCGGTCTCAGCCTGTTATGTATTCCATATGGAGTGACTATCTAATATTCTGATGGTACTTCAGAATCACATTAGTAAAATGGAATTATTTGGTATTTATAAAATTCATATATATCATTACATAGTACAATTAACATCCAGCAGACAGAAGCTGACATATACTCGCCTAGTCTGAGAAAAGCTCTAGAACAGCGTATAATGCACCTTCATGTCCCATCTCATTTCAGGATGCGTGAATGGCAGCCGCACATGTACAGACTTTAACCCCCAAGTGGGACTTTGAAAACTGCGTCTTAAGTCTGCTTATAATGTTCTTGATCAAAGAAGTGGGAGATCTCTACATATTCTTCCCAGTGTGGTCCGGAAGAGAAGATAAGGAGATCTTCTTTTGAAATGTTCTATTCAAATGGTACCTTTGTTTCTAATGAGTCTGGAAAAAGAGTCAGAGTGGAACTGAGAAAAAGAGGTGGATGTTAATTAACAATGTGAATGATAATTCTGTATATAAAGCAGTTTTTAGTAGGTCATCAAGTCAGTGGAGTTATGCTGGAATACACGAGCAAAGGACATAGTTTCATATATTCAGTTACATCTGAAATACTGTTAAATAAACATATCAGTATCTGTGGATGTAAGTTCTCTTTGTATTTGTGAAATCGGAATTTCCCAATTATAGTCGAAAGAAAAGAAAAAAAGCAGCACATTGTTACAACTTAGAATCTGTTTCAAGCTCTTAGATAATTACTAGTCGAGACTGAATATCGGCACAACTTTTTAACCAGAGTTGTTATTCTTCTTCATTAATTCAAGCATAATAATGTGGTCAGGAAGTCAGGTTTGGATTCACACCCACATATTCAACAGGCACATTAACTGTACAAGAAACTGGCTGAAGAGGCATGCGTGCTAGGCCGCAAGGTCTTTCCTAAAGGACCACCCAAGCTCTGCTGAAGATGACTGAGAACATGCACATAATGGCTATTTTTAAACTATTTGTTCTCATAAAGGTTTATTAAACACGCTTTGGTAGCCTGAGCAATTTATTGCACCCTGAAGCTGTACTTCCTGTATCAGCCAACCTATAATCAATCCATTAGTCATTTACAGCATGCTCGTTGTCCTCGTATTCAAACACCTCTTCATGTTTCTAACTCCTATCCTAGATTTCAGAGCTTTGTGAGGCATGGTATGTCTCAGTTCAAGAAACAAACGCAAATGAAAGAATGAGGCCACTAAAAATTAGGAAAGAATGACACAGAGGTATTTATAAAATATCTAGTTTCACATATTTAGATGAATACACTTGTAAAGATAAAACAAAAGGCACTTTCTTCTTATACATTGTATTTTATAAAGTAAAATCAAACTTTTTAGACAATCCAATAGGAAAGTTGGCATGGAAATGGTTGTTTAAACTACTTTTAAGCTATTTTACAGACTAGAAACACAGAAAGGCTTGTATTTTTTGAGTAAGAGAGATAAAAGAATACAAGAGACCAACTCAATAGCTAAGGAACTATGGCATTCCAGTGAAACATGACTCAATTACAGCCCTTCATTTGATGAATATTTAATTATCTATACAAAAATGGGATGGCCTCACATTTGGAAACTGAGAGTAGCTTTCTCCCAGAATATTCTATAGCCAACTGATTAAGGACCTTTCCAGAAAGAGATTATTGTCTTTTCTGTGAACTGCTCTAAATTAAGGGTAGGAAGAATTTCAAATCAGGTTTCTCAAATCCTGAATTTCTGCTTTAAAAGTTAAACCACTGCTTATGAAGAATTTATAGACTTAATCTGGGGATGTGGATTCCAGTAGACAACAGGACACAGCAAAGTGAAACCTAAATTCCCCTTTTTTGGGTTGCCGTAAGTCCTTTCTAATTATGTGGATACATCCTGGCACGCTGAATAGATTTTAGCTTTTACAGCATCTCAGTAAAGTTGCCAATTTTCATCCGTGTTTTGCCCTTGGAGAACTGAGACACTGCATAACAGACTTGCACAAAGAAAGTTTGCAGCTGCATTTAAAATTACATTTAGGGGTTCTGAGTCCCTTGCTTATATTGTATGCGTCGGATTATTGTGCAGCTTCTGCACTTTATTTGCAGACTTTTTTACCTTGCATCTGTTGCCTCCAATAAAGTTCATGTATCTTTTTAGGGATGATGATTAGTGAATTGTACGTTAAAGATATACAATATATTTTAAAAACTCCCGCTTTATTTTTAAGTTTTGGAATTCATATTCATATTCCAAAGGAAGGATTCCGCTCCCTGGTCTTCTTGGAAATTGTCACCGATGGGTTGCATGTGGTGCTGGAGATTATTATATTCAAGAAACTTGTTTAAAATTTGGAGCACACTTTGGAACTGAATGTGCTGTCTGTTAACTTTTTCAACAGAAAACCTGTATTTTAATCCTAGATATCTAGTTTAGACCACGATATATTCAAAATGTGCTCTGTGAACAGACGCGATAGTAGGTATTTATTTAACTGTTCTGCATTTAAGATTAGCGTTTAGACCAACATATGAAAATAGAATGCTGATGATTCTTTTTTTTGCAAGTATCAGCAGGGGAATCTCACAAAACTATAGGTCTGTAGATTCCTTGTGATTTTAAAGAGGCCTTGTATTTTGAACTTATATCTATCAAACATGGAAGCTCTATTTTTAGGATGACGTTTAAATCACAGAGCAATCTTCTGACCCATTAGTGGAACAGCTTCCTCTTTCTGATCACATCTGGAAAACAGTAGAGCGAAAGGAGAGAACAAATACTTTCTTCCTGACCATCCTCAAAATTACTTTTTATCAGAAATCTGTAGAAGTGCTATTCCATGTCCTGTTCAGGGTAGTCAAAGTAGTGATGGTCTCACAACAGGTTCGCCTTTAATCTTATACAGAAAAATGTGGTAGAACATAGTGCTACTGGTTTACAGACAACATTTAGCGACTTGTAACAGAAGGCAGCACCAGAAAATCACCACTTGTCCAGATACATGACAAGTGCCGCTCTTCAAAACAGACCAGAATATCTTCCATGTCATGCCTCTCTGCTGCATCAGATATTGCTTCACATTGTTATTAAGTGACAAAAAAAGAAAAAAAAAAGTTAAATAAAGAACACACTCTGCCTCCATTGAGAAATCCTGGTGCTCTCAATTAAGTATTTTTCTACAGGTTTAGAAGCAGGGGAAAAAAAATCCTAATAGCATTAAAACGCCATGCAAAAATACCACTTCTGTTGCTTTCTTTGTATCTGTCATAAGGATTTGCATTATGCCTATCACCACTGTATCTTATCCCTGATACTTTTTTTAAAAATATGAAATTCCAGAAAAGATAGCACTCCGTAAGGTTGCCTTCAAGATGACTATTCTGCTCATCACCACAGAATGTAATACTGAGCTTGTGACAATAACTACTGGAAGCATAACTCAACTAAATGTAATGTTCGGGATGGGGATTTAAGTACTGGAACTTGTACTGAAGATAGATTCTCAGTTTGCTTTGTCAATATCAAGTTTTGGAAAAACCACAAAAATGTTAGTCCAATTTTCGACTTGTATGACAAGAATATTACAGGAAATGTAGAATAATATTCTTCTGTTTCTGTCTTATGCATAACCTTTTTTATTGCAGAATCAACAATAAAACAGAAACGCCAGATCCTATTGTTATCCCAGTGAAGATATGCAGACTTCTACCTACCAAGGATATAGGTAGGCATTCTCCATTTCTGTACATGTAATTACGGACAGTTCTGCTTTAATTAGGCAGCTTGCCAATCATTCCGTCATGTTTCTTTTTAAGAAAAAACAGGAATACTATTTTCCAATTAATACACATTTTAAAATGTAATTTTAAATTATTTCCAACTGCTAACAACACGTCACATAAATAAGAGTACTAGTAATCCACCAAGCCTGGGTTATTTTTTTTTTTTCAATGTGTGCTCCCAAGAACATTAACAAAATTCTGCTTTGTCCTATTCAGTTTTAAATGAGCCTACCAGTCCATAGGCTCTTACCAACATTTATGGTCATATTTCTGATCTCTAAAATTTACGTACATGTGCTTTGGATAAAGTTGTACATTTTGTATGCCACTGCAAGGATGCATTCCCTGGCTCAGTATTCTGACATAAAAAATGTGTCATGTAGAAGTTTGGTAAGTGTGCAGTTTCACACTTATTTCATATATTGCAGTGGGGTAATAAGCTGGATTTTTCCTCATTCTGCTGCTATATCAATTCCTTGTCTGCATCTTATACACATAAGCAAGATAAAGGTAAAAATTACCACTTCTCCAGGATTCTGTGGGCAAAACAGGTTCTCATCAAATACTGCTTCAAAGATCAGTTCCTTATAGGTACAGAACACATTTAAACAATAATTGTTATTATTTTAAGACCGTTGCCCTACATCTGCAACAATTAAGGATTATTCATAGCAAGCCAAATTCTATACACTTCAATAGGACGTTTGTTTGAAAAAACTCTGCATGATTAAGGTTTTCAGTTTGACTACCATGCATCTTCCACTCTCCTCCACTTGCATACCACCTTACCAAATAGCCCATAGCCACATTCTTCCTAACCTTCCTAACAGCCTTCCTCCTTTTTTGCCATTTCTCCCACTTCTCATATTCGGTATAGACAGAAGCAACATTCAGGACACAGATGGACAGAGCTAAAGCAGGCCTGAGGATAAGTGTAGAGAACATACTGTCTCCTGCTGGTTTCACAGAATATCCTCAAACTGTTCTAACTTCCCCTGCAAACTGCCCAGGCATTCCCAAGGGTTACGGCAACCAGCAGGCAGTTCCTGGCAGCGCATGTCTGAAGCTAAAATGCCAGGCTGAAGGGGATGCATGGGCCAGCGCTACGGGACGGTCACAGAACCTCAGTGTCCTGTCGTTTCTCTACAACACCCCCCATCTTTAGGGACAGCTTTTCCACCCAACTGCAATGAAACGATTTAAAACAATCTCCGCTGAGAAGTCTATATGGAATTTTTAAATTAAAAGTGCCGCAGTCTAGCTTCTTACACTGGTGGATACGTTCTGGAACGTTTTAATTTCTGTAATGATCCGACAATAACTAAATTATTTGGATTAAAATAATGCACCATTATTTCAAATATTATGTCATATCACAATATATTGGTCAGTAGGGGGAAGAATTTATTAGAAATCAAATAAATAGCACATGCTACTATGTTACTTGTTATTTGTACTACTAAAAGTAATGTTTCACGTGGACAATGTTCTGCATTATGTTTACTTTTGCAGATGTGTTTTACAAACAATTTCACAATCCTCCCTCCTTGTCCTTTGTACATACTTTGCTAACGGCTATTGATTGACTACTTAAAAGTAAATAGTGAAATTTAACTGAGCATGGGTTCCACAAATGGCATGCATCCTGTATGTATAAAAGCAAACATAAATAATGTTATTTCTAATTCAGTTTACTTAACTGTACATCTTGTGATTACAGGATGAGAGATAAAAGACATGTCTAAGGTGAATTCCTGCACTGCCATTTGGTTAATAATAATTTTCATGATAAACTTCACTTACTCAATTATACAGTTGAAGAAGTGAGAGTCAGAGACGACCTGTTAGGTTGGACTCTTAAGTTTCGTATCAGCAGTGCTTTATAACCTGGGAAATGGAGGCAGAGGAGCTTTATGCCATCTGTTCAATTCTGTCCCTAATCTGTGGGCTGCCTTATGGTTAACTCAAATGCAGGCAGTAGATACTGACTTTCCAGGACCTGCTGTATTGGTCAGGACCTCTGAAGCTCTCTCCGCTCGAACTCTTGCAGCCCTCCAATGTCAGGGAAAGTGGCAGAAGGCAGAGATAAGTACATCTACCCTGCAGAAGCAGGTGACTGCTAAGTCACCTGTTCTGGGAATTACAAAAGGAGCCCAGGCTACAGACCTCACTGGTGTGATTACTGAATCCATCTTGTGCAAGAGTTTATTCCATACAATTTCAAAATAAGTAATTCTCAAATAATTTATCCAGACCTGTTTCTAAATAAGTCAGATAATGTACTTCTAGAATTTCCTAGGACATATTTCTGCAATCTACATGTATTTAGTTGTTAAAGGGGGGGGGGGGGGGAAGAAAAAAAAAAGAAAAAAAAGAAAAAATGCTTAGTGGAGTTCTTGTTTAGCTGTATTTCAGACTAATAGTCCTACGCTTGAACTGCCTTAAAGATTCTTTTTCTCTATGCTTCCCTCTATTTCTCTTGCAAATTTACTTTCTCTTTGCAAGGCAAGAAGCAATGTAACTATATGAGAAAATTGTATCACTTTTGCATGTTAGCTTTCCTGGCTGAATAACGGGTGCCATTTACATACTGTGAAATACTTTCAAGATGCAAGGAAGTTTAAAGGCTAGTATACTATCCGATGTTTAGTGGCTTAAATAAATGGCAGATCTCAGAAAGGTCTCTTTGCAGTTTAAAACTAATGGGAGAAAAATGTGATATTAACAGGGTTGATGGCAGAACACAATCCTAAAAACTGCATTTTTTATATATTTTAAACTCAAACGCTAATTCCTATGACTGAGATCTGCATGTATAGATTTAACTATTATTTTATTTGTAAGGAGGCACCTAAATTTACCATATGTGCATTGAGAAGAAGACACAAATTTTTATTACCCATGTTAACAGGTAAACTTATGATTTTTTTAATTGCAAAATAATTTTATTTATCTTTAAAACTTCCTTAGTAGAATAAGCATCTAGGAATTCCACTGCTTTTCTTGAAAGTCTTAGAATAACAGGCTGTATTTCCAATGTCATCATTAAATTTATCTCATACTTTACATAAAACTGTGTGACATTAAAATGTGCAAAAGTGCACTCAGCCTTGGCTGCTGCTTTATCATTATAAGACCGTACCTGACAGTTCAAATATACAGCTGGGGCCCGTAAGTTGTACTTTGTCACACCGATGCTAGGTAACTTTTTGAAAATTACACCCTCCCATCAAAAAAATAAAATATTCTACTGTTGTATGATATAATCTAATATAACTGAATGTTTTTTCAGGTATTCATGAGTTATATTGCCAGATTGAACTTCTAAGAAAAGGACATTGTATTTCAGTCTTTACCACTCCAAGCTCTGTTTCAATATTCTACGCACAGTAATTCCTTTTCGAAAGTACTGATCATCCACATCTACAATCAAAAGTGTAAGGTGCATGTTTTGCACATTTGAAGACTGTCCTAATACAGTTTTCTTGCTTATGCAGCAGTAAAATAACCAGGAACAATTACAAAATGTGATAACTTAACTATTCTTTAAGGACTGTAATGATCGAGCATGTCTCAGACTAGTCTTTTCCATCTTATTTGGCCATGAGGTACTTCAGGATATTTCAAACATTCCTATAACTGCATTTATTGCCTATTTCCAAGGGCTTACTTTTCGAAACATTATCCTACCAAAATTTTTAAAATTCCCATTTAAGCCTCATAATACATTGTTGAGAAGTTAGTGTAATGCACGTATGAAACAAAAGGAGAAAAAGAAAATGTACTTTACATATAAGATAAACTTTTCAAAATACAGCTAGGCAAAGCTAGAACGAAAGAAAATCAAAATGTGCTTTCAGTGTCCATTAAGATGAAACATCTGAATTTACAGGAGTTTCCTGTCTGATTATAATAACACACACAAAATTAAATACATAAATATTAATTTTATGTATCACATAAGATTAAGACAATGAAAAAAACAATGTTTACATTCATGGTTGACTCATTAGTGTTTTATTATGTGAAACACTAGGAGGCATCAGTTGGGTAAAAAAAAGAGTTCTTTTGAAAAATGGTAAGAAATTAGCATAGAAGTTATCAGCTTGGAAGTTTCATACTTCCAAATGTTGAAGGCTGTACGTTATAACTAAATTATGCAAATAGCCAAAACTCTATTCTCACTGATAAATGACATATTTAATAATAAGGGACAACATTTAATTTCCTAACTATTTTCAAACCAGACTACTATGTTCACATATGCAACACAAAGTATAGTTTTACATCATATTACATTTTGAAAAATTACAGAATAGAGGTAAACTAGGATGACTTACTTGTTCCTCAATATTATACTTTTTGAGAAATCTGCAAAGTCCTGACATGTTTTATGCACTTTCCTCTGCATCTAAGCTCTTAATAGGTTAAGTGCAGTGAATTTAGTATAGTCCTAGGCACTTTGAAGAACTTTTAATTGCTATTACAGGATATTACCTAGGCAAAAATGTTTTTTAAAAATCCCAGGACAATCACCTACTACATTTTAAATATATTTCCCAAAAGCAGTGAATTAAACAGCGTTTTCAATATTTGTATAACAACGCTACAAGTGGCTCTACCTTTTACTATAAAGTAATACGAAACCAGTAATGTCAAAATTGAATTTTCCTTCCTTCAAATTGCATTTAACAATGACTAAGCAACAATGTTATAGTTGTCTTATAAAATAATCAATTGAAATTGAAGTGTGCCTTGCCATGCTGCAGCAATCAGCTTTTATCTCTGCCCAATCAAAATGACATGTGAACTGCCTAATCCTTCTTTTGTAAGGCACATAAGACTTTGTTGTCACTGTTGGTTTTGTGAATCGCCTCTATAAGCTGGTCTGATTTCCTAAAGATGACAGATCCTAGTGAATAGACAAGCTCTACTGCACTGCAGTCAATGAGACAGTGAGATTAAAGTGGAGGACTGAAGACACTAGCTTTTAATCACCTGTCCACATGCAACATTGACCGTCAGTTCTGAGAAAATTACCTTAAAGCTGGTCAGAGGACCCAAATAATTCCTTTTAAAAATAGAAAATTAAAAAATTAAATTTTCCAATTTTTCACTTGCACCATCAGTTGTGTTTGCTGACCAGAGTTCTTCTAAGCCCATTTTGTTTCTGAAACAGGATGCAAAACTGTATTTTCATCCTCTTCAAATACCAGAATATACTAACCCTATTCTTAAGCTTGAAGTTTTCTAGCTGTTCGGAATTACATATATAATTTTTTTTGTATTTTATACCTAAGTTGCTGTAGAGCCTAAATGAGGACGTAGCAAAATCTCTCTGATTGCTGATATCATATAGCAAAATTTAAAATGTTAAAATTAATCACAAATATAACTGCTTTGGTTATTCTTCAAAATGCTGACACAGAGACTATAAACTCCTTGAAATTATATAGCACCTTATTTATGTTCATCTTCATAATCAGTGTTTTCAAAAGAATACCATTACACCTTACTTGATTTTTGGATAAATTATCATGTAATTTAGAATAATGATGTCCAACACGTAAAAATGGAGTCTACATATCAAAACCCAAATGCTTATGCTTTCAAGCACCTAATAGCAGTTAATGACTTCTTGCTCAATGAGATGTAGAAATATCCTTAGCTGTCTCTGAAGATGAACTGAACTGTTCTGGTGAACAATAAATTAACCTGTTACAGAGGAAAGTAAAATGAAAAGAAATGAAGTTGGCAAAAGTATTCTATTCACTACTACTGCTCAGTTCCTAAGTTTCCATGTAGTTATCTACTAAATAGTGAGCTATCAAAATCCCTCAGAGGTAAACTTTTGGAAAAAGCTTCAGAAAGCTTCATTTCTCTTTGCCTATAATATTTTAGGTGTTTTAAAAACCAGTACCATTTAAGAGAGGCGTCTCTCTGTTTTTGAATGTACATGTTGCAGGTACACAAATTAAGAGGGTTTATAAAAAAATTAGAAGAATTTTCTGATCCTATATTGAAAGAAAATCCACAGTAAGAAAGTATTTGTATGAATTTTCTTATGATGCTCCAAAACTAGCAGCTCAGGAACATAACTCTAAAAGACTTAATCTCACACACTATTCATCATTTAGTACCAATTTCTATAAGGTTCTTAAGCCTAAGTTTCCTTTTTTCTTGGTCAAGTAATCTTAAGAGGATACAGACATATGATTCCTGCATTCATTTATAGGACATTGAAAGTTACATTCTTTACATCTCTGTCCTAAGAAAGCTACGGGACAGGCAAGAGGTTTAGGTGTCCTAGGGGCCTGATCCTGTAAATTGTTACTCCTGTGGCTTGTTCATTTTCACACAAGTAGTCTCAGTGTTGTCAATGGGACTAGTTGTGTAAGTACTGTTTGCATGAAAGAAGGTTTTCATGTTCAGGTCCCAGAACTATCTTCTCATACTAGCTATATAGGGCGTAATAGTAAAAATATATATATAAACAGTAAGTTTTTAAAATAAAAGAATGTGTGCTACAAGGAACACAGACACCCTGAATTAAGGGCCATTCTCTTAAGCTCTTCTTCAAAGAATTTTTCCATTACTTCCAAAGGGACTTAAGTGTAAGCAGAGACTTCAGTATTAGTAATTCAGTAATGAATTATGTATTCAAAAATATAGAAAGAATAGCGTAACAGGTATTTTAATAAAACTGATAAAGGAAGAAAGTCTCGCGGGTTTTTTGACTTCATGTTAGGTAGCTAATATCATGTAACAAAAATAGTTCACAAAATAACAAATCCCAAAGTGGCCATTTGCCTGAGCGTTTGAACTGGAAATCAGTACGTATGTAATACAGAGGTTAGAGCTGGTTCACAGGTGGTTATATTTCCATGCCCTGCCAAGCCTCTAGGGATTAGAGTTATTATACTCCATATAAACATCTTTACTCTTCAACCACAATACCCGGGAAAGTGCCAATAAAAGAAGTCTAGTCACATTTGCATCTAACATAATTGGTTTATCATCCATCTTGTAGTTCTTTTAAAGTAAAGATATGAAACTAGGACATTTGCCATTAAGCTGAGCGTCAGATAAGTGCTAGGAAAATACATTTTGTGTCAAGACAATTCTTTTCTGATCACCAGCAAAATACTGGCAAAGTGCCTTTCTCTGCTTAATTCTCTTAAATCTTTAGTCTTAAGTTGTGTATTACAGCATTTAATTTCAGGATACATGTATTTGCTAATCATAATTATTATATACAATAAAGAAAATAGAACTCTTGTATAAAAGACAATGCTTAGGTTCCCACAATGATTCATTAAGTTTTGTTTTGCATTGTGCTGCTTTTTTTTTTTTTTTTTTTTTTTTGAGAAAAGCAATTATTAGCTTGTCTTTATACTTGTTTTGTTTTTCAGGCTGACAGAAGGAAACGCTAAGTATTACAGTTACATAATGAACCAATAGTCTTATAAGTCTCTCATTCACATTAAACTTTATCTTAGCCTGTAAGTAACTGTATTGCAACTAAACCAGCCAGTTTTGTAAGGCTGATTAGCTCTACTCCCTTGCGTTAAAAAATGTAAAGATTACTCGGAGTACTATGTAAAGACCAAAGCATACCATTCCAAAAGAGGTTTGCAGCCCATGACTTAAATTCCCACATCAGTGCAAGGGGTCTTTCCATCTCAAACGTTAAGTATTCAAATGAAAGATGCACAAAGTTAAACACTTGAAAGCATGCATTACCGAAACTCCAGAACTGAAGAGCCCATGATACAAGGAAGTTTAAGAGCATTTCACTCAAACTGGATTGTTTCCTTAGGCTGATAAATCAGGGTGCAAGCACTACAAGGTCATAGCATTCGGTGAACTATTCAAATCAAATAAGCTTCGAACACTTCACAGTATCAAGCACACAAATGATGTACACTAACTTCATCAAAGTTTAAACACTGAAGACACTGATAGAGACAAGTCAGCAATAATTTACTAGACAGTGATTTAACTATATTACTCGTCTAAAAAGTTACTTTTAAGCAATTGATGGTGCAATCATACACTTAAAAAGTCTGCAAGCAACCTCAATCCCAGTCCACATACAATGACTGATACATTCTTCAAACGCAATAGGAAATGCACATAGGGCTTTTGTACCATGCCCACTACATTTCATTCCGATGCTGAATTTCACATGTACTTACATTATAAACATTTAGCTGTTTGGATGATCAGACTAGTCCTTGAGATATTTTCCTTTCATAGGAAAAAGAAAAAATCCCCTTACTTCTTCCAGCCTTAAATATTCACCACCTGGTTCAACATGCAGCCTCCTTGAATCACACAGACAACCTTCAAAGTCAATCCAATAAGCAGCCAGAAGATGTCTGGTGGGGGGGGGTGGGGGGGGGGTGAGGGGTGTGGGGGTGTGTGTGTGTGTGTGTGTGTGTGCGCGCGTGTGCGTGTGTGCAGCGTGGAGGAGGAGAAAGTGGCTGAGCTGCTGGTCGGATTAAAAGTAACCGGACTCGTCCTGAAAGCGTCCAGGAAGGAAGTGACAGCAGGCGAATGGGAAAAGGCGAGCAGCTCACAGCCTTTGTAACATCGCGGAGGGGAAGGGGGAGGCGAGGAAGGGGTTCAAACTACACGCCTGATGAGGTGTCCTTCTCTGCTTCGCTCCCTCTTCCTGCCTTTTCTTCTCCTTCTCCGCGTCTCTATTTCTCTCTCTCTCTCCCACAATCCCAAACGAATGACTCTCTCCTCCCGAGCTGGAGAAATAATCAGTTTCCCTCTTGCAAAAAGGGGGCGGGATCAGATCCCGAAAGCGTTTTAATAAAACAAACATAGAGCAGCGGCGGCGGCGGCAGCTCCCTTCCTTGCCCCTCTAGTCTAAACTAGATTGATAAATTACTCCACTACACTACTTTAATTATGTATATGGTATGCAGAATAAATCACCGAACATCAGCACCTCAATCAAGCACTTTTTAAATGATAATTGCATCTTGGGTGAATCAATCTTTCCATTCCTGACATTTTGCTAATTTTAGTTTTACGGTGGGGGTAATGGCATATGCCACACGCAAACCTAATGACAACCCTTTATCACACCGAGCGGAGACAACACGCCGAGCCGCCGCGTATTTTCCCCCTTCTGGCGAGGTTCGGCGGGGTGAGGACGGCAGGATCGCTGCGAGGGCTGGGAGGAACGCACAGCCCGGGTCAGCTCAGGCGCGGGCAGCACCAGCGCCGCATCTGCCGCCGGTGAGCTCGGGCAGGGCCGCCCGGTTCCCCCCCCCCCCCCCCCCCCGCCAGCGGCGGCAGGGACGGGGCCAGCGTGCGGGCGGCTGCGGGGCGGAGGGGCTCTGAAGCGTCCCCCCGTGTCGCAAGCCTGACGCGCCCGCCCGCGCCCCGCGGGCACACGCCGCGCTGCTCCGACGCCTCCCGGGGCGGTTTCGGGCGAGCGCTTCGGGAGGGGAGGGCGCGCAGCGGGGGCGGCGGACCCGCGGCCGTCGCCGCAGCGCGGGGGCCGCTGACCCCTGCGCCGCCCCCAGAGCGGAGCGGGGCCGCGGCCCTTCGGCATTCGCAGCCCCCGGAGATTTCCCGCCCCAGCTCCTTGCACCTCTGCCGGGCTCCTTCTCCGGAGCCCTCCGTCTGCTAAGCAGCCCAACTTCCCAAACTCATCGGGCTCCGTACCCCGCTGCGGGTGGCTTCGCCCCGGGCGCGCAGCGCAGGGGCGATCCCGACGGCAAAGTTTTGGGGCAGCACCACCTTCCCCCAAGAGGAGCGCCGGCCAGACAAAATCCCGCTCGCCTCCTCGCACGGGTCCCGGACGCGGCCGACTGCCGGAGACCGTGTCTTGTCAGGCTTACCCACAGAAAGGCAGCGTTACCGGCACGCTGTGTGAAAGGACAGGGCTTTTCTTTTTTTAATAGGTTCACTTGCTCTTAAAACCGGACTGAAAGGACTGCACTGTACGGGAGCCTGAATCCAAATTAAGCACGTGCAGTAATTTGTGAATAACGCTGGACTTCGCAGACACTGGGTTTAAATTCTATGTAGATAGCCAACTTTTACGATCCTTCCAGAGCAGCAGGGGAGTTTATAAAGGCACAGACCATTATTTTTATGATAGATTAAGGTATTGGAAATAGGAACAGCACGCGTGATAAAACCAAACGACTGAATTCAAACAACAGTGATAAATACATGCTTGGTTTATGTTAATACAAGTCCTTGGTCCCTCAGCCTTTTCCCTTATAAACATCTCACTGGGCCACTGACCTACTTCCGAAGTTCCGTATTCGACAGTGAATAAATGCCTTTTCAGTTCAACTGTACTTCTTAAAACATGGACGCTCAGAGCACGGTCAGAGCAGAACGAAGCTAAGGCAGCTCTAACAAGCGCCCTGCAATTGCTCTCAACGCAGATCCCTAGAGAATACCCTTTAGCGGCTGTGGGTCTCATCGTGCCCCGCTCTGCCTTGGTGGGATTTAGATACAGAGTGGACAACTCTCAATGGACAGATACTTACATGCTGTAAATGCACCCACAACAACAACAGTAACAGTAATACTGATGTGCCCAGAGCCACCAGGCAGCCAGACACGAGCCAAGCACATTGTACATGGTGGTGAGAGGCACATATGCTTGGCAGTGTCGGCAGCGGAGCCCAAATAACGTTGGGGAAGAAATGCTTTCTCAGCCTCAGGTTTGGCATGAAGCGCAAGCAGGAAAGAAATGTGGAACAGTTACACGGCTTGTACCCTTCCTATGCCTCTTCTGCAGACCACTTTGGTCTCCCAGCATGGCACCCAACTATCCAGTAATATGCGTATTTTCTTAGTGGCAAAAATAGAAAACCGTGTTACGACTTCACACTTTTGTGCTCTAATTGACTGTCATCTGCTTTATTTTGTGCAGGATACGTAAGTTTTCAGGTTTCTGGCTAGCTGGTAACACAGCCCTTCAACTGGCGAGACTGAACACGAGCACTGTCATATCTTGAAAGCAATTATTAAAGTGGGCAAGTATTTCAGAAAATAAAAGTATACAGCAGCTTAGCACATCTACTACACCTCCGTGTGGGCACTTACGGCCTCATCTTTAAATAGTTGTGACCTTCACACACTGGAGTACCTTAAAGCCATGCCAAGTTTTTGTCACGAGTACAATTCATCAAATCCATGTAAAGGACACCTCGATTTTTAAAACAGGGTTCAGATGCTAGATGGACAAACAGATATAAGGGGAGGGATCAGGCTTTCTCACTCATATCAGGGTTAGATAAGGCATGAATTTATGCAGTAGCTTTTGAAGTGCTTAGGATTTCTTTCCGTCTTTTGCTGCATTTAATTTTAAAATCTGGAATAATTTCAAACAGTGAAAAACCTTTGTTCTGGTGTCTGTACTTGTACTGACGCTCCACAAATGCACCCTTTTCACATTTCTGGCACAAGACTCAAATCTACTCTTTTTTGCTGTCCACAGGTCATGTGTAGGTCCGCTGACAAAATTATTTTTTTCTTAATCCACCACCTGAGGCATGCAATGTTTTAAACAATGAGACATCAGTGAAAATGTAGTAATTATAAAATCAGATCTCCGAAGTTTTATCAAAGAGTGAAGTGTGTATCCAAGTACCTCTTCCCCTTACAAGTGTGATTATCTCAAGGTAACATTTCCTTTGAAGATGATTATCAAAGTCCGTTTTTGTTCTTTTGTGGATGCAGAACATCTCTTTCCCTTAGGAGAAATGAGATTGCCAGCTCACGTCTTTTAATGGCGTTTAAACTGAAAAGCAGTAAGGTTACTATGAAATGATCCACCCCCTTTGCATATTAACCCTGGGGTGGCTCGGTTTCTATTTTCTGTTTAAAGTTCTGCTCAACCCCACTCCACGCCTCGCTCTCTTCCACCACCTCCCTATCTTGTAAGAGCAACACAGTATAACACTTCTTCCCCTGTCTGGCTGCTTTTAAACTTGGCCCACACTGGGCGCAAGCGCTTGAAGTGAGCTTTACAAAATTATTTTAAAGTGAGCTGGGGCGGTTGCCACAGCAACCCACCCTGAGAGAAATCGAGGCTATAGATTAATCTACCCCACAAGATTATTCAACAGCACTGTGTTTGTTCTTCATTCATTCAGAATATTCCCTCAATCCATATGCTTTTGTAATGAACAAAAGATGTAAACTCAGATAATTTCATAGATAGTAGGATATATAATCCAAGAGCACAATTTAAATGCTGAAATGTACATGATTCTTTGCAAAATCATTTGCAAAAAAATATTTGCAAGGTAGGCACAGCGGACATAGGAACTTTAAATAAAATGGCATGCCATTACTAAAATGGTGTTATACACATTGAGCAATGATTACAGAAAGCCTTTGTCACAGGTGCACCTGCAAGTACATAACACAGCAGACCTTGCTCTCCAGGCTTTGCTTTTAACACTAAATCAGAAAACAATAAATAGTACTTTGTAATATTAAATGCAATAAATATTAAACACTCACCACATACACCCTCTTTATTGTCAAAATCATCCGCCTCCAATGCTTTACTTAATCTTCCCCATAGTAGTTACTTCACAGTTTACAATTCTTGTTCGGCACCTTAGATGTTTAAAAGCACAAAAGTAGCGTATTATTAAAATGCAAACCTATAGTACTTCGATATATTTAAAAAGATTTATGAAACGATTTCTATAAAAAGAATACGAGTCTTTCCTGATGTGCACTTAGGCCTAAAAGGAGTATCACTTGTAAGTAACTTCACGTTTTCAGAAGCTGTAATAAACTCCGTCTGAATCCTACCTTAGGGATGCTACACTAACAATAAAATTACAAAACTATTGATCTTGGACTGTACTCATCCTCCAATCGGTACTTAGAAAATTATTTGTGCTTTTACGTGCATTTTGGAAAACGCAGCCGCCTCATTGTTTAATAAATGCCAATTTAAAAGTCCAGGCCAAATGCTAAAACGTTGAAGCTTGGCATATTGGTTTCTTCGCTTTTAAGGACAGATGCATGTTGTGCCACCACCCAGGGACGCATCTCCTCGGGTCTGCCTCGAGGCAGGCAACACGGGGAGAACTTTTTTTAACCCAAACGCCCGTTTTTCCATGCACCCGTGCCTGCGGCGAGGGGGTCCCCGCTGAGACCTGGACGAGCCGCTTGGTCTGGAGGGGCGACCTCTCCGGTCTCTGCCCCGACCCCTCGCACCCTGGACACACGTTGCCTCGGGCTTCTGTTCACTTCTTTACTTCTTTATTTCAGATTTATTTCTAGGGGCTGGGGTGTCCCCTCGGTGCGGGGGGCACGGGAGGCGCCGCAGCAGCAGCAGGTACGCCACCGGCCGCCATCTCCTCAGGCAGCGCGGCCCAACGGTCGCCGCGCGCCCGCCCCGCCCCCGCGCGGGCACCGCCTGAGACCCCGCCGGCGGCGGCCGGGCCCGGATCGGATCGGATCGGCCCAGCCCGGCCCGGCTGCCTCGGCCCCGGCCCCGGCCCCGGCGGGGCGCCGTGCGGCGAGGTAAGCTGCCACGTGTGTGCGGGGGCGGCCGGCGGGGCGGGGCGGTGCCGGCCGGTGTGCGGCCCCCGGGTGCGCTTCGGCGGTGCCCGGGTGTTGCTGCTGCTGCTTGCAGCCGTCGCCTCCTCCTCCTCCTCCTCCCCGTTTCCGCGGGAAGGCGCTGAGGCGGGCGGGGGGTTGGTGTTAAGTTCGGCCGGGCGCCGGCTAACGCGAGAGCGGGTGGTCCCGGGGAGGGAAGCGGTAGCGATCCGGCTGCGGTTGGAGAGGAGCAGCGAAAGCCCCGTGAGGCGGTGGCTGTTAAAAACGGGACGGGAAGAGCGAAGGGGTAGGAAGTCCCGGCCAAAGGTTGGCTCTGGGAAAGGCTGGAAGGCGGCGGCAGCCTGCACCCCGCCCCGCGTTTCCCCGCAGTGCCGTCCCCCCCCCCCCCCCCGGGCCCCTCCGAAGCCGTCCGCGGCCTTCGCGGTACGTTGCCCACCTCCCCAACCTTTGGAATAAAGGAGCGTTTGGGAGGCTGCGGTACGGTCTGCAAAGCCCCGCCGTGCCCGGCAGGCCTCGGGGTGCAAATCACGGTGCCGGGGGCCAGGCCCGGGTGAGGTGCCCCGCTGCCCGCCAGCGCTAGGGGTGGGTGGCGGGGAGCCAGGGGGGGCAAGAGGTCTGCGGGGAGGGCCGCCACACGCGTGGCGTGGGGCACCGAGCAGGGCCGAGGCCGGTACGGTTAGAGCGGTACGTGGCCGATGCTGGGACGGGGACTTGGCGGGAGGCTGTCGGGTGTCCCGCAGGCCACGCCTGAGCACGCGTTGCGGCCCGTGGCGGGAGGGGGTGCAGCAGCGTCTGGAAGGATGGCGTGAATTGCGTTTCTGGTCTCGATGGAGAGCTCGGAGGTGGACTAATCTGGGGCGTTATCTGTTACTTTCCAGGCTTTCGGAAAGTTGTTTTTTCAGCGCCCCCTTTTTTTTTAAAAAGTGAGATTTTTTTTCGTGCTCCCTTGCCGATATTTTCAAGGGCCTTTGCAGGGAAGAGACTGATTGTAGAGGGGAAAAAGGCTGCCAAACGCGCTAAGTCAACAACGAAAAGGGGGTAGGTTGGTTTTGATAAATTGATCCAGTTCTAGTAATCTGAAGTGTTTCGTTGTTACAAAAGGCAGTGTCTGAAACTGTAGTTTGCAAGCTGATATTGTCCTTTAAATATCTCACAAACAGTTGTCCAAAGATTATTTTTATCTAAGAATTTTTTTACTGTAATATTTGTTTTGTTTCTTTTTTAACAGTGTTTTAAAACTAGAGAGAGGAGGTAACTTCTTCGCAGACAAATGTTTTCTTTCAAAGATTAGAGATTACTAAAATTGTCCTAAAAGTGTAAAAATAGTATTTATTACTTTGTGAATGACAACACAGGCTAATATTAGATCTGGAGCTAGTGATAACCGCTCTTTTTGTTTGCCACACATGCTTTTTAGAAATAAACTAATACTTAAGGTCTGTCATTCGTTTGAAAATGAGGCTGAATTTGCGTCTGAAGGAGTTAACAGCTATAGAAACGTTGAATCTCATGCTTGGCGTGGAACAGGGAGCTGTGGAGCTCATGCACCACATCCAAAGTCCCCTGAAGTCTGTTGAAATCCAATACACTCTGACAGGTTTCAAATGAGACCCTAAAATGGAAGCTCGGCCCTACGTCAGTGGCCACCCAGATCCTATTCCTGCCTCAGAATTAATCTTTGAATATGCTGTAACTCCAGTTCCTGTACCAGCCACTGTCTCTCTGTAAGACATTCAAATGTTCTCATCATCCTATGACAACGTTCCACCGAATGTATATAGTTTATATATACACGTATATATTTTAGGGGGACGATACTTGCAGTCAGTGATCTTACTTAAGTGTAACTAAAGGAAGAATTTAACCTACTAACCTTTCCCCCGTTGAGATTTAGGGACTCCAGAAATGTGAGTCTAGGCTAGCATGGAAGAAATGTATCAAGGGTTTTGAAGTTCCTCAGTGCTAGTCAGAAGTCGGCAAGCAAAACTTTAGTCTCAGACAAACTCAAAAGCTCAGGAACTAGTTTCAGTTCCACCCCCCAACCCCCCCAATCTCTTCTGACATAAAGTTAATTAGGTGAAATTTCAAGCTAAATGGGCTTTTTTCCTATGCAAAAATATAAAAATAGATCAAATATGAGCTTAGAGTGGAAATTTGGAATCAATTCCCCATCTTAATAGGGTTTAAGTACAGAAATGTATTTGAAGAATAATTTTGGAAACGTTGTCATTTCATGAACTGCTGTTCATCAGTCTGATTATTCTGCATCTTCATATGCCTCAGAAACATTAGAATTTTTTTTTTTAAAAGCAAGGCATTTGGTGGAAGTGTAATTTATCGTATGGTTTAATACCACTGTGATTAAATTCTACCTAGATTATTAAACAGGCTTCGCCCAAGAAATACAATATCTTTACTATTCAGCTCGGTCGCTAACACGGAAGAGCACGCTGGAGGGAGATGTGCTGTGCTTCGGTGACTTTGTTCTGAAGGGCCTATGTCCAAACAGAGACTCCATCAGAGCAGCTGTGGGGCTGCTTGAATTTACAGAAGGGATCAGGTGGGTTCCTGCCAACTGCAAAATACAGCACTGGGAGTCCCGGTTTTTAAAATCTTTGTCTATCTTTCAGTATCTCGCACAACCTCTAGACTTGATGCAGAGGAAGATAACTTTGTATTTCATGGTTAATTTGTGCAGCTTTAGAAGGTTTAAACCTCTTCACCATTAGCTGGTCATTTCAAAAGGAAGTTTCTGCTAGGGCAGTTCCCCCTACTTCCCTCCAAGAAGAAAGGCTCCCAGAAATTAAGTTTCAGAACTAGCATTTTAGGTAAGGACCACCTTTCTCATTCCTGCTACCACATTTGTTTGTCCATGTGATTGCCCCCAACTGAATAAAGAGAATTTCCCTGTGATCCCCTTTCATTTTGGGAAAGGTTGGGGAGGTCGGGGGGGAAGGATTTTTTTGGGCTGCGCATTCCTTCTCTTTTCCTGAAATGGAATTGCCTGACTAAGGTAGTGTGATATTTTCAGATATTTTGCCAAAAAATGCACAACCCAAAACAAAAAATATGATTGCACCCCCTTGCTAATTGTGTGACACTCAAGCATTTGTCTATCTCGCACTGCATGATGATGCGATACAGAAGCAGACAGCCATAGATGGCCAGAAAAGGCTTAATTAAGTATTCTGCAGCTGCTACAAATTAGATCAGCATCTGCATCTGTATAGACAATGGAATTCATGGTAATTTTGAGGGCCGAGCAAAGCAGAGAGTTGTTTTGGATAGACCCCTAGCCACAATTGAAACAAAATTCAAACCAAACCTGTTCTAAGGGTAGAAAAACATTGGTCAACTTCATCTCCTGTTGCTGAAGGCCACTATGGTTCCCTGTCCTGGCTACAGATGCAGATTCCAACATGCCACATGAAAGGCTGCTGTTAGGGTATTCCCAACTAGAAGAGGAAATGCGCCTTTTTTTTTTTTTTTTTTTTCCTTGAAACCCAGTTCTCAGGAGTTTCCAGACTAGACTGTGAGATATATTTTAGATAAGCACCCAGCTTTTTGACTGTTTCTCTGACAATTTGCCTCTCTTTCCAATTGCATACCACTTTCTGGAACCAAAGTTGGAATAAGTGGTATGCAAATTTTAAAGGTCAATCATCCTGCCTGTTGTAACAGCGTATGCTGTATGATATTTGCAGCATAAATTGAGTGTAGAATACAATAGCAATAGATTAGTACATGGAATGAGGGGAAAAAGGTATTGTTGGCAAACTTTTATACAGGTATGCTTGCATGCAGATATCAAGAAGTAATAGGTTATTCTCTGGACGTTTTGAGAAGATGCGCTGGTTCTGAGTGTTTGTAAACTCTTCGGTACTAAATTAATGTTTTTGTTTTGCATTTGAACAGCTCCAAACACAAGCGTTGATCCGTAAATGTGTTTTCTAAGTGCTGCTGTAATGCTAATATTTCTATTATCAAAACAATAATTAATATAAAACTTTTATTAGACGTTTTAGAGAGGCCTTTTGAAGGTTGACAGCTCTTGTTGATAAGTGAAGAAGAACTTGTAACCTCTGTGGCCATAAAATGTAATTGCACAATAGTTGGGTCAGCTTTTAGATGTGCTTGTGCCACTTATGTTCGTCTATATTAGAACTTCCATGAGCCTCCAGCTGTGATGTCATTGGTTATAACTCTTCCCATGGAAGCACTTTAAAAAGTTGATATTACCGAGGTTAAAAGGAAACTAAGCCTCAGAGGTCATGTTTGGGTATGTACTTTGGTAGATGTATTTCATCTGAAGTTATTGTTGCTGTCGTATGATCTAGTTTGAGCATCTTTGCACAGCTCCTGTATGGTGCGGACAGATTTAAGTCCCCATTTCTGGTCTGTTACCTTCTGCAAGCCTGCACCAATCAGACCAGCAAGATCTGATTTCAGCGATGACTTTACAGATAGCTACACTGACACGGTTAAAGGAGAAGAAACCTGGTTACTAAATCAAAGCGTTTCTGAACTAAAAGAAGTTTCTGAAATTGAGGGTTGTTATTTTCGTCAGGCAAGTAAGGACCATACAGAGACAACTTCAGTTCTTTTTTTATTAACCAATTAATCTCCAATCAAATATGTATTGAAACCTCTTGAACTGACCCACCAACCATGTCATTACCCTTTCCATTTTTAAACTCTCAGTAACACTTAAATAAGTAAGTTGTGGTGGCACTAGTGTTTGTCTTTACCTTTTAAATCTACAGCAGTCTGAGGGTCTGTGCTGTAAAGCCCCTTTCCGCTATTATCTCTGGACATGACTTAGTTGTCCTCCTGGCTGTGACTCGTATAAAGGAGAAAGGGCTGGAGAACAGGTACGTATCTGGAAGGGAGTTAGGAGATTGACTAGCTCTTAAGTGAGACCGAAGGGTCTTTTGGGTAGGATATCTAATGATATACCTTAGACATTCAGGTAGGATGAAGGTGGGGCAAAAGGCATATGGGCAGAAATAATTTAAGAAGGACTGTCACTGATAGGGGTAGACAGGTTAAGAATTTCTGGATTAAAATGAGATTCAGTGAGGAGTTCCTGCATCCTTTTTTTGCAGCTTAAACCCAGCAGTTTTGAAACTATTTAAGGAATAATTTCTCCCAGGAACCAAGGAACAAGTGCTTCTTTGCCCTACGTGGGAGCCAGTTCCCTCATATTTCTGAGGAAGAATACAACCCAAAACCTCATTTCAGTGAGGTTGTATGTGCCTAGGATCTAAAGCGCTATCGCTAGCATAGTGGTTGAGGATTGAATGGTTAATGAAGTCAGTCAGTGCAAGGACACATAATTAAATGGATAGCCATATCTTTCTAAGGGTAGGAACTATCTCCTGATATACAAGTAGATTATTTCACAATCTCTTCTGTTTTTCTCAACATTAGTAGGCTCTTCATTAATTTTTATAATTATTGCACACAATGTTAATTTGTTATTACCAAGCATTCTTCTACAATAGTGTCAAACTCAGGAGATGGATTGATACTGGGGAAAGGGCTATTTGCATATAGTTACATTAGTTAGAGAGTATCCTGCCACCACTTAAGAAAGCAAAGAAAAAATAATGAATGCTGCACATATCTATAACAAAAACTATAGGAACCGTCGATTTTGTACACTTCTGTAACTTTATTAGTATAGCAATAAAAGAAAGTAGAGAGAGATGAAAATTACTGGGGGAGAGCTTTTTTTTTAAATAAAAAAACCCCAAACCAAAAACCAGACAACCCAGATACAGGAAGATTTGTTTTGCTGAATTAATCCTTAGCAGCTGGGTATCATACTATTCAGCTTTTAATTTTTTGTCCTGACAGATGCTGTCATGTTTCAGGGTACAGTGCATCGGCTACATTAATATTAGATTGAACTTCATATGCTGTGAGCACAACTTTCAAGTATATATGTAGAACTAGCATTACTATATATATTTATGAACGAAGCAGTAATTGCTGTTTCATTCATTCTGTGCAGTTATTTTACATGCTTCCAGCAAACTAGTATACCTTAGCTTAAATCTATATGTTTATCCTTTGTAAGCTGTATTTACTGAACTTGATTTAGAATCCAGTGCCTTTAGAGTTACGTGTAGAACACACTGTTGCTTTTGTCTTTATTGAAGATTTCTTAAGTGGTGCTTTCAGGACTTGCCTCATAATGCGAGTTGCTTTCAAAGGAACAAAACCCAATTTAACTGTGCAATAAATTGTTAGTACTTTCGTTGGAGAAGGCAACTCAGTTAACAGTTTGTGTATCTGTACATTGTGACAAGGGATATGCTGCAAGGCCGGTCCACATTACCTTGTTTATGGTGAACAGTACAGTGCAACAGCATTTTTGAAATGGGATAGCAGGGAGGAGCTGCGGGCAGTCGCTGGGAGCGGTGTGGGAATGCCGGGGGTGTCTTCGCATGGGAGTGGGCCGCAGTGGGGTGCAGGGGTGGGGAGCGGCTGCAGAGCCGTCCGTCTGCGGCCACTGCCACAGCTCGGGGGCGGTGAAGCCCCCAGGGGAGGCAGCGGCTCCGTACGTTGCCAGTGGACTGGCAAGGAGGGTTCTCCACTGCTTCCTAACGTGCGTGTGTTCCTTTGATTTTCAGGGAGACGGTCTCAGAACCAATGAATTTTTGAACGAAAAAATGAATTAATAAAAGTCCATGAAGAAAGTTACATGTATTTTGTAGAATAAGATTTTGCTTACTGTACCGAGGGGAAAATAATTATAAATTTGAAATGTATATATACGTACTTACATATATGTACGTACACACACACTTTATATGCACAAGTGTATACACACTTCAAATTTATAATAGAAATATAAAATGGAAAATTTGCATGGTTTAAGTGCTCATATATGAAGCAGTAATTAAGGCAATTCATCCTACTTTTTCCCCCTAATTATTACCATGCAGTTCATCTTCCTACCTAACTTTCAAATGCAACTTCATTGCTTTCAGTGGAAAGTGTCCAGTTTTCACCAGCGTAAGTGAAAGGAGAAGGCGGCGCAGTATGCTTTGAAAATACCATGTAACACTGCATGAAAAGCCTTGAATTAACTTTTGAAGAACATAACACAGAGTCACTAAATTGCGATTTTTGCCAAAGCTTTGTGGTTAAATCCCATTTTATATTTACACGCACTATGGAATAACTAATGTAGATGTCTTCCTGACACTAAAGCTTGAATTTATGGGAAAAGACAAACATGTGGTTGAAAGCTGAGCTAGACTGTAGCTTTTCAAAATAAAAGAGATAAAAAGATAGTTGTAGAATAAACTGCCCTAGTTTACAAAACAGACAACAGACCTCTTAGTTGATGGGGAATAGTTAGTACAGAAATAAATGAGTGTACCAGGCATTTTAGGGCTGATTCTGTTTTTAACCGAAATAGTAGTAAAGTTTCAGTGAATTAAATAACGTTTTCCTATTTCTTAATCTCTCAGTATTTCATTAATAATAGAAATATTTTAGAATTTCGCTTAATGTGCTTCACTCTGATGATGAGAAAAATAAGAAACAGACTGATAAGGGGCACTCATTTAAGTTTAATGGTATAAATTACCTAGTGTGTAATCTCCACCTTTTGCAACTTTAAACAATCTTTGTCTAGAAAAGTAAAGCATTCTGTACTGAAGTTTTCTTCTACAAAATACCCTTTTCCCCAAATGCAGTGAAATATAGACTGGGAATTTCATGAAATTATCCAGGAGTTTGTCACATTAATTACTGTTTCTGAGCCTTTAAAATCAATACAGTAAAATGCTAATGAACTTACAGTATACAGAATTAAAGGCTCTAAACCAAAGAGCCTATATGTTTTTCTTGGTTAGTGGAGCATGTACAATGTCTAGTTAACTCTAGGAACTGCCGTTTCTATTTACTGTCTTCGGATTTAACAGTGCTTGGTTTTAATGGCTGTTTAGGGGATTTGGTTTCCATACATTACAAATGTTATGCATGAAACAGCGATGTTTTACAGGCATTGCTTAGTTTAAAGGCAGCTCTAGTTTTGGGGTTTTTGTTTTGTTTTATGTTTCATACTTCATCCAAGAAAGTATCTTTTGTATTTAGAGGTTTACTTTACGCTTTGACTAGTAATGTTTTATTCTACTGGTCTTTTATTCTCACATACAGTAGGATATTCTTGCGGCAAACAAAATTGTGATTATTTTCATATAGCACATTCCAGAAACAAAAATAATCTCTGCTGCGCTTTTCCTGCCTCCCAAAATGAGGAAAATGGACGAGGATTAAGGCCTGATCTACCACTGCTGAGGTTGGAGTTCCCTGTCAACTGTCCTGGTCCCACACCAAGCAGCATAGCTGAAAAAAATCACAGATCAGGGATGTTTAAAAGGGCCTCAGGTATTATTATTCAGCCTAATCTTAGGCTGTCCATTGCTGATAAATAATTTATTTTGACATATGGGGAATATTCACTACAGAAGTAGTCTAACTGTATATTGACGTATGATTCCTTTCTCCCATTAGTGTCTTCTGTGGTGTGCATGTGGATTGTGAATATGGAATCTGTTTACTCAAAAAGATTCATATGGTCAAGTTTTCTGTCTGTTTACTTGCTCGAATAAATGTTTTCAATTTAACACAACAATTTGTAATGAATACTGTGAAACAAAGTTAAAAGAATGAGTTCTTGAAATAGAAATCATAATAAAAATGCTTTTCTCCTCTCCAAAATATTTATTTTAACATGTGGTCACATTTTCCTACATTTTCACATTAATTGAAATCTTATTGTTCTAGAAAAATAAATCTTTTTTTTTCCTTCGTCTAGTTTCCCAGCTCTTGCGCAAATTAAAGAATACACACACGAGCATAATTTGTGGTTTTAAAATAAGGAAAATCGTGTAAATTCATGATATCTTTTAAAAAGCATCATGCCAAGCAGTGCTGTCATGTAGCCTCTGTTTTGTAGTTTACCTTTTCACTTTAGTGAAAGGCAGCAGTTTTGCATGATAATCCTTTGATTACCAAGTCTTGTAAAATGTTCTAAAGATTGTTAATTTCACTCCCTTATTTATTACAAAGTAATCTTACGCTGATGTTCAGAAGGAGTTTCTAAGGCTCTGGAACATCCGCTGAAGATCCAAATACTGGGAACAGTCTACAGACAACACATCCTTTTTATTTATTTGGAAATTACCAGGATAACTCATTTATTTTAAAGGAGTCAGATGGAGGGGACACAGAGTACACCCCCAGTGCTGTCTGGCTTCTGGTGTTCCTGTATGTAATCCTCTATGTTCTTTCCATTCAGCTTCACAGAAACAGTTTGAAAGAAACTGACTATAAATACCCAGCCACTTTCAAGAAACTTTTCTTGGCAGCAGAGGCTAAAATCAAGCACCATATCAAATAAAATGGGAAGCATGCTACAAAGCTTATCTGCTTTCTCTTGAAGAAAGCTTTGCGAGCGTAGCCACGAGCCTGGAGCTGAATCACCCAGTGCTGCGGCAAGCAGAACAACTCCAAAGACTTAAGAATCATTTTTTAATCGTTTTTTCTATTAAAACTCACCAGTGCCCTTCTTCTGCTTCTCCAGGAAGTTGTACCCGTCAGCACCTGCTGAGGGCTTCGTGGATCAAACTGGCAGGTAAAAAAATTCCTGTAGAATAAAGCCAGACCAGCTGGCTTTGAAGAGAAACCCCCCAGTTTGGGTTGTGTTTGCCTCACTCACCCTCTCCTCCTCAGCCCCGGGCTTTTTCTCCTTGGGTTGTTGACCTGTAGGCTGCGTGATGCGGGCGCACAAGTGTCTGGCAGACCAAGGTTCACCTGCTTCTGTCACTCCCGAGTAAATTTAGCTGTAAAAGGTATCGCTGACGAGCAGACCTTTGTCAGCGCTGGCAAACGAACACAGCATTGCCATCCCCCTTCAAAGTACGCTGCGAGTTCAAATGGAAAATATCAAGTCGGTCGCCTTATCCAGGAATCGCTGCTTCGAGAAGAAGGCAGGCCAAATTGCTTGCACGGGGCAAAAAGCTTTCCTCCTTTACATAGATGTTAAAATTACAGTATTCCAAGAATAATCTCTGAACGAGACGGGGTTTTGTTCTCTTAATTGTGGCTGGAAGGAAACTTTTTTAAACGGAAATACAGCACACACATATTTCAATTCGGGTTATTAAACTGTGTTAAGTATTAAAGTTGATTGCCTTTCTTTTCGCTAGCTCATTGTGCTTTTTTATCCAAAGAAATATTAGAAGACTAAAACCTCTCAAATAGGAGGTATTAATCTCATTCCCAAAATTAGAAAGCATGCAGTGTTGAGAGGCTGAATGTCAAAATTACATGTTCGTAGCACTTACACGGTGGGAATCTAGGAACCAACCACTTTTAAAATAGGAGCTAAAGTAAATGGAGACTCTTCTGAGAGAAGCGATCAAAACTTGGTGTTCTTGTTCTTATTGGATTAAGGTAAGGGTATTTATATCTGCCCCCCCCCCCCCCCCTTTTTTTTTTCTTCCTGGAAGTGGCTTCTGGTGATTGAAAGGTGTAATTTGCATCAGTTTTATCACAGAGTTAAAAAAAAGAATCACCAACGCAAGTTTGCCAGGATCGGTGGTAGCATACCTACGTACTCCATTTTCTCCTTGAAAACTATGTCATGAACTCAAACAACTTTAAGGAAAAATTTCAAAAGTGTGCATTTTACTACAATAGGCTGTTTAAAAGGAGCAAAATGTTCCTTCTAAAAAAGTGATGCGAAAAAGTGTGGGTCAGGAGCTCTTTGTAAAATAAACAAGGTTGCTATTTACTTACTTGTATAAACAACCACTCACCAAGCTGTATGTCTCTGCAGGGGCACCCTTTCAGAGAAAAACATGGACCTGATTGGCATCATCCTGTATCCATGGAAACGTTTTAAGTACCTCTCTCTTATTCAGGGTTTAAAAGCTGAGTACCGAATAAGTAAGTGTTTTTATTTAATAATTATACAGGAGGTACTTTGTGGAAGCTTGGTTCTTGGGGTTTGTATCTGTCATAATAAAGATCCTACATTTTCATCATATTTGATAAAACCATGTGTTTCGTTTCAAGCCTCCTAACAGCTCTCATTCTTAGATTAAAAACAACATTCATAAAGTCCTGTTGAATGAAAATTCTGAAGTTTTTGATGATCCATTGCTGTTTGAAAACCAATGATCATAGTTCATATTACCATCAGACTTAGGCACTGCTCTAATTGCATTAAACTAGTCTGTTTTTCTGTCTTTCTGAAAAAGAACTAGGAAAAAATACTGAGAAATCAGACTATTTTCTTTTGGAAACAGCCATACCCACCTATATCACTCTTGTGGGTCACAGAAGTTGAGAGCTTAACAATCGTCTTGAAACCGAACTAAAAAACTGAAAATAAAGGAGATGCTTTAGCACAGAAATAAGTCAAATGCAAAATAATAATTTTCCTATTAAGATGTCTGCCCCACTACTTAGTTAAAATATCAAAGCAAAGAACTAACAGAAATAAGGGATTTTGTGTCTCCATATTTCTATGCAGAGAAAGAAGTATAGGCACGAGCTACGTTTATTTTCAAAACTATCATTCTGAAGATCCTTTGCAGATCAGATGTAGTTTTTCGAAGTTGCCTTGGCTTAAATTCAAAACTCACTCGGAATTCCACCTGTTAACTGGTACAACTGATGCGCGCTTTTAATGTAGTTCGATTTACAAAGTATGAAAATGAGTGATTGCTATCCGTTAGTTAACGTTCTGTATGTATGCTTTAAAAATCCTGTCCTGATTTCGTTCATGGAAAACATTTTCTCCACCTGGGCCAGGTTGTAACACTAAAATGCCTTGCTGATTACAACCGCTATCAGAAAAACACGTTTCTGTCTAGAAAGATCCAGTAGTTCTCACTGAAATCCAACTGGTTTAGAGTCTTGGTTTGCTAAGTTTGTATCTCTGCATATTATTTTCATTTACTGCTGTTACTGTTTTTATTTGCCACCTTGTCTCGACAACCCAGTCCCTGCTGAGTGCAGATGGCACAAATGATCTCTCCACCGATGAGGCTGGAACAGCCTTTGTAGAAACCGTGTAAAACTTCACTGTCTAATGAAAGTTGTTACCTTTTCACATGCTAGGTTCTCCGTATCGGGCTCATACTTTTGTTTATGTATATGCATTTACAAACGTGTAAAGATTTTATTTAAGAAGTATGATCGTGGCGTGGGCCAGTTGAACCTGCTTGACTGTGTGTGAGAGCTGCGGTGGGTCTTCTGCCTGTGGGCTGGCCCATTCGTCCTGCAGATTGCCACATGAGACCTAGGATTGTGATTGCTCTCAAGAACTTTTACTCTGAGCCAACTAAGCATATCAGAGAGGTGAAACTTTCAGCCTCCGGGGAAGGATGCAGCACACATGACAATTTTGTACATTTCCCTTCTATCATGTGCCTGTCCTTGCTACAAGGTCAAGGTTGCTGGGGTGCTAACTGGGGAAGTAGAAAGAGAGACGAGTCTCGGCTCAGCCCTCTGTGCATTCAGCCTGACGTGGACAAGGAAGCTCTGACCTTGTTCGCCATCCTGAACAAATAAAATTTCAGTTATGTACGTGAATGGCAGGATTGCTTAGGTGCACTGCAAAATGCAGTGAAGACTGGGCTTGAACTTGCCGCACTGAAATCAGGGAAACGAGGTTTGCCCTGTTGCCCCCGTGTAACGGGCAAAAATCTGACTTCCTAGGCACAGATCTCGGGGAAAGAAAGGGATGAGGAAAAATGGTAGTGGTATCACTTGGGCACATAAATCTTCATCTAAGTAATATGTTCTCAGCTTTATGATTTTTAGCTTTTTAATCCAAGATGTCTTTTTTTCCTAGCATTTGTTAAAGAATCACTTCCAAAATGCTAGAAAGTCAGCCTGAGCATATTGCAGATAAAATCTGTCTCCCTTCTCCATCACGTAAAATAGAGATACAACATTTGGCCTATATTCAGTTTTTCAGGTGCTAAAAAGCAATGACAAAACTGCACAGATCGTATGATAATGGGCATATTATACAACTCTAGATCATCATATGCCCAACTTATTATTACTATTCGTTTTCTACAGACCACTTTTATAGCACCATCAACTTACATGGTACTTCACAAACAAAGGCTCATTGCATGCTTTTTGAATTTATAGATCAAATAAGCGGGAAAAAAGCAAGAAAACATTTAAGAATACGGCAAAGGTATGGGGAGTATTGCTGGCAAAAGAAAAGTGAGCTGAGTTCACTTTTCATCAGCAGACCAAAATGTAGACAAGGAGTTCTCTGAGGAGCACCTCCTGTTATTTTGGAGCCATCAGAGCGAAAACAGGCCCTAAATTCCAAGCCTTCCATGCTTGAAACATACCCAGCTGAAAAGGACTGAGAAAGAAACCTGGCTGACTAAAAAGCAGCTGCATTTGAGGAACGTGTACACAACAAAGATGGCTCAAATTTGGGCTTGAAAAGGGGTGGGAAAGCTGAAAACACAGAATCTTCTTCCACTGGTAGGAGCAGGCAGTTGCCAGGAAGGAAATACACAAGTTACAATAGCAATGCGATAGAGTGTGAAACCCCCGGTTCATGAGTGCACTCAAATACATGCATAACTTTAAGCCTAGCACTCAACATAACGTATGTGAAGTTGCATGTGGCCTTCCCTATATCATTGTGCAGAGCCCGAAAGCAGAAAGAATGTAAACATACATTTGGCAAGTGAGAGGGAGGGCAATGTTGTGTAGGTTTCCCTAATACAGAAGAGGAGCTGGGATTTTGTTCCCGAAGAGAAAGTAAATTGCGAGATACCCAGACAGCAGACGTGTGGTAGGAAAAAGGTGAGTTTAGCCGCAGCATTCTCAAGTTTTGAGGGAAGGGTCTAGGGCAGGGTTAAGGTAGATAAGGTGAAATGTCTGTACATTTAAGTGGCTGTTAGTGGTGGGGAGCCACTTTTCAAAGTAGAAGAACTTTATTCAGGAAACAAGTTGGACACTAGAAGTTCAGAAATACGTAGGTCCGTAAGTTGAGAAAGGGAATGGGGTAAATACTGAGCAAGATGGGAGGCAGGGAAGGAGTAAGAAGGAAGAGACGGTGTTTAAGTAGGAATAATTCTGTTTGTGGCAGTGGCTGTTTGTAGCCAGAGGGAGATGCGTGCTGTGTTGCAGAAACAGTCAGATTCGGCATAAATGCAGCTGAAGGCAGGGGAAAAGATGATGTCTCTGAGAATGGGGAAAAGAGAAAGCTTTGGAATGTGCTTCTCTACTTGTCCATTTTTTATGTCCTAAAATGAAAGCAACTTTTCAAAAAGGTAAATTAAAACCACTGAAGGGGAAGGGTGAACAGATGAATAAGAGAGAAGAACCTGACGCTGCAGTGAGTTACTGGTTCTGCTGAAATACTGCATCTAAGAGGTGTGTACACACCTATACAAGCACATTAAATGCCCCTACCTCTAGACTTTCTTTAAAAGATTTAAAAGGAACTATGGGGAGAAGTTGTTAATGTAGGCCGAGGAAGTAATTTCTGACACACGCAAGAATACTGGGTAGCCAGTGTGCTTGTGTAATGCAATATGCAAAGCATAAAGGCAGGAAGGGATGAGATTACATGGTAGGGCCCAAACTTGGCGCTTCATGCAGAGCAGCCTCTGTGCGGCTCCGTGCAGGCTGTAGCACTGCCTCCGTCGCACCAGGTTCACACGCAAGTGTTAGATGACGGGCTGAGTCAATACGAAGGCCTGTTCCAGGAGCTACAGACGCCTAACTCACAACAAACCTCTGTCTTCTTAGATTTTGTTGGAGTAGAAAAACGAAAAGCGGTTCTGGGATAGACGTGAATAGGTCTATACCATTGCACTGAAGGAGTGAAAGCAGTGTGAGCAGCTGCAGTCTGTGGGAACTCAGGTACGTATGTGCCATTAATTTAAATGTGCTCCAGGATTCTGTCAACAGAGGAAAGAGAGGAGAGCTTCCCCAGGAACGTTTACTGCAGAACAGTTACACTGATTATAAGTTACTTTAAAGTAATAAATTAATAGTGACCTTCTCTGCCAAAGTATGATTTATTACAGACTGATCTGCTGTTTTGTATAACTGTTTTCCATACTAATTGCCAGTATAGTTGCCCAAGAATTGAAATATAAATATGATAGGGAGTGATTCATAGACCGTATCTAAAAGCAAAACTGAAAACCTCAAAATGTTACAAGCTTTTAGAACTAAAACATTTTAGTGCAAATCAGCAATATGGTGTATTGTCAAATTAATTATTTGAAAAGGAGTATTTATAATAAACATTGGAAAGGATCAGCGGAATAAAGGGCTTCACTAAACATTCCCAGTTTCATGTAAAAATGATTCAACTCCTGTTCCTGCAAACCATTTTTCATATTTTGCTGTTGTCTCCTGAACTCCTGCAAGCTCCAGTTTTACAGCTATGCTCTGTTCAATAGATAAGAGATTTATTTTGCAATTGTCCTGGTGTCTACGAAAGATGCTTACTAATAAACAAGTAAATGGGCCACCACCTTGTTTTAAGCCTTTCATACTATGCGAATAGTTGATTTGAAAACTATTATTTTAGTTGGATCTGGTACCACAGCCGTACACAAGATTGCCTAACATTTCTCATTGAGATTTTTCATTGTTTGTGAGTGGCCAAATTTCAACCATCGAGATTTAAAGTTGATCCTTTCTGGGTATGTGCTTTATCCTGGCTTTTCTAGAATGATTCAGCAGTTACTTGAAATAAACAGGAGGAGAGGTATTCTAGATTACGTATGTTAAAAAAACACGTAAAGTTGTTTCACTGGGAATCTCTAACACCTACGGATTTTGGAATAATGGAAGAAGTTCGGGGACAGTCTTAGGAATGTACCTGACGCCTGCCCAAATGGCATATCTGCCAAAGAGAAATCCACTATGAAAATATCAGGTCGTGTACGCTCGTCTGAGGCTTCAGCTGGGAATCTGGCACCAAAGAGGGGGAGGAAGTGATTAAAAGCTGTTGGCATGCCTATATGCATAGAGCCAACTTAGAGCTGCGTGGCAACTAATTCTGATATTTGCGATATTTTAAGCACTGGACATTATTTTATCACAGAATCTAAGGGCTTACTGAGGCGCACGCTAAACTCTGTATGTTTTGCATTGTGTACGGACAGTTCTGTCAGCTGCTGTCTACTCCTTATCGGCTCGGTCTCAATTTCTGGTGCAAAAGGATGAATATATAGGTTGTTCTTTCTCTCTTGACTCCTTTTTCCTGCTCCTTGGAATGATACAGGGAACGAACATCTTGACTTCCTCTCTTTGTCCCACCCTCCCAGCTATTAGTATGGCTGCAAGCATTGTCCAGCCTTCCAACTAGTAGACAGAAGAATTTCTAGTAGAATTCATACATTCTGAAGAACTGAGTTTTGCAGTAGCCACTTGTATGTACAAAAATGTAATTCTAATCCTCTGTTGTTTTTTGGCAATAATGTACCGTATTCATTAAGACTGAGACAAAACTGCTGCCACTAAGGGCCACTGATTTGGACAGTTATCCAAAATCAGATTATAATAAATGGCAGTCCTAGGAATTTTGATTAACCTCTAAATAAATGTTACTTTGGAAAAACCCTGTCAAATCCACTAATGATAAGTTGTGAAGTAGTAGTAATTGCAGACATGGCATTATAGGTAACGTCGTTAATTGATACCACCCTCTCAGACATGTATTGCACATCAGCTGCCATGAAGCTGGAGTGGTTATAATAGTATTTACAACAGTTTAAATACATCAGATAAGACGTGTAAAACGGAAACTTAGGGTGCTTACTATGATCAACTCACTTGGTCATTTAATAACTTTACTTTGGGCAAATACTTTTTGGCCATTAACACTCCCAGCTTTCTGATGAGGTAAGTATATACTGAGCTGCTCTAATTAGATTTTAAGGGAATGTCATGTGGTCCAGGTTGAAGAGTGTAATTAGTCCAATTAGTCTATACAGGGTGAAGTAATTGGTCAGGTCCAGGGATCACCCAAAGAGCACAGTAAGGAGCAGCAGGAGATGGGCCAGGGCCGGGGCTGGAGATGAGGCTACAGCATGGCTCCTTAGTCCATCCAGGGGAGGGGGCCAAAGACAGGACCGGTGACAAAGCTATGACAAAGCAGGGGCCTATCCAGGAGGCAGCTACCCACAGCAAAGGTCTAGTGTCCATCCAGAGACTACTACTTAAAACATAGCTCCAGCTGATTAAGGCCCTGGGCTGAGCTTAAATGGAGCTCATGGGTCTAGGGGCATGGT